>NC_089658.1:17115000-17457500 GCF_037042795.1 Molothrus aeneus
AAATGTGAATATTAAAATTGGGAGCTAAAATCAATTCATTAAAGATCCAGTAAACTGGCTTTTAATTACCAGTGAATACATTAACTCCTTTGCCACAAGCTTGAATGTTCCTTGTCAGGCAACTTCTCTCCATCAGCCAGTATCTAAAAATGATTTTGCATGCAGTGCTGGGAGATGAAGTGGTTGTAGGGGGAAGTTACCTGTGAGATGGAACCTGGGTGAACCTTTTCTCTTTGTGTACTTTGCCACTATCTTGAAAGACTGATTCTGTCTGTTGCACAGTGAGTTTTGTCTGTGAAAGTTTAATGTAGTTTCAGGGGCTCTGAATGATTCAGTAGTGTACAAAACTTCTTGGCAAGTTAGTATGATTTGTATGTGAATTTTCCAATTGTATTTCAGACCTTAAGAAAGAAAGGCCTTAATGGTTGTGAGAGCCCTGATGCTGACGATTACTTTGAGCACAGTCCACTATCGGAGGACAGATTCAGCAAACTAAATGAAGATAGTGATTTTATTTTCAAGCGAGGCCCTGTAAGTACTTTTATTTTATCTCTACTTTTTATTTGTTGATCCTTTTTATTAACTTCATTATTTAGGCTCTGAACAAGAAGGAACACAGAGGGTGCGACAGCCCGGACCCTGACACTTCATATGTGCTCACGCCACATACAGAAGAAAAATATAAAAAAATTAATGAAGAGTTTGATAATATGATGCGGAATCATAAAATCGCAGTGAGTACTAAAGTATGGTTTGTGCTTCTCTTACATGCATGAGAATTTTCATGGTGTTTGCTTACCACTGAAAACAACTTCGAAAACAAGAGGATGTAATGGCTTGAGAAGGGAAAAGGACTTCTGAGGAAAAATGAGGTTGTGATACCTGGTCTTGTTAAAATGCATTTTATTGTAAAGAATAAGAAGAATCATCTCTAGCTTGGGTTTTGCACTCCCAGTTTTTCATACCTTTGGAACACAAGACAACATTTCAAAATTTCAGGAGCATACTGCATTACCTAATCCTACCTAAAATATATTTACCAAGATAGGTTTTTGTTGTGGGGTGTAGGATCATTTATTTACATCTTGTAGGTCTTCATCTGTCTGGTGATCAAGATTTTACAGTATGTGACAAGCAGGCAAATAGAATTTTGTCATCTAACTAGTAGAATTTATTTTGCTCAAGTCTGGACATAGAAAGTTATTTAGATATTTAAAACCAAGGCTGCTGCAGAATGAGAGCCTCAAAAGATTGCTCCTCTGAAATTCCAATGGATACTTCCTTGAACACTGAAGGATATTTAAAAATTTTCTCCCAAGTGGCAACCCAGTGTGCAGCCATAAGTCACTTGGCTCCAGAACTTCAGTTTGGGGATAAAAGGAGTGGAAATGTTGCATGTTTTCTGTGGAGGTGTTCACGGTGACATTTAATTTCCACCTACAAAACTCAGTTAGTGTTGAGTATTACTAAGTATTTTCTAAGAAAAATAATACAGGGCTCTGGCACAGCCTTTGAATATTTTAAGAATGCAAATCGTGTAGCAGTTAAAGAAGATGAACTGGGTGGGTTAATCTGCACTGACCCTGGGGCACTTGAGTAGTGTCTCCAAATGACTGCTGATATTGGAAATCATTTCATCGTTCAGAGCCTAGGAGATCTCTGGGGACTGAACAGCAAACTGACAGTCATGACACCCAGCATCACTTCTGTTATGCTTGAATAAAGTCAATATATTTTGGGTTTTCTTTGTTTTGAAGATTTTGATATCCAACATTTCCGTGTTGAGACATCTTCGGGCCCCATCTCTCAGTATGTTACAGCTCAATGGGTTTTTGGGGAACAGCCCAAATGTCTATGTGGACATTAGTGTAAATAAAAAGGGCAACATTATTTTTTAGCTCTACAGCTCTGTGTTTGTAACTCAAGTTTGACCAATTATGTTTCTGTTTCCAGTACTTCTGGGGCTGTATAAGAACACAGTTTCTCTTGTTCTCGAGCACTCATTGCTGTCAAAGGATAGGAATGAGGCAAAGCGTGAAGAATTCGGTCGTAACCAAATGAACACCATAGATGGGCAGACAGCCTTCATTGTAAGGTGTGGGGGGAGGCTGTCACTTATTGGTTCTGTATTGAGAAACCTACAGAAAAAATGTTCCAGCTGTTCCCTCCTAGCAGTGTGTTCAGCATACTTCAGGTATTTCCAGTTTAGTCTGAGCTGCTTGACAGTGTGCTGTGTAAAAACACCCTGGGTTTGGTAGATACTGAGTAGTTTCCAGTAGTTTCCCCTGAAAACAAGCACCAGCAGGGCTTGTCATTGGTTAGATACTGTGAATGATTTGCTAGCTTTGTGTTGTTCTGCTTCATTAATTTTTCCTTCCATCTGTGCCAAAAATTGATGATTATTCTTAGAATGCTTCAGTAGGGACATTGTTGTTGGCTCTCACTAGTAAGAGATTTTGTTTCTTATAGAGAATATATTCTGCTCTCTGAATTAGTATAGTTGTTGTTATATTTCTTGTATTATCTAACTTTTCATGCAGAAGTATCATTTTAAGTGATTTTTAAGCTACACATGATGAAATTGCATTTTTTAAAGTGTTCTTGATAGGTCATGTGTGTTGGTCTTTTGCTTTTGACCCCTTAATCACAGCTATCACCTCTCTCTATTCTGTCAATAAATACTACTGAGTTTTTGTCCTTAAATTGTACCTGTCATGGTTTTGTTTCCAGTAATTATGAGAGTTGTGAAAAAAATAGTCCCTTTTGTTTCAGAAACCCATCACTGTCAAAGGATAGGAATGAGACAAAGGCCAAAGAAGTTAGTCATGACCAAATGAGTACCATAGATGGGCAGGCAGCTCAGCTTTTGATTCAATAGCTGTTGAATAACAAACATATATACTGCAGAAAAACAGTTGCCTTTTAAATAATCCTGTAAAACCTAGAATTAAAAGAATCAGATTTGCAAAAAAGATGGAATGGTTATTAAAGCAGGGGTTTGGGGAGCCTGAAATGTTTCAATTCAAATTATTGAACTTTGTGATTTTCTAAAGATCTGTTTATTTTTTTAAACTGTTGAAAAACAAAGTGTTAGAGATTAATAGTAATATATTGGCAAAGTTATTACTAGAAAATGTTATTACTAACTTGTTCTTTTTTGTGTGATAATTGTTTGTAACGTGCATGTTTATGCTTAAATTTTGAAGGTTCAACAGTTCATTGATTTGTAGAAATGTTTAGCTTGTCATTGCTTTGTAATAATCCAAATTAACTGTTAGATTTATTGTATTTATAAGCTTGTGAATTCACGTGAATACTTTTAGTTTTCTCTGTTTGAACTTTACATATTTGAGAAGTTTTGAGTAATTCTTTGGCACTGTAAATTATGTGATGTGTAAGAATTTAACACCATACTTTACAACAAATGGATGTTTTAAAACTGTAAGCTTAATAGAGTTTAAAAACTAACAGAATTAACTTTAATAAAAATCAACAAACTGCCGTGACAGAATTTTTCTGATGTGCTGTTTCTGCAAACACAGTTAATGCTAACGACGCTGTCTCCTTGTTCCTCGTCTTCTCTCCCGCAGCCCGGCTTGCCCGCCCAGAACTTCTCCATGTCGGTGACGGTTCCGGTGTCCAATCCCAACACTTTAACCTACAGCAACCCCGGGAGCTCCCTGGTGTCCCCATCCCTGGCTGCCAGCTCCTCTCTGACGGACACCACCATGCTGTCCCCACCCCAGAGCACCCTGCACCGCAACGTGTCCCCCGGGGCGCCGCAGAGACCGCCCAGCGCCGGCAACGCAGGTGAGGCTGCTGCTGCTGCTGCTGCTGCTGCTGCTGCTGCCCCTCCTTCCACACCTGGCCCTCCCCTGCCAGAGCCCACAGGAGCCCTCCTGACTAACAGGCTCTCAGTGCTGCCAGTGCATTTGCACAGCTCAAGTTTTGATGTACAGAATTCCACAGTACTGTCATGGGGCAAGTCAGTTTAATGCTCTGGCTTATTTTGATTAGGTGGAATGCTGGGGACAACTGATCTCTCAGTGCCAAATGGAGCTGGTACCAGTCCAGTGGGTAAGTGCAGTATCGTGTCTTTGTTATAATAAATAGTCTCGTGGTTTCAGTTTCTCAGTTTTTCAAAAGCAATTTTTTATTTTGACTCTTTGGAAAAAGGGGCTGTGGGAGAACAAAGGTCGTAATTTTTTTAGCTGCACTATTATTGTCAAGTTTTATAAATTATTATCAGGCATTTAACTTTTTACTGCTGTGCCCTTTCCACTTCAGTAATATTTGCCTTTTTTATTTTAGTGGTTTTCAGTAGTAGCATGCTGCTGCTTTTGTGTTTCTCTACAGGTGTAATTACAGCATTCTAGAAACATCTTATGTTTGCCAAATCTGAACTATTGCACTAAAGGCAGCTCAGCTCAGTTCTCAAATTCAGTATTTGCAGGACCTGGATGTTTGATACTGGTTGTGGTGCCAATCAGAATGAAGCAAATACAGACTGTGTTGTTTGTATTGCCATGTGTATCTTGCTAATCATTTTCTAGCAATTACATGAAGAAAGCAATAAATCTTGGAAACTGATAGCTAGGATCTGTCTTAGTTTTGGATGATGATCAGAATTTCTTTTGAAAACAAATTAGAGATCTCGCCAAAAATCAAATCCACAATATTTTTTGGCCTTCAGTAAAAATATATGATAGCACTTTTTCATTTCAATGATATTTTGTCTCCCCTAAACAAAATTTAGCACTCTGATAGAGGGGCAGGCAGCCACTGAAATGTGTCGTGCCACAGACAGACAAAATAAATGACAGCTCACCCACTTTGGTCACATTCCTCCTGCGCCTCTGGAAGCCGTGCTGGCTGAAGGTCAGTTTTGCAAACACACCCAGCTCCCCTTGGGAAGTGTTCATAGCATGGAATTAGAGAAGCAACTGTTGACCTTTCAGTGTTTGCCCACTGGCTACTTAGTGTGGCAGCTGGGAAAAAGTTCTTTGAACATCAAGTCAAGCAATTGAATTGATGAATAAAAAATGCTGCAGCTCTCCAAGGCTGAAAGCACAGGATTGACTTTCCACTCTTTATCCACTCCTTGGCTATGTGCAGCAAAGATATGAAATATTAAAGAGTGGTTTCCATCAGGTAAGCAAGATTTTAAATGGAGGAAGCTTCCTCAGTTGAAAAAAGATTACTATTTTTAGAAACTGTAGAGGTCAGATGTTGATTTCCATAGAATTTTTCAAGTCAGACTAAATAAGTTTATTATCAGGCTGTTTCAGGCCTCTTTTCCCAAATCAGGCTTTATTAAGAGAAGCTTCAGATTTAAGACTCCTTCCTTCAATAAGCAAATAAAACAGTGGTTACAGTGCTTGCTCTAGGGTATCAAACTCTAGAAATGCCCAGTTACAGCAGCTTGGGGGACATATTTAATGCAGTAAAGTGTTTTCCTCCTTGCATTTATTAATAGTTTATGTAAAAAGTCAAAATGCATCACTTATCTCTTACTTTGCAGAATATCACACCCAAGATGTTATACATATACCCACTCACTTCTAGAAAGGTTTGTCATGCAAGTGAGAGTTGTGACTGTACAAGAACAGGGGAACATCTTTAGTGAAACTCAAATACCTGGTTAACACCAGAATGCTAAATTAGAGGGGTACCCAAAGTTGTCAGAGCTCCACTTGCTGTAAGTTCTGGCATAAAGACTTTGTAACTATTGACAGGTGCACAGGAACCTCAGTTACAGCCACAATCAAGAAATCATACGTAACCAGATTGACTAAATCTGCTGTCAACTTGAGCTTGACAGCTGCTGTTGAAATGTATCTCATGTTAATTATGTCTGCAGACAATAATGGTTTTAGTTTCTTGCTGCATTTATTGTAGAATTCACTTTTTTCTGCTTTTAGCTTCCAGGTTGGTTTTTTTTTTTTTAAATTCTCAGGGATGTAGAATTCTCCTGTGGATTTAGTGAAAGGTCACATGCCAAATTTGCAGCTCACAATTTATAGGAGTGATGTCAGAGGTAAAGATGGAGTACTGGCATATCCATATTCCCATATATTCTCTTATAAATAAATAAAGGAAAACTCCATCTTCTTCAATATTATGAAGTTCTTGGGAATCTGAGGTTTTGTTCTCATTTTCTTGAAAGACACTTACATGCCTTTATCTCTTAGTAACAAGCAAGTAAAGGTTATCTTGCTTATTTGGGACCCAGTTCAAACAAAGATGTTGCATAAAATGGCTCATATTGAGTTCACACAAGTCCTTTTCTCAAGTCCTGTGTAACTTGATTGGAATGGAAATGATTTGCTTTAGCAGTCAATCTGCCAACTTAACAGTTTTTCTGTGGAAAATAACTTTGAGTAAAAATATCTGCATGTTGTAGCAAAGATTGGTAGGTGGTTTTTTATATCCAGAACAGAAAATTTTGTGATCACTTTATAATACTGAGAGCTTACTTCACATGCAGCTGTCATAACTCTGAAAAAGCATTTTCATTTTGTAATATTTTTAAAATTCTACCCACCACATAAAAAACATTTGCTGAAAATTTTTACTTGGCAAATATACCAGTTTTGAGAGGGAAAAAATGTCCAGCATTATAATGGAGTTTGCTCTAGAGCTAATTTATTTTTTCTGTTAATTAGATCAAATGTTTCTGAGCCAGATCATTGATGATCTTGTTGCTCCCTGGTCAATGTTCAGTGGGCATTAAACGTGCTCCAGGAGTCTCATAGCACCGGGATGGGGAGAACACTTCAAGCAAAGCAGAGCCTCATATGCCCAGACACAGGGGAGAGTTTCTTTGGCTTAGGGATCGGTGGATGGATGGATGGATGGATGGACAGATGGATGGATGGACAGATGGATGATGGATGGATGGACAGATGGATGGATGGATGATGGATGGATGATGGATGGATGATGGATGGATGGATGATGGATGGATGGATGATGGATGGACGGACGGATGGATGATGGATGGATGGATGGATGGACGGATGGATGGATGGATGGATGGATGGATGGATGGATGGATGGATGGATGGATGGATGATGGATGGATGGATGGATGGATGGACGGATGGACGGATGGACGGATGGACGGATGGACGGATGGATGACAGATGGATGGAGGATGGATGGATGGATGGATGGATGGATGGATGGATGGACGGATGGATGGATGGATGGACGGACGGACAGACGGATGGATGGATGGATGGATGGACGGATGGAGGGTGGATGGATGGATGGATGGATGGACGGACGGACGGACGGATGGATGGATGGATGGACGGATGGATGGAGGATGGATGGACGGACGGACGGATGGATGGATGGATGGATGGATGGATGGATGGATGGATGGATGGAGGGTGGATGGACGGATGGATGGACGGATGGATGGATGGACAGATGGATGACACTCCAGTTTGCCATGAGTTCTGCATTGCTGTGTTCCAGTAGATTGGTATCACCCCATGAAGGATCCCCAGGTTCCCAGTGAAATGCACTTGCAGTGACCTTGTGCCATCCTTGAGGACTCTGAGAACCAGAAAAGCTCCGAAGCAGCACCACAGTTACTCAGTCTCTGCTTTTTCTTTCACACCTTTCACGTGTGGTGTTGAGCCAGAACCATCCCAAGGACCTGAGCTGGTTTTCAGTGCCGAGGCTGCATGAAAACCATAAACCTTGAGACCTAAGTTCTTCCCAGTTCCAGGGGATTCTTAAGGAATTTTTGGAAGTGGAGACTGTTTATGATTTCACAAAGACACAGTATTTTCTGTCTGTACATTTCCGTGTCAGTGAAATAGCCCTTCTGATCAATAATGCAGATTAAGGACACAGTTAATCTTTTGGAAAAGAGGAAAAAAAGAAGAAGAAATTATCCTTCCTCTGACATTTTTACCAGGAGAATGGATAAAAAGATCTGGTCTGCTTGAGTACTGAATTTCTCCTCTTTGTTCCAGAGCTATATGTTCTCTAATGTCCTCACTAATCTTTAGGTTCTAAGAATGTGAAGTAACCTCAGGAATACTGATTTCCTTTGGAGCAGAACTGAAGGGTATATCTGCTGGAAAAGCTGTGTCTGGTGAGCTGTTGGATCTCTGCTAAGAGTCAGTGTAGATCATGTGTGGTCTTTTATCCTGGCCCGAGGAGGGGTTTTGCAGAGGTGCCACTGACAGCTTGCACACACCTGTAAACTGCTTGGAGTTGCCAGAAAGGGATCAAGACAGAACTGGGAATAGCCACACCTGTAAATGGTTCCCTTTGTCTCGAGGGCTTGGCTGATGGGGGAGGATAAAAGAATCTCTGAGCTTGGTTTTGCACAAGTCTGAATCTGCAGCAATCTGGAGTGCACCAGAGGCTTCAATAACAAAGGCTCCCTGTGCACACCTTTCTAGTCGAGTTTGGTCTGTGAAATGAGAGACACCCCAGCAGGGGTGTGCAGCTGACTCCTGAAAAACACCTCTTGCAGTTTCAGGCAAATGTTCTGCGTTGATGCTATCAGCATCTTCCTTAAGAAAGCAGCTTTCTGCTGCCTCTGCCCCACTCTGCCATTTCCACCATGTCCCTTTGCCAGCCTGTTAAGCTGCATCAGCTCCAAGCCTTGGCCCTGTGGGAGAGGACCACCCTAGGAAAGCAGCTGCAAATAAACCCCGAGAGCACGTTCCTGCCTCAGGCTGTGCACTCCTGTGCTATTTCAGGGCTGGCCTTCCTCTGCAGTGTGACAGGTGGGAGCAGTCCCAGGCAGTGCTTCCCTGGTGAGAGCTCCTCACTTCCCAGCTGTGTGGAAGGGATCTGACTTCAGAGTGCTGCTAAGTGCAGCCCACAGAGGTTCCTGCCTGCTCTCAGCAGTGTCAGGCCATGGTGGCTTTGCCTTGCTCTGGTCCCTGGCAGGGCACAGGGCAGTGCAGCAGGCAGGGCTTCACCTCCTCCAGGGAAGGGGCTGAGGCATCCCTGAGGAACGTGCAGCCTATGGACTGCTGCAGCTGCCAGGCTCTCCTGAAGGAAAGGGACTTCTGGGAGTGGGCAGAAAGGCTGCTGTTCCACAGGGTGGGAGCTGAACCTCTTCCTTTGCTAACAAAGGCTGATCCATCCTTCTCTCTCTGATTAAATCAGCTCACAAGAAATGAGTGGCTGAAGTCGGCATTAAAAATGTGCTGGCAAGAAGAAAGAATTTGATTTTTTTTTTTTTTTACTGTAGCTCTTTCTCCTTGGAAACCACCCATCTGCATGACATGAGGTCAGTTCAGCCCCTGAACTGGCCTTGGTTTCAGTTGAAATTTCACATCTTGCTATGTGTGTTTGTTGTCTTAGCAAAATTTCTGATTTACTGAGAGGTACATGACGATTCTGGTTAGAATTTGCCACACAGAGAACAAATTATTAATCTCCCAGCTGGGTTAAAGTAAATCTCAACATTTACATAATGTCCCCTTGGCCAGGATACACTGCCACATCCCAGGTTGCTGTAAACATGTCATTCCTCTCCTCCTTTCTTTGCCACTCTTTACATGGGCTTTTAATAGACACACAGAAATCAGCAAGTTTAGGAAGTAAACTGATGTAATTAACTGTAATCTGTCTAATTGACAGAAGACCTAAAGGACATCCAGTTGCTGTTGGTGATGTTTCACTCAGCTACAAGAGCAATATGCCTTTATTTAGGTTTGCTATTGCATTCTGAACAATAACCACCCCTTTAAATTCTAAATATCCTTGAAAATTCTTTCTCCTTTTATGTAGCTGTAGGCAAAAGAAAATTTCCAACAACCTGGGAAATTAGCTCTTTTTAAAGTTCTGTAACATGACTAAGCATTCCCTTGACATTTAGTCATGTGTATTTTTTTTTTGCTGCCTTCTAATACCTAAAGTACTGCCTTAGAAGCATAAATCTTACATGTTAGACATATTTCAAGACCTTATATTACTATCAAAGGTATATTTTAACTCTAATTGTAGTATTTTAACTCTAATTGTAATCTGAGGTATTGATTTGTAAAGATCAGTAGAAATACATTTATATCAGATTCCTTGAGATATTACAGTAAATTCTTTCCAAAGCTAATATAGAACTGGAGCTTTTTGAAACAATAGTAGAATCAGCAGTGAGTGCTGTACAGAGCTGAAAATGGCAGGAATGGCATATGCTGTTTTTAATTTGCACTTGAATCTGTCATACTAACCCCAAAGTAAACAAATTGAGCAACTCATGCACACAGAAATGCTATTGTTGGTTTTACTTGCAATATGTCCCCTTGCCCAAGGTTCTTCATGTAAATGTTTTCCTCCAGTAGATCTTATCTGGCCTCCTGATGCCGTGTGAATCAATGGCTTGTTGCAAACACAATTTTCAGTTTTCTTCTAATTGGGTGATGTCTGTTGGCTTTTATGATGTCACTGGAGGCATAAATATTTATTTACTACAATCCTTACTTTTGCTTAATCTTACATGGCTTAGCTGCTTGTCCACAATTATTCCAAAACTGTGTATAACTGTGTTCAGTCTTTCTCTAAAATGAACAACAAACAAACAAACAAAAAAAACCCAGAAAACCAAAACCAACAAAACAACAACAACAACAAAAAAACTACCACAAAACAACCACCCCCCCCCAAAAAAAAAACCCCCAAAAAACCCAAAAAACCAAAAGACCCACACCAAAAAAGAAAGATTAATGGCATCAATGCCTGTAATTTATTCCTTGAGTAGTAATAAGTACATGGAGTACTTTCCAGCCACGTGTGTTCATTGTTTCAGCTGATGTGATTTATATAGTGAAATATGAGTCTGGCTCATGTAATTGAATGCTGTGTCTTGGGCTGCAGGACAGTAAATGAGATTAAGCTGTATTATGTCTCTGAAGGCAGAATATCCAGTTGGTATCATGGGTGGGATGTAACATTTCACTTCAGAAAAGGTGTTGCTTCAAAAGTAAACACTTTCTGACTAAACAAGAAGTAAGCTAATGTACGTTGGCAGGTTTTGTTATCATCAAATCTAATTAAATTATGATTCATATAATTGAGAGCTTATATTTGCATTGGTGTCTGTTTTCCAAAGGACTGTTTTGAACATGCTTTCACGTCTGTTTTAAGGAATTAGAGTTAAATAAAACTCTTCCTTCGGAACTAAAAATGGTTGTATTTTTACACATATGTGGGATTTTATATTCTGTTCCGATTTCCAGTTTGAAAACATTTTTAAACATAAAGTATTGTCTTTGGGGAAGATCTATAGCAGGTGGGGTAGAAACAATTTCTGTATTCTATGAAATAGTAAGTAGAATTTATGGGGTTATTAAGGCCTCGGTTTGGCAAAGGGCTGTGTAGTTGCATCATCCTGTACTCATTATCTTTTTCTGGCTCCTGACCTTGCTCTAAGAAATACCACACATTTAGTTATCCTTTCACTCTTAACTGGTAATTTGATTTTCTTATTAGATTATTAAAAGGAAAAAGGCTTGAAGTTTCATACTAAAAAGGAATATTCTGCACTCCTATTGCAGCCCCAGCATATGATCCTTCAGGTGATCGATACAGGCACTCCAGTGTTTGCTCAATGTTCAGAGCCAGCTCTTTATCACAAAGGGCTGCTATTGGATTCATACCCATAGTATTGCACACTTAGGAGATTTTTTTATTACTGTTTCTCCCATTTTAATTTATTCTAAACACTCCTTTTGAGAAGTGCTCAGCCTTTTGTCAGAAGAAATGCTTTGGCTGCCCTGCTGCCGCCTGATACTGCGCAGAGCAGGCAGTGGCAGAGAGTTTGTTGTTTTTGACAGCACCACTAAAAGCATGAAATGTTTCTGAAGGATTGGCAGAGCCCTGGAATAAGGGCTCAGGAAATGACTGGATTGGGTGTGGAAGAGAGACACTGTCCAGATTTAACACACGGGCTACCGAAATACTTGAACCGGAGGACAGGAAATGGTATCATAGGATGGCCCAAAGTGTACAGAACCCCACTGTTTGTACAGAGTGGGATTGTTGGGCAGCTTAAACCGCTCAGAACTCACAGCCCTGCCTTGGAAAGGTGACACTGACAGCCCCAGTGAGTAATAAAATGCTATTTATTGTTGCATTAAAGCCCAGACTTTACTTCCATTGTAACAGTAAGTTCTTTAAATGCTCTGGCATTTTTGCTGAAAATGGGAGGTGCCATAAGAAAGTTTCAGATATAATTTGGTGAATATTATGCCATTTTCTGGCATTTTTCCTCCCTAGAGTGTTTGCAAATCCATTTAATTTTTACTCTGTCCATTGTGTAGGATGTCTCTCAGTCTCTGCAGGCTGGCTGTAGCTCATGCTGCTCTCATTTATAATGGATAGGAATTGATGCATAACTGCGTTAACAAAATCAAGATTCTACGAAAACCATCTCTGTTTCAGGAACCTTAAGGGTAGCACTGAACTGAATTTCTCCTTTTGGCTTGTTGGTTTTTCCATGTGACCCAGCTGTGGAGAGTTTTCTCCTACCAGTCAAGAGTATATTTAGCTCTAGTGTGTATTCTCAGCTCCAGCCCAACTTTTCAACCATTCCACCTAAATTTTATCTCTAACCTAGAAGCATCTGAATAAATTCTGCTGTTTTCTGCTGAGGGATGTAGATCCTTTAATCACAAAATCAGTTTTTGCTGTGGTTTTTAATACAGAAGGAAGAATGCTGACATTAAAAACTTTGCTTTCTGCTGTGTTCCTTCTTTCCCCCATAAGTTCTGAGTTAAAAGTCATATTCCCATACCTCCTATGCAAATGCTTCAGGAAAGTACTAAATTAGAATGACTCCTCCTTGCTCCGTTAACCTTGGAAAACTCAAGGGACATATCAGATCATCCATGTATGGTCAGGCTTTTGGCACAGTGGGAAATGCACATAGTGAGTAAATCCAGAGGAGGCCTCCTCACAGCATCCTGGTGAATTCCCATCGAGGTTCTCAGTGTGCCCTGGCTGAGTATCTTGGTGGTACCAGGCACCTCCATGAAGTTTTTTGCCCTTGCTTTTGCCCTTGCCAGACATGTTGCTGTTCTTCCCTCTTGCTGTGCTTTTAAAGGCATTAAAATGTTGCTAAAGAAGTTAGAATGTGACACTGACAACTTTCTTATTTTAATTGCTTTTAGATTAATATGTATTTAATGCAATAAAATTGGATTGGGCATAGGGGCCTGTTCAAATTAGAATAATAGTGCAAAATTCATGCCAGCGTGGCGCTATGGGCGATTAAGAGAGAATTTCCCACACAGTGAACTTTGTCTCACAGACTTTTCCCTGATTGTGCCTATAAAAGCTGCTTTCAGACCTGCAGTGTTAGTGCAAACAGAATCTTACTATGAATTGTGTTTATTTATACACACACACAGGTTCTGTAGGGTGAACTATGGGGTTCCCTGTTGCAAAATTCTCCTTAACAACTTTTTTTCTGTTTGCAGCTGAATAAGGTTTGTGTATTTTGGGAATTGTTGCTATAAATATGTTTCTGTGATTGGAATGTGGCTTTAAAGTTTTTTCTGAGAAATATATTTTGGTTAACATGATTGGTGCTTCTGTCAGGATGGGAAAATAGAATACTGGGCACTTGACTGATTTACTGCCTTGGTGCTGTTTTCTGGTCAGTTCTGAGTGTAAGCTGAGGCCTCTACCTTGAGCGTGTTCAACTCTTGGAGATTTCAGTGCTGAATCCTGGACCTGTAGGATTTAACTTGCCCAATTCCACTTAAAATGAGTACCAGGAGTAAGACAAAGACTTTGTTAAACCTATGGGCATAAATGATGTGTATATCTGGAATGAATTTGAAGGGAAAGGATTTGTTCCCCCATTGCTAAATATAATTATCAGACAGTATGTATTGATGCTGAAATTAGTCCTACATGTCGTGGAGGTATACGAAGAATAAATTTGAGAAACAGAGACTTTAAGAGCTGATCTTTTGTTCTCACAGCAGCAATTCAGCGTAGTCCATGCTCTCTCTGTGGGGGTGGGGACCAAGTGGGGTTGTGCAAAACCCTCACTTTTCTGCAGGCTCAGCCTGGAGGAGCTTCAAAGGGCAAACGAAACACAACGGATGTTATTAGAAATAGTTCTTTGGCAATTTGCTCTTCTCAGCATTTAAGCTGCCACAGCGTGCCCTTGAAGTGATATTCCCTTTCCATATTGATCCTCTGGTCAGAGTGGTTTGTGTTTGTTCAATTGTTCAATACTCAGCCCCTTGTGGGAAGTTTGTTATCGGAAGTTTTACGAAATAAATATTTCATAACTGCTACGTGAGCACCAAAATTTTGTATCGTCCTTCTCCTCAGTCTTACGGTCCATTGGTTTTTCCTCTTTCAGGAAATGGGTTTGTGAATTCCCGAGCTTCACCAAGTCTACTTGGTACCAGTGGTGGTGGGAATGGCCTAGGCAAAGTCATGCCTACAAAGTCCCCACCTCCACCAGGAGGAGGAAACCTTGGCATGAACAACCGCAAACCCGACCTCCGTGTCGTCATCCCACCCTCCAGCAAGGGCATGATGCCACCACTGGTGAGTTCAAACATTTAGAGTTCTGGGTCTGGCTTTGTGGAAATGGGCTGTTCTGCCCACAGGCACAGGGAGAAACTGTCTCACCTGCTTACCATAGGGTACAGGAATAGAGGGGTGTTTGTATTTTGAAACGCCACTGATGAAAATCAGAAGTACAGATTGTGATGTGGGGAGAATTCAGCTTGTAAGGAATTTTTACAGCTGTAAAACAGCAGTCTGACCTGAATGTGCTAAGAGCACAATCATAGAGACAGGACCGGGGTGTTTTGATCTGACATCCCTCTGACTTGGTACTGAGAACTCCGGTGGTTTGGAGGATGTGGGTTTTAAAAAGGGTTATCCATTATTCTGTGGAGGAATGGCTGATCTTATTGGTGATGTGAGCTCTATTAATGTGCCCTAAAGCACATTTTGTACCTGTTTTTCCTGGGTCGTAATGGCTGTGGGATGTGAAGTGCAGCCTCTGTGGTGAGGAAGGGCTGAGAGCAGCCCTGCTGTGATGTGGCACCGTGGAACGTGCCCTTGCCTGTCCTCGGGGCTCTCGTGTCCCCAGCGGGGCCATCAAAGGGCACTGAGTGCTCTGCAGGGCTGCTCTGCTCTCTGGCATCTGGCACCAGGGTTTGTCCAGCCAGGCTGGGAATAGCACACGGGTTTGTGTCAGCCATGAGGCAGCCACGGCCTCAAGCCCAGAACAGGTCTTGCAGGAAGTGTTACTGGGTTTTTCCTTTAATTTACTTGGCCAAATCCTTTGGTCCTCGTTTTTTGCTGCCATGTAGAAATTTTCAGTGTCTCTGTGGATGTTTTCTGTATATGGAAGAATGGGCCATAACCAGGAGGAGCAGGATATAAACAACACAAGTACTCTCTGTATAATTCCTATTTGTCTTTAAGCTACAACAAGTGCTTACATTTGTTACTAGTACTCATGATGAATAATGCCAAATTAATCCAAGTAACAAAAGCTATAATTAGCCTCAGAGTAATGATTCTTGAAAAAAAAAGGTTTTTCTAGGAATACTGAAGTGTAGGAGAGATAGGAAGTACACTGGCTGATCATTACAGTGACAATTACGCTTTTAATTAGAAATAGAAGCATTAATTCAGTTCTGATGTTAGTGGTGCACAGCACCTGTTTAATGTTGTGTTGCAAAGAACAACATCACATTCAGCTTTGGGTTTGTCTGTGTTTTTGGGGGAATTAGGAGATTTCAGAGTAGATGCTGGCATGGAATGATGGTTGTATGTGACCAGTATTTTGTTGCTGAGCTGGTTATTGGATCAGTGCAGGCAGAGACTGCCGTGCTGCACCTCCCCGTGTGCAGCCGTGTCCTTGGGGTCACCAGGCTCTTGCTGCACCAATTTCCCCAAAGCCATTGTTTGCTCAGTACAGCAGGTTTTATGTGACACGAATTTCATCAAGTATTACATTTCTAGCAGTATTATCCACAGAATCGGGTAGCAAATCCACATTATTAATTAAAATGAATCAAAATCCTGAAGCACAAACGTGACTTTGTCTTTCATTTGGAAGCAATGCTATTTTTAGTAACTGTGTTATCCCTCTTGTTTGCTGAGTACAGTCGGAGGAGGATGAATTGGAGTTGGTGAGTTTGGGCTGTTGTTTGCTGAGAGACAGCAAGATGCTGGAAATGTCTTTCACTACAGCTTTTTAACTGTAGTTTCATTACATATTTCAAATGATTCCAGTGTTCCCTTGGTAGCAGACAAAAATATATTTGTTTTATCAAACTAAAAACCTGACCAATTCAAGTTGAAAACACGTTCAAAGTCAGTGCTTGCCATTTGTAAACTTCCAATTTTTTCCCCGAAAATGTTTCTGTTTTTCTTGGAGGGAACATTGGAAAAGAGCCTTACAAAGTAACTGTCCATGTGTATAGGATGTGTACTGCCTTCTGTATGAAATACAAATAATCACTTCCTACCCCCTCAATTATTGGAATATTTTTAGGAAGTGGCTTCACTTGTGAAGTTCTTCAGATTGTAACACCAGCCCTGTGTTACTTCTCTTCCTTTCAAGGAGATGACATCATTGCTGGTGAGGTCACCTTTTTGGAGGTTAGAATTATTTCATCCTGCGTGAGATTATCAAACCACAGGGGTGTTCCCTGTTTACCAAAAGGAACAGAGAATTGCAAATGAATAATTCTACCTTTTTTTCCAGTGGAAAGACATTCTGCTTTTAAAAGGAAACTCTTGGGATTTGAGTGTTTTCTATTTTTTTTTCCCTAAAGGTTTTAACATTTGGCATTCTGTCTGGAAAATCAACGTAAGGCTAAAATAATTCGTAACTTATTTTTAGAGCAAATTTCAAATTGTTTGGCTGCTGTGGCACAAACCAGGCACAAGATGCTGTGTCAGAATCACAGAGAAATAAATCGACCTCTTGCAGACCTTGACTTCTTGTTGAACATGGACCTGTTGCTCATATGAGGCTCTAATTGCATGAAAGCATGGAAAATTAGTGATTTAGATACATTTCTTGATGAATGCATGCTGCTGGTTGATTTTTACCTTAAACATGAGAAATAGATATAAAAAGTAAGGGAAAACGGTTTTTGAAATTCAAATTGAAGTTTTTAAGCATTATTGGGATGTCTTCCTAATTGAGCAGTGAAAGAGCTCTCCCACTTTCCTCTTGTCTTCAGAGTGGAGTGTCTGGTTTTCAGCGCAAGAAGGAAATCTCAGTGTAAAAACACTTGATCAGATATCATTGGGATTGGGATTGGGATTGGGATTGGGATTGGGATTGGGATTGGGATGCGAGCCCCTGGCCCCTGCCCAGCGCAGGCGGGCGCTGGAGCCGCGTGGATGCCGTGTGCGGCGTGGGCCATCTAGTGCTGGAAGCGGGAGCAGCTCTGCCAGGAGCAGCACAGGGAAAGGTGCAGGGTCTGCCTCCAACGCGGCAAACAAACACAGCCCACACCTGCAGGCTCCTGTCTGCTGCTCATCCCTGTGTCGGGAAGCAGCTCCAGATCCCAGCTCTGAGCACTCACTCTGTGGTTGGAGCTGAGCGCTGAATGTGAAAAGCAGCTACCAATGGTAGCAGAGCATGAAATAAAGATACTGAATTCTTCCTGCTGCATTTGCACCAGTTAAAAAGATTAAAAAGAAAAAAATCCTGAAATTTGTCATGCAAGGACAACAAATATTGGGCTCATCCAAGTATTAGTATTGCTTAGTGTCTTTGTGTGGCTGAGTGTTCCAAGAATTATATTCAGAAAGAATTTACCTCAGAAAACCACCTTTATTAGCCACTCAAAAAAAAAATCCCATAAGGAAATCCTTTGGTCTGGATTGTTTCCCAGTATATTCCTCTTTACTTTTCCATTATGCAGTAATCCCAACTTTATAGGCAGCCATCCAAGAAAGCTTTGGAGAAAGGTCAATTCCTGACAGACACAAAAATCTGCTCTAATAACATCTCTTTATGCCAGATAAACTTGGTCTAGGGGAGATTTTCAGAAGTACGTAAGTGATTTAAAGGGATCAGTTACAGAAAATCAGAGGGGCTTTCTCTGGGAGCTTTGAAACCTGGGAGCTCTGAAGCAGAGTGGGCACATCTGCCAATGTGTGTGTTTGGCAATAAATGCCAAAGAGCCCCCAAATCCTCAGGAGGCTCAAAGATGGGAATTCAAGAGCAGCCAGACACAAGAGAGATCAGAAGCTGGCAGCCAGTGACAGCTGTGGCTAATTTTAATATGGGAGCTGTGATATATATTTCTTTCTTCAAATGGGAAAGATACAAGATTGATAACCCTCAATTCATCTTCATAAATTTAAGCTGAAATTGAACACAGCCCCATTTCTGTACCTGCTCATTCTGATATTTTTAAGGGAATGATGCATTTTTAATGCTGCTCGTTCTCTCAAGATTAGAGTGGAGAAAAAATTTAAGTGCTGCAGATCCTGAAATATCTGTGTCTGAAATAAGGGAAAGGAGTAGTAACTTCAGTCTTGTAAAGTTATGAAATGGATTCCTACCAGAGATGAGAAACTGCTCCTTTTGTAGCAAATATTTTTTCCGAGATAGAGAGAAGTTTGCTTTAAGAAAACATATTTCCAGCAGATTGAAACCCAGCTCCTTGTAGAAATACAGGGTGTAGAAACTACTGCTCTTTCTAAGAATTCTGCAGATAAAAGTAATCATCTGTTCTTGAAAAATAAAACCCTAGCATTTTCTCTTCTTGACAGTATTTGTCATGGCCAAATGGTGTTGAACCTCCTATTTTTCAGGAATATTTGCAGTTATCACCGTGGAGAGCAGAACATTCTGTGGCAGCAGCTTTGCTGTCTGGTGCTGTTCACCAAAGTGTTTAATTAATTTTCTAACCAGCAAATTTGGTTAGAGCTAATTTTGAGTGATATGTTTGCTGCAGATGTTCATTCCAGTATATAGGAAAGAAGGACTGTTATTAAAAAGCCAAATTGTGCCCACAGTTGAATTATCTGAGACAATCTAGTTTAGCTATTTTCCCTGTCAGAAAAGCACCATTGCTCTTTGTGAACTCCAGTGTCATTTGCTTGGAAACATATCTGCATTATAACAAGTGCTCTCTCAGTTTCTCAGGAACCATGGGAACAGCAAGATTATTTTATCACTGAAGTCTTATCAACACAAATTTAGAAGATCTCTGTGTTCCTTTCAGGACAGGTGTAGTCAGCACAGTGTCAAAACTGGCAGCTGAAATTTGGAAAATTGGATAAACAACTGTGAAGTGGGAGATTCTCTTCTGGTGGAACTGCATCTCACCATCTGCACTAAAACCTCTTTAAAAATAAGACTCAAAACTCTTAAATCACTTAAGAACTTCTGAGAATTGTTGTGTGTATCCCTAAGAAATTGCATTAATTTTTGTGTGTCCTACAACGCTAACACTGTTGAAATCTGCATGCTTGGGAAGTGGCCCACTGAGCCTTCAATTAATTTTTCATTTCAGTTTGCCAAGATCCTTTTGGTTGTCTTGAAATATTTTAGCTTTTTTAGAAAACCAATGCTGACAAAAAGGACGCGTTCCTAACTCAGACCCAGCAGAGCAGCACGCTGGGATGCAATGCTCTGTTACGCTGGCACTGCCTTTCCCGTTGTTGCCCCTGGGCTCACAAGGTTTGTCATTTCCATCCCTTGCAGAACACCCAAAGGATAAGCAGTTCTCAGTCCACGCAGCCCCTGGCCACCCCCGTGCTGTCGGTGACGACCCCGAGCCTGCCCCCGCAGGGCCTGGTGTACACGGCCACCTGGGACAGCACCCCCAGCACCGGTAAGTGCTGCTGACCGTGCCTGGAGCAGGGGCCTCAGACAGACCCTGGGGGCACAGCCATGGCTGTGCCCACACCTGTGCCCACACCTCACACCTGTGCCCACACCCGTGCCCACACCTGTGCCCACACCCGTGCTCACACCCGTGCTCACACCAGGTGATTCCAGCTCTCCTGGGATCCGGGCCACGCACAGGGAGGGACGGGGTCTGCGTGGGGTTCCAAGGAGAGCCTTTATTGAGCTCCTTCCTCAGAAGGGTGCAGGGATGAAGGGCCCTGAGGCAGGGAAAGCAGGGGTTTGTATGGGGATCTTGAGGGGTGGGACAGAGGGGAGGGACCAATAGGATACATCTCATCTACATTCAGCAGCAGGGCATGCTGGGAGAAGCTTTTTTCTCACCCTAACAGATGAGGCTGTCACCTGAGGGGTCGAGGGGAGCGTTGTGGATTCTTTTTCCTCTTGGCCCACTGGCCTCCACAGCTGGGGTCAGGGCTGGGACTGCACACGGAGTCAGAAGCCCAGGAAATTCGTGTTTCTGTGACACTTGACTTTGTTTTCCTCTTCAGTTCAAATGAAGGCTCTTACTCATCAAAACCGAGCCTGTAGCAATCCCACCAGGAACTGGAGTGCCTCACGTTTAGGCAATAGCTGATCCTTCAGTACTTCTGTTCTTCAGATACTTTTATTGTCTGCAGGACCTTAAAACTCCTTTTTATCCAAGCTGGGTGTGATGTAAGGCATTTGGTAATGTAAAAGTGATGAGTGGTTTGCTGGTTGGGAAAGTAGTTCATGAAAATCAAGTAATAAGTGATGGAACATGAGGCAACGCCAGCCTCCAGTTGCACAAGGGGAGGTTTAGGTTGGATAGCTCTGGTGTCCAGTGGCTGTTCAGAGCAAACCCTTGTGGTCCCTGCTCAGAGGAGCCTCAGTGAGTTTCACCTGACACAGCCCTTCTGTCCAGGATGCTGTTTCAGGGAGCAGCTGGGTGCATCCCTCACTCAGAATAACCTGGGAGCTGCTGGCTGGAACACCAAAAGCTGAGAGGGGCTGGAATCTCGGGAAGCAGCAAAGGCAGTGGGAACTGATGTCCTACGTAATGGACAAGTGCTGGGCTGTGATTTTAAACTCCAGCCCATTTCCTTTGAGAATGCAAATAATTTGTGCAAAGCTTTTAGCCTTTAGTGGTTTTCACACACTTCAGAATCATTTCTATCAGATTGAACCTTTCAGGGGATTTGCAGGAAGAAATTTGATGTTGAAACCAAATTGTTGCCTGGGGATTCTCAGGGTAGTCTCCACTTACAGCACAATTTCAGTTTTGCAATTCAAGCACTAAGATAAAATTTAAATACCTTAATTGTTTTTCTGGATTGATAAGGTTGATTTTTTTCAGGACTGGAAGGGATAGCTTCAGCTCTTGGATCCTTAATTAAAATGTTGGATATGAGTTTTCCACAAATACCCTATTTTATATAATCTGTTTTGGTATTCTGTAGATTGTTAGAGGAAGGGCCAGAACTAACTGAATTACTAAAACAATCCAGGCATTTAAAAAAATATTAAACCCCCTTGCAATCAGTTAATTAATAATTGACACCTGAGCAGAGCACACCAAGCCATAAATTCCTGGCTGCAGGTCAGTTGTTTTGCAGAGGTACAGACTGGCAGTGCTGCTTGTGGGGGGCACAGCAGTGATGGTTTCTGTGGTGCACAAGGGGCTCTTGTGTGTACATCTCACACCAGGTTCCTCCTGCAGCAGGGGTGTCCTCCTGTCACTGCCAGCAGATACGGGATTATTTAGGGAATTAATAATGCAGCTAATTGTGTAGTGACTTATGTGCTCTTTGGAAAAATACCTTCTCAAAGCCCTGTCACCAGACACGTCCTGTCTGAAGTGTCAGAAGTTAATTGTCCATGGTCATGAAAGCTGTAATTGCAGTGGAAAAAAATTACATGGGAACTGAATTCCTATCAGTGTTTCCTTCAGGTCTGCTCTGACAAATCCCATCAGCCCAGCACATCCATCTCCAGGGTGTGCCTGGGCTGCAGCGGGCAGGTGTTGGAGGCCTGGCTGCTTTGCAGGCTCAGTGCATGTCTGGGTCACTGCAGGGGCTGCACAGTTGTTATTTTTTCTTTATTTTTTGAATTCAATTTTAGTCTTGCAAAAGGGGCTTTTTGGGTCAGTCATCTTAGGACAAACCTTTCTGAAGCTATGCAGAAATATGTGTGAAGGTTTTCAGAGTTTTAGTAGAAGTGACAACTGAGAAGAAATGAAGCAGAAAGAAAAAGGCAGCCCAAGAAACTTCACCTGCTGGAGCAGCTGGGACTCCTGAGGCCTTTAGGAAGGCTCCTGCAGGGATGTGTGTGGGTCTCTGACAGCACAGGGCCAAGTCTTACTGTAAGGTGCACACCTCTGTATATACACTGCATTAATGTGTTGTACCTGTGGGTTTGGAACAAGCTCCCAGACAGCAACATGGAGAACCTGAAAGCAGAAGGCAAAAATTTTTCATTTGGAGGCCTCTGTACTGTTAAGCTCCCCATGAGCTTGGCAGGATTGCTCCCAGACTTCAGAGTTTTCATGTTTGGATTCCTTTGGATCAGCTGCCTTTATTTGTTCTGGGCAGAAACTCTTTGTATTTATATATATATGTATGTATGTTATATATATGAACCCCCCTATACATTATTTTGTTGTTTATTTGTTTCTCCCTCTTAGATTACTCCTTGACTAGTGCAGACCTGTCTGCCCTGCAGGGGTTTAACTCCCCAGGAATGCTGTCCCTGGGGCAGGTGTCTGCCTGGCAGCAGCACCACCTCCGTCCCGCGGCCCTCAGCTCTCTTGTGTAAGTACCCAGGGCAGCACTGGGGGGGGCTGGAGCAGCTGCACCAGGGGAATATTCAGCACATTTCCACCTCTTGTCTGTGCTGGAAAGCATTCCTGTGTCGGGGTGTTTGTCCCTTCAGTCACCTCCAGCCTCCAGCTAATGAGCTGTGTCCCTGCAGGCTCAGCTTCTCACCAAGGGGGCACCTGTGTGGTGACTGAACTGTTTGGCAATAGGAAATATTTGTTTGTTCTGAACTTCTGTAAACGCAGCTCAGACCTTTAATTAATGATTTTTTCACCTTTGCTCTTCCCAGTAAACTGCATTTGTTTCTGTGCTGAGCCCCAAGCCCTCACCACCACAGACACACGAATCGTCACTTGGTTTTCACTTTCTGCGTTTTCTGATTTGCACCTTTGGTTTTCCTTCCCCAGCACTGGCAGCCAGCTATCTCAGGGTTCAAACCTCTCCATTAACACCAACCAAAACATCAACATTAAATCGGAACCGATCTCCCCTCCCCGGGACCGCGTCACCCCCTCGGGGTTCCCGCCGCAGCAGCCGCAGCAGCCGCAGCCGCCGCCGCCGCCGTCGCGCCAGGAGCTGGGGCGCTCGCCGGTCGACAGCCTGAGCAGCTCCAGCAGCTCCTACGACGGCAGCGACCGCGAGGACCCGCGCAGCGACTTCCACTCGCCCGTGGTGCTGGGGCGGCCGCCCAACGCGGAGGATCGGGAGAGCCCCTCGGTAAAACGCATGAGGATGGACACGTGGGTGACATAAACCCGCCGTGCCGCCCTCGCAGCTTTGTGTTCTCAACATGAACTGTCCTGACATATCTAAATTTATAAATAAGGACGTGAATAAGTATATTTATATGTATATACATACGTGCATATATATATCTTCACATGCATATATATGTGCTAGTGTGTGTAGCATACACCAATCATCAGGCACTTACGACAAACTCTTGTATAGCTGCAGATGTCCCTTGGTAAAAGTAACAGAACAATCCCGTAGGTTTGAGCTCTAGTCTGGCACTTACCTGGACTCGTGTGTGACCCCAGCCCGGCCCGCGCAGAGCGGCGTCCCCGCAGTGTCTCCTCCTCCTCCACACCCACCCGAGCGAGGGCTCGCCTGTAGTACCGTCCCTGTGTGTAGTCAGCTCTATGGTTACTCGTAGTTAAGAAATAATTGCTTTGTAGCAGCAGAGCAGTAGAAAAGCAGGAAGAAGAAAGCAATACTGTACATAAACTGACCTTTCTATTACCCAACCTGGCATGGGTCTCTATTGCAGAGGGTGCATGGAGAAGGGCTGATGCTATAAGAAATAAAAAAAAAAAAACAAACAAAAACCCTGTTTTGCACGTGCAAAAAAAAAAAAAAGTGTATTGGGTCAAAGAAGTGATTTTTTTAATGAGTGAAAGAGAGCATAGAGAACTCGCATGAAATATTCAGAAAATATTAGCCTAGAAAATAGAACATTAACAAAATAAAATTAATATATTAAGTTATAATTGGAATATGTTTGACAAATTTGTTTTTACGTTCATACCTTTGAAAAATATAGAAACGGATTTTAGCTCATGTATATTTTATATTAAAGAAAACAATACCCTAATGAATTGAAGACTATATATAAAGTTATATACAGTACTTTTGAACACATTCTGCTATGAATTATTTATATAAGCCAAAGCTGTATGTTGTAGCTTTTTTGTAGAGTATAGTTTTATCTTATTTTGACTTTCTAGTTTTTGCTTTCAAAGATGAAAAGGAAAAACTTGCAGGCGGAACCTTGGGGGAAAAATAAGCCATGAACACTTATATGTAAATTTAAATTTGAGCCAAACTCTTTGTGTATATAGCATCCTAAATATATTATCACCTTTGGTGTAAGTACCTATGTATTGTACGGTCACCAGATTAAAAAGTATATTTTTGTGGATTGACGCCAACTTGAAACAAGGCGAGGTCCTTATTAAGTAGAGTATTCACTGTTTAATATTTACTATTTTGTTAAATATACTGTACTTTCTTTGGATTTTAATTATTATTAATATTATTATCCAGATTTTTCAGAGGGTGTATAAAGGGGTTGGCCCCCTCACTGGTGGTGAATGTGTGCCGTTCAATTGTAATCTCTGTGCTGTATGGTTAAGCTTCATTATACATTTTATATATATGTATATAAATAGCAAAGTGGCAAAAAAAAATCCGGTGTTAAGTTCATCCTGCATAAATATAAAAAATCTGTTACAACACATTTTAAGGCATCATTTTAAGCTGCCTCTTCTGAGGAGGAAAAAAAACCAGTGGAAAAACTTGACCTAATTTCTCATGATAGGGAAATGACACATATCAGAGGAGCACAAAAGGTTTTGTGAGTTGGCAAGTGGTTTGGGAAAAATTTGCTGCTTCCAAGAGAGGGAGGAATGCAGAGCCCCCTTGTGCCACGAGACTGGGCTGGGAGCAGGTTTGGTGTTGGATGCAGGGCTGGGATCCCACCGGTGCTCCCGGTCACCTCCAGGCTGGCAGTGCTGGTTCTGGTGGAAGCTGCAGAGCCGTGGGATTGCCCAAACACTTCAGAGTTAGCCCTGATATTTATTACGGTTTTTGCTTGGGCTTTTTTTTTTTTTTTTTCCAGTTAGGAAAAATCCCTTGATGCGGTAAGGGAGGGGTGAGAAGGGCGCTGTCCCTGTGGCCTCCAGCCCTGTCTCGCTGTCCTGGCACCGTTCAGAGCCGCAGGGGCTGCAGTGCCCTCCGGCCCTTCCCTTGGAACTGCTTCCCCTTTCCTGGGTTCGTCCCGGCTGGCAGGAGGGTGCAGGCAGGAGGGACTCGTTCCCGTGGCCGCTGTCCCCAGTGACCGAATCCACTTGCTGCTCCCTGGAACCTTTTGCTGCTCTGACCAGTGATGTGAGTTCCATGATTTATGCACCTGTATGAACTTTGCTGTACATCCGAGTGGGAGTTCTGCATTCACATTTACTGTCTATTTTCTTGTGTGCCTTATCAGATGGCTTTGCTGACTGTATCTCAATAGTCTTTATTTCTATGCAGGTTTTTAAACAGTACTTAACTACTGTTTTCTTAAAGACAAAGCTACACAAGGGTTAGAGTTTGTATTGAAATTGCACCAATGAATTAAAAAAAATAATAAAAAGAATCAATTCTAAAGAGCTGGGCAAGGGAGTGGCCCTGTGCTGCCCCAGCCCCGGCAGAAACGTCCTTCCACAGCCCTCCGGTCTCGGGGAGCACCTCCTGCCACCGAGGACATGGGAATCCTGGTTTTTAATAACAAGTAACTCACTTTGAAACATACTTTTTTAGAAATTGTAAAAATGTTTTATATAAAAAAAAAGAGATGACATAGCACAGATATTTCAACAGGTTAAAAAAAAAAAAACTTTTTAAAATTATCTCTGCTGACTGAAGTGCAAGTGGATCCAATCCTGGGCTGAACCCAGTCAGGTCTGAATGATTTAAGATTTTTATCTCTGTTGTGACAAATCACCTCCATCCTCAAGCTCTCACGATAGTTTTGAGAACGCCACGTTGTCAGGGACTCGTCAGAGAGAACTGCTTTAGCCTTGCCTTCCCTCCAAGGACACTAATGCATCAGAAACTTGCGAGTTACTGTGCGCACAAGAAATACATAGTAAATAAGGAACAAAACAACTCCTAACAATTGATCCTGGGCAGAAGTTAAATCCGAATGTGAAAGAAAGACTTAACCAATGTAAACATTTAAATCTTAGTAGAACCTTTCTTCACTTTGCTGTGCAAGAGAACACTGCTTTGCTATATTTAAAATGGCTTTTTTAAAAGAGATTTATGTATTTGGTAAATGTTTGTAGTCAACAGTTCACAAGAAGCTGTTCACGGTTTAATGCTGATAAGCCGTTTGGCGGCACAAGCTGGACTTTGTTGCCATCCTTGAGACGAATCTTTTAAGAAAAAAAATAAGTTAATCTCAATTTTTTTCCCTGAATGTGTTGTTTTTTCTTCAATATACAATAAATATTCTAGTGAACTTTTTATCAAATGGTTAAGAAAATGCTAGAGGTTGTTGTAAAATATTTGTATCCTGCATTCACTAAAGTAAAGATACTGGCTTTTACTGTGTACTCCGGCCTCTCTCGTGTTTGCAGAGCACTGGTCCCGTCCGGCGCGTCCTTGCCCCCTCCAGGTGCCAGTCCAGGTGCCAGGTGTTGGTTCTTAATTGCAGCCATGAGGGTGTTCATCAGCAGGGATACAGGCACACTTGTTACTGCACTCAAGGACTGATGCCTGCTAGGAACCTTTCATAAACCGTGGAGAAACTGGCAGCTGAACCAGGCTCCATTGGGAGTGCAGAGCCCAAGGGCAGTCCTGCCTCAGCCCCGGCTCCTCCTGCTGCTCCCAGTCCCGCTCACTGCAGAGCCTGAGGTGAGGCTGCAAGGGGCCCCTCGTTCTAAGCTGGTGCTCAGCTGTGTGGGAGCAAATGAAGCACAGGCTCTGCCCCTTGTGCTTTTATTTCATGTGGCTTTATTTAAAAATATAAGAACCTGGTCCCACCCCCTCCCCAGAACAAGGAGATACAGCTCTTCACAGAAGAAAAATACAAGATTTTGTTCAGTATAAGATACTTTGGCATGTTCATTTATAAAATCAGGTTCCCACTTTTGAGAGCTGCAGGGAACGCAGGTTCTCACGGTAGCAGCACAGTTGTGCCTGTGTGGTGTGGGGTCCTCACTGGCTGGAGACACTTGGATGCTCCCTGTCGAGGCAGACAGTGCCCGGCACAGGCACAGAGGCACAGAGTCAGTCCTTGAGGCCAGGCTGAGGCCGCACCTGCACAGCAGGTGCTCCTAGCACAGCCCCTCCCCAGCCCCTGCCCTGCCCCAGCCAGCCTCAGGCTGCCAGGGGAAGCTGGAAAAGCCCTGTGGTCCTGCTGGCAGCTGGGAAGCTGCAAATGGGGCTTGGCCAAGGTGGGGACAATGAACAGGAGCTTCCCGCTCCTGCCCACCAGCGCTGGCCTCACCCTCAGCACCAACCTGCCCACACATGTAGTGGTTGGTTCCAGAAAAGCCTTCACCTCTGCCCACAGGCCCAGAATTTGCTCAATCAAATTTCTGAGGCAAGTTCTTCTCTTTAGCAAATCTCCCAAGGCCTCCCTTGCTGCTCCCTTGCAGCAGGTAGTGTTTGCTGAGTGGCCCTGAAGAGCACGGCCCTGTGAAGCTTTTCAGTGCACGTGGTCAGTTCACAGAAACTGTCACAATCAGCAGCGCCAGTCCTCTCCAGAAAGGCTTCACCCTTCTTCCTTCTTGGCCTACTGTCCTGGGCCTTGCAACCTGCACCCAGCTCCCACTTCACTCCCACTCAGACTGCACACAAGGAAGTAATTCCATGACTGAGCCTGGGTCTCTGAGAAGCACCACTATAGACTATTATTAGTTTTTTTAGCGAATAATACTGACTAGACCTCCTGCCAGCAAATGAGCCCTTGAGAAGTGCCTGTGACTCCTCTCTCGTGCTCTCCTGTCATCCAACAGCCCCTGCAGGGCTGAGCAGCACCCTGGGACAGCACAGATCCTGCACTGAGATCTCTGAGGGATTTCACTGAGGGGAAGAGGTCTGGGCTCACCCTTCCCAGGGCCTGATGCATCTCAATTGAACACAGCTCAAAGATCTGCTCAGGAGGGTGACAAGGTGGGGTGCTGGCAGCGCCATCGTGCCCTGGCACACCCAGCTCAGAGCTCCAGAAAGCATCATTAGGGTCAAGCAGGCCAAAACCACCATGGTCTGCAAGAGACAAAAATGACACTTCTGAGAAAAAGCGTCCCCCGCTTCTATTCCAGCAAAAAGTGTTTCCTTAAAATGCAAACAACCCCCAACTTTCCAACCACATTAATACTGCACTCTCTAGCTCAGCAGCAAAGAATTTGCTTCTAGACACGGCATTAAGAAATACCTGAAGCAACCATAATGAATAAATTGCTACAAAATACTTTCCCTCAACAGAGTTCCCAACTCTGAAGCCACCTGGGTGATGATCTCTTTAAGCAACAAAGCATCCTTGTTTTTCTATCAAAATCACATCACCTCATTTTCAGTCAAATTCAGGATTACATCATCAGCTACTTATAAAAATAAAAATAATCTGTATTGTGATATCCCCTCGGGTGCACTGGAGTCAGTCACGAGCCTACGGGCATCGCTGCTGGAGAGGCTGAAGTGGACTGCCCTTTCACCTTAGGATTTTTTTTCCTACGACTGAGTCTCGTGGTAATTTCCCTTCCTATCCAGCCGATGAAACATTTGAGTTTGTCATGTTAGAGGTGTGGGCCACCAGGCCTTGTGTTTTAAAATAGATGATATAAAACACTGGCAGGACGATTCCTATCAGGAGCATAATGAACACGGCGTTCCACCACTGGATTCCGCAGTCCGCGCCGTTCCCGGCTTTGTCCCGGTTCCCTGCCTCGGGCGGGGGCCTCTCCAGCCCCTCCCCGCCGTACTCCGCGTTCAGCTGCACCTCCACCTGCACGGCGTCCTGGATGCTCTGGTCGATGCCCCTGAAGTACTCACTGACTCGCCGGCCGCCAGCGGAGCCGCCAGCAGAGCTGCCCGCACCGGGGTCGGGCTCCGGCGGCTCCACGCGCGTCAGGCCGGGCTGGGCGGGCCCCGCCGGGGGCGGCCGCAGGACCCCGGCGCCCTCCGTGAGCAGCCCGTGCGGCCGCACCGGGATCTTGATGGACTTCAGCGCGTACAGATCCTGCTCCCGGATGAAGTTGTTGACGCGTTTGATATCTGCAACCTAAGGAATCCAGAAAGGACACAAACAGTGAGGGCAGGACAGCCCAGGAGTGAGGCAGGAAGCAGCTACAAAACCAGTGTGCAGGGAGCCGTCAGGGAATAAAAGCAGGCCCTGGATGCAGGTGGTTTGATGTTCTGAGAGATTCTCCAGCAGTTCCAGGGGGGCTCCAGGCCCTGCAGGACAGAGTCAGTCCCCTGTGAAACCAGTCTACAACCTCCATCTCCTGTGCCTGCTCTATTTTGCTCCATACTGCCCTCCCTTCTCCTTGCTTTCTTTGCCCTTCTCTCAGTTAAGGCAAGAAGAATCTTTTTAACTAACAGATCCTTTTAAAAACTATTTTCATACCTTACACGAGTGCTTAAGGAGAGAGCACAACACCAGTGTGAGCATCTCCTGCTCAGGAAATTATTTCAGAGTGATCAGAGCTCCATTTTGGGAGCACACCAGTTCTGAAAGCAAGGGCACAGCCTGGAGAGCAGGTGAGCACCTCCCACACAGGCACGAGCATCCTCTGCTCAAGGAACACCTCTCTGCTGCAGGACAGAGCTCATCCAGCCCATTCCTCCTGAGCATGTCCTGCTGAAGGACAATCACCTCTGTGCTCCTGACACCACCTTTGGTGGCTCCTGTGTAGGGCTCCTGTCTGTGAGCTGTGTCCCCACCCAGCAGCAGGAAGAGCAGGGGAGAACCAGCCTCATGTGCAGCATCAGGCACAGGGACAGGCAGTGCCAATGCAAGGACAAAGGCAAGGCAGCATCTCTCAGGTAACATTAACCAAGAGAAGATGCTTAATGCAGTGGCCACTCACAGCCACCCAGCAAGCACAGCAACTTCGCAGTTGCACTAAACCCTCTGTCAAAGGAAAGGAACAGGATGTCAGTGTGTGCCAGGAGCTCTCTGCTGCAGCCAAGGAGATGTGAAAGAACCTTGAGGAAAAGGCTGGAGGGCACAAAAACCAGCGGGAGCCAAAGGAAAGAGAAAGGCAACACAAACAGGTAAAGCACCTCTCATCCATCACAGCAGAGACACAGCAGAGGGACTGTGCTTTGCTCTCCAGAAATCACAGCATGACCTGCATTCACTGCACACACGCTCAGGGCTGCCAAGGAAACTGGGGAGCTAAAACAAAAAAACCCACTTTACTTCCTAAGCACTCTGCTCAGAGGTAGAGAGGAGAGGAGATGGAGGCCTGAATCTCATGTTTACTCTGCAAAGCTTGAGAACTCTGAAAACAGCACATTTAACCCAGGACCTGATCTGGGGACCCTGAGGCAAAAGGATCCTCAGTCACTGCTCCGGGCTCCTCATGGCCAGCCCCAGTGTCAGCTCTGGACTTAAACACTGCAAAATTTCTTAGTTATGAAATAACAATCTCACCCAGAGCCTCCTAACTGAGGTGCTGCTTCAATTTCTGGATTTGTTCCAATGAAAACAAATTACTGGGACAGTAAATATCCCCCGTGGTGTCTGCAATCAAATACTGCAGTGTGGTGCTAAGACTCTAGAAACAGAAAGTGGAGCAGCACTCACACAGAAACAACAAACAAAGCCGATGGGAAGCAAGCGAGAGATTGGGCTGCACAAGCATTTAGGCTTATTTTCTGTACTCATTTTTTGGCTGCAGTGAGCTCCTCTTGTCCCAGCCTAAGAACAATGCCAAAAGCAAGCCAGGACTATAAATGGTCAAGAGTAAAAATGAGAATTTTGAAGTGCTTTGCATCCTTGCCAAGTTATCTGTGGCACACACACAGAGCTATTTGTTGCAGTGTCTTACTATCCCCTCCCCAAGCAGATTCTGAAACCAATGTCAAGTTCTCATTGATTTCAAGGAGAAGTTCCTCCTGGATTTTTACACACATTTGCCTATATATCTGTGGTTACAGTTCTCACTGCTGTCCTGGTGACCTTTCAGGAGCTGTTTAATTGTGCAAATAAAATAAAACACATGAAAACTGTCATGCCAGTCTTTAAATAGACAAATCTCCCACAGTAGGGACTTTGGTACCTGTTCACTTTAACTGGAATAAGTCAGAAGTGCCCTTTCTGGAAGGGAGGCAGGCAGCAGGACAGTTTTTGTCCTGTGGGAGGAGAACACTGACTCTGTGGTCCCTTCCATCAGCTTGCTTTTCCCTTGGGCAGGCCCAGCAGCCTCCAGAGGGGCTGAAAGGCTCCGGGAGTGGGGCAGCCACAGCAGGGACAGAACTGGGTGACAGTGCAGAGGCACAGCAGGACTCTTCATAAACCAAAGAACTGTTCAGAATCTCCCTCCTCGGAGTTCACCCAACTGCTGTGAGTCTGCCCAGGGGCTGCTGAGAGCAGCACACAGCTTCACACCCAACCACAGCTCAGCTCTGCCTTCTCAGGCTCTCCTGGGGCCAATCAAGGCCTATTCAAGTCCTACCAGACTCTCTTCTCCACACGCATCAGCAGAACCTACAAGGGTCCCTTTTTTGTTTCGTTTTTGTTTCTAAGGGCATGAGAGGGGAGGAATTGCTGCAATCCCTCTAAGGCCTCTTGCCTCAGCTGCACCACACAGCTGCTGTGTGGTTAAGCAAGACAGCCTGCACTGGCAGGGCAGCACTGGAGCCAGAGCTGTATCATTATCCCCACTGCGGTCGCGGGCCAATGTTTCATCATGGAACTCTGAAATCACAGTCCAGCTTGCAGATAAAGGGGGCTCTAAAATACAGCTCCAACTGCGGAACAATGGGGGGCTTCTAATGTTCAGAGCAGGTAATTAAACTTTCCAGCAGTTTTGCTCTTTTTTGGAACAAAGAAAACGTGCTGTGTAGTTGTTCCAACTGAGAAATCTCACTGTGCACACGCCCTCCCTCCTGCCCACAGGCACCTGAACTGAGCACGCTTGGGATGACAGCAAACAACCAAAACCCAAACACAGACAGCACCTGGACTTTGGGACTGACCTTTGGTGCCTCTCCACATCCACCCATTAGACTCAGACCTTCCTTGCAAAATGTAAGCTGATACCCTTCAAAAAATAAACAAAAAACCTCACCCATAACTGTGGTGTTTCTTTGTACTGCTCAATTTGCTTCAAAAACTCCAATGTTCCTTGAGAGCAGAGCCCTGGCCCTCATTGCTACACTCAGCTCCCTAATGTTTGCCCTCACTGAAATAACTTGGTACAACCTGCACTTAGTCACTGAAATTGTAACAGGAAAGCAGGTCAGCCAGGGTGTGAGGCTGACAACATCTTCCCAGGCTTTTGGCTGAACAACCATTTCTTGTGTTTGTCTGTGGTTATTTTTGCCTTTCTCCAGTTTTACCCAGACAATGACCACTCATACAATGCACAGGGCCAGCACCTGCCGGTGTCAGCACTAGCAGAGCACAGGGGAAGCCCCGGGGGTGGTTAAGGCTCACCTTACAGCCGTACTGCAGGGCCAGCTTGTTGAGGCTGTCCTCCTCGGTGAGCTCCCTCTCCAGGAGCACCACGTCCCCCGGCCTGCCCCGGGCGGCGCTGCCCCGCTGCTGCTCCTTGCCCCGGGGCCGCAATTCCATCACGTTGAGCTCCTCCTCTGAGGACTCCTCCGAGTCGGAGCGGCCACTGGGGAACACGAACACCTGCCTGCCGGGGAAGGTGTGCACAGTGGCAGGAGCCTGGAAGGGTCTTGTCCGGCTCTCGTGCAGCCTCATCTTTCACACCGGCAGCACCTGCAACAAAACCCAGAGACTTTCAGTTTCCTCAAGACCAGCATTTAGCTCTGCAATCAGTAATTTTTTTCCAATTTTTTTTTTGGTCCACCTGTGAACAAACCTTATAACTATGTTGCTCAACATTTTAAATGCTACATCCTATAATTTTATTTAAAAAGCTACATTCTATAATTTTATTTAAAAAGCACCTTATACCTATGTTGCTCAACATTTTAAATGCTACATTCTATAATTTTATTAAAAAAGCAACACAGTCCCTTGAGCAAACGGTCTTTAATTACGGTCAAAACGTACATCAGTCTGTCTACCAAGAGACATTAAAAACTGAGCAAAGTTATCCTTTTCATAAGTCTTTAGCTCTCTACACTTTTGGAATCTACATTTTAAGCTCTTGGAAAAGCACCTTTTTTTTTTTTTTTTAAATAAGGACAGCTCATGCTACACTTAACTTCAAGCCGAATAACAAGGCTTAATTTTACTGCATGAAGACTAGAACCTGCCTGAGCACTTTAATTATTGCTCAGCCTACAGCTGCAAGTTCGGGTTGTTTTTTTTTTTTTCCTTCAATCCTCAGCTCCACAAACAATTTGTTGTCAGGACGAGGTATAGGTAAGAAAACCCCACATTGTTATGGATCCTTGACCTTAACGTTCTCCATCTACCCCCAAGGGATTCCTCAGGTGAAACCACTACGATTTAATGGCATTTCCTTGGCCCCGAGCACGGCACCCAGAGCTGCGGGTTGGGCTCGGCTGTGCCGAGGGAGCTCAACCCCCAGGACCCGGCTGCTGTGGGACCCCCCGGCCTCCCCCGGCACAGCTCCCTCCTCAGGGGCTGCCGAATTCTCCCCAGGCTCCTCGGGGGACCCGACCTCGTCAGCACTTCAGGGGGACCCCCATGCCCTCAAGGGAGCCCGGTGCCCTCAGCATTTCGGGAGAGTCTTTCTCCCCTCAGCTCCCGCTGCCCTCGGCACTGAAGGGGGTCCCGATCCCTTCAGCTCCCGCTGCCCTCGGCGCTCAAGGGGGTCCCAGTCCCCCAGGGGTCCCCGCTCCCCTCACAGGGTCTCGCTGCCCTCAGCGCCTCAGGTGACCCCAGCGCCCTCAGCACTTGAGGAGGGTCCGGATCCCCTCAGAGTGTCCCGCTACCCCCTGGGGCCCCGCTCCCCGCAGGGACCCCGTTCCCCTCAGGATGTCCCGCTGCTCCCAGGGGCCCCGTTCCCCTCAGGACCTCCCGGTTCCCACCCTCCTCCCAGCGCTCCCCTCACGAACCCGCCGCCATCGGCCCCGCACCAACCTGGCCACGGTCTCGCCCAGCGCTCCTCCCATTGGCTGGCGGCGCCGGGAGGCGGGACCTCAGCGCCGCTCGGCCAATGGGAGCTCGGGAAGGGCGGTGGGGAGGGAGGAGATGAGCGGGCGGAGCCGGGCCGGGTAAGAGGCGGAGCCTCGCTTAAAGGGCCCGCGCCCCCGTTCCGGCCGGGCCGGGACCGAGCCCGAGCCTGAGCCTGAGCCCGAAGCGCTCGGGGGAAGCGGGTCACGCACCTGAACAGAGGGACACACCTGAACAGAGGGACACCTCACACACCTGCATAGCCCCGGGTGAGGTGCCACTGCCCTAGGACACGTCACACACCCGTACAATGGGTGAAGCCACACACCTGAATGATGGGTGATGTCACACACCTGAACCACAGGTCATGTCACACACCTGTACAGCCATGGGTGAGGTGCCACTGCCCCAGGACACCTCACACATGGGTACAAGGGGTCATGTCACACACCTGCAGAGCCCTGTGCTACAGTAACATCTCAGTTACTACAATATTAATATGTAATAACAAATTACAATGTGTCCATATTACAGTGTGTCCATATTCCAATATGCCAATATTACAGTGTGTCCATATTCCAATATGCCGATATTACAATGTGTCCATATTACAGTGTGTCCATATTCCAATATGCCGATATTACAATGTGTCCATATTACAGTGTGTCCATATTCCAATTTGCCAATTTTACAATACGCCAATTTACAACGTGTCCGTATTTCTGCCCCCCCGTGGGTGCCTGCAGAGCTGGCCCGCTGCGCTCCACACTGCTGTGTTTGCCTTGGCCCACCCTGACTCATGGCTGATGTTTAAAAAACAAGCTCAGGACACACTGCTGGCAAGTTCCACATTGGAAGCTTTTCTGGAGTGCAGGGACAGCAGAAACGATGCCCTCCTTGCCAGCTGCCAGAATTAAGCAGGCAGTCCCCCAGGTGCCCACAGAGTGAAGATCTCCTGCAGGGACAGCCTGGGGTTTGGCTCAGCCCAGGGTCTGGCTGCTCTGTGCCCTACAGGTGATGGACAAATCCACCTTTAAGTGAAATTAAAAAATTAAATCTGCTTTTAAATGAAATTAAAGCTAAGTGCAGTCGTTGGCCATCCCTTTGCCTTCCCCTGTGCAGCCCCAGTGCTGCAGGCAAGAGGGGAGGGCATTCCCTGTCCAGCTCTGGCTACCCCTGGATTAGATACAACATCAGCTGGTAAATGTGACACACTGAGAGGAAAGAAGGCTCCTCAAGCATCAAGAATTTCTTTAAGCAACAGCTGTTCTTCACAGCTCTTACCTGCCCACACACCTTGGTGGGGCTGAGGGGTTTTGGGTGCTGGGACAGTGGCCAGGCAGGATGGGCTGAGCCCGCTCCCCATCTCCCAGCAGGATCTCCTTCCCTCCATCCCTGGGCCTGATCATCCCAGGAGCACTTTGGGCTCAGGCAGCTTGCTGGCCCAACAGATGATGGATTTAGTGTGCTGGTGAGGGCTTTACAAGCATGGGGAGTAGATGAAAGGTGCCAAAATGCCTTTCCTGAGCCACTCGGAGCCTCTCTGTGACTACTGATGTTCAAAAGTTACAAGCAATAATCACATTTTGTCAAACAGATCCAGGGTAACTGGGTAACCTGTTGAACCTGGAAAATAAACTGCTGAGGAAATGCTGGAAATGTGGAGGAATCAACCAGGCTCTGCTGACAGGGCTCAGTCTGGGCTGGATTACTGTCCTCGATAGTGTCTAACAAGAAATAACCGTTTTGTGGCAGTGTTGATGTTGGATCTGGGTCAATTGCATGGGTGATGTCATCATTCCAAATAATTGGAATATTTTTGTAGTTAGCAGACAGATTGTGAGAGCTGCACAGCCCCAAACAAGCAGAGTCTGTGTGAGAGCTCAATGGTTCAGTCATTATCTGCACTCAGCCAGCACAAGGGTCATTCTGAAGGTGCCCTGAATTTCAGGAAGAATCCTCCTGCCCTGACTGAGATCAATGTGACAGAGCTGTCTGCTCATTTGCACTCAATCCAAAGAGCAGTGTGTCCATGGTGCTGGGCACCAGCTGGAATTCACATCCACGCCAGCTGCTTCCCAGAGTTAATCCCTGTGATAAAGAATCAAAACCTTCATGAAGGTCTTGGCTGGGAATCTCCAAATGATCTAGAACAGGGCTCCTCTCCTGTGTCCCTGTGATTCCTGGGAGCTCTTGCTCAGATCCAGAACTGCAGTTTTCCTCATCACTTGGGATTTGTCCCTCTTTCTTCAGGCTCACTTTAGAAGTGTGAGAAGTGTCCGACACACATTCCCTGTGTTGCTCTGTGCTTCTCTTTCAGCTGCATTCTAAGCTGTGCAATAAAACCTCTCACTCAGTGACAGGCTGCTCTCCACCCTTGGGAAAAGAGTAACTTCAGGGAAAACTTCTTGAGCATCTCTTTAGTATCAACCAATCACTCCTGTTTAGTTTAGCAGATATCTGGGAAAGGCTCCTACACAGCACTGTGAGGCAGCAGGAACGTGCTGGTATTTCTGAATTATACACAAAAAGAGAAAAAGATGAGTATTCCTTTTTACCTTCATTTCATTGTTCCCTAGTGGGAGACTGGGAAGGCAGCTGGAGCAAACCCCACCCATACCCTGGACATGGCATTCTAGAAATTATGATGTCTCTCTTGCAAATAATGAGTAAGAGCTGGGCTCTGCTCTGGCTTTGGACTAATGCAGCACAACCAATTTTAGTGGAGCTACCCCTGTGTTAAGTCAGAAGCACAAGCCAAATACAACAAAATAAACCTCTCCCCTGGTACCTGGAGTGACTCAGCTTCTGTGGGTACTGCATGTGCATTTGATTGAATTATACACACAGCCATAATTTTAAGAGGTTCATACAGTAAGCACCCAACACAGGGGGGAAAACCTCAACCGAATTAAATTAATTTTAGGTAAATACTTAATAGAGTTAATTGAGCTGTGAAGGTTACTCAGAGTGCATGTTTGGTAGCATCAGGTTACACCTTGTCTCTTTCAAGGCCCTTGGAGCTTGTGCAGCTGAGCGGGTCCCAGACTCTGCCATGGAGCACAAGTCCTGTAATTGACTGCCCTGGAAGGGTCTGGGGCTGCAGGAAGGAGCTGATAGCTCAGGTGGTGACATCAGGAAAGGAGCACAGAGCCCCTTTCCTGTCCCTGCAGGGCCATCCCTGCTCAGGGCCAACCTGGGTACAGCCCTCCCACACCCTCTGCAGTGTGAGCCAGCCCCCGGGGCAGGTGGCAGCCACTCATGGTGTCCCTCCTCCATGAGCAGAGGGCTGTGTCACCTGGGTCAGGCTGTGAGGAGCTGGGTACCCTGCACCTCTGGCTTCTCCCAGGGCAGAAACAGCTCCTGCCTCCACCTTCTCAGGCTTCTTCTCCTGTCTGGAACAGAGCAGGTGTGACAATAAAGGCCCAGCTTCATCATTCATCTCAGACATCAAATTACTCCCACCTACGGGGACCACATTTGCAACTCTCTCACGTATGCAGTGACTCAGGAGTGGGACTTTTATCTGGGGAAGCAGAATGCAGATCTGAATGGCACTGCTGTCTCCTGGAGGAGATAAGGTGTCTCTGCTCAGAGCCCTTGTTCTGGGCTTGCCTTCTATCACACAGCTCCATTTGGCAGGGGCTGCCTGGTGTGTGTGATAGCAGGCACTGAATTACTTCAGAAAAACAGACTTATTCTTTCTATAAAAACAAATGACTAATTAAAAGTGGTTTTAATTTTGTAATTCATATTTTCTTGGGATTGTACCAGACTCTGGAGTCCATGCTCCATAATCTGTCCTTATGGAGAAATTTGGTGAGGGAAAGCACCGTGAGATTTGTTCCCCTTCCTCTCCCTTACTCCTGAAATCCCCCCTCCCCCTTCTCCCTTCCTGCAACTGGTAAATTGTGAAGAACAGGAATGTTCCTGGGAAGAAACCCAGGCAGAATTGCATTCAGAACAAGTCAAAGATTTCTTGCATAGCTGAAGCATGTGTTTGCAATCCCCAGTTGCTGGAGCACGTAAGCCCTGCCAGCGAGTGCTGTTCCCTTCAGATGTTCTCAGAGAGCTCCAGGCAGTGTCCAGGGAAGCCTGTGGACAATCTGAGCTGAGGAATTGCTCCATGGCCCATCTGCTCATGATGCCATGCCAAAATGTTCTTGGTGAAAGGATGGCAAAGAGCCATCCCTACCACTCCAAGGAGCTGTGCTAGGGATGGTCAGGAATGCTGCTCTGGGACCTCCCCCAGCCACAGACTGGTTCCATGAGAGAGCTTGGCTGCTACTACCAACCTGTCAGCCCAGACTTCAGGCAGCTTTTGGGATTGATGCTCTCCAGAATAGCCAGCATGTGCTACCCCAACAAAGGACAAAACCACAAGATCCCAAATTATAACTGCTGGGAAGCAGCAGAGAGCCAGCAACTACAGCCTGCTCTCCCTTCAGCTTGAGAGATGCTGCTGATCTAGAGAGAAAATTACCTTTCCAAAGGGTGCAATTCAAAACTGGAACCTGACAGGGCCAGGAGGGATGGGAGTTGGGGGCTGGGACACTGGTTGGGAAAAGCAGCTTCAACCTATTTGTGAGGAAGCTTTTGTCCTTGGCACTACACGGAGCACAGGATATTGCAGGAGCACAGAGGGAGCCCTTGCTCGAGCTGGTGCTGATTCTGGGGAGAGGCAGCTTGATGAAAGCATCACTTGTCTTTCCAATGACCTTATCATGTGAGCTGAGCCTGCCAAGAGCTGTCTCTCACTCTGTGCCCCTCGTGGCCTGAGCCAAGGCTCCTGGATGCTCTGTGCCGTATCTGGTATCGCTCGGCATCGCTGGCCGGCTCCCAGGGCTCACACAGGTCCTGGCTGGGACCAGGACACCTCTGTGCTTTGCTGCCTCCAGATCATCTCACTTCCAAACAGGCCCAATCTGATTTTGCAGTTTTCTGCGTATAAGGAACACCCTGAGCTTGAGGGAGGAACAGAAGGAACAGAAGATTCTTCCAAAGCAAGATCCTTGACCTCCAGATCTGCGTGGCTGTGCTGGCTCCTCTTCATGCTTCCCAACAGTGTTCCCAGGTCTTTACTGGTGTGTGGCAACAATAATGAGCAAGCAACACGTGGGGGCAGCAGAAGGCTTTGCTTCCTTGTCTGGGAGTCTGTGGTTGGAGCATCCTTGCAAGGGTCCTGAAGAGCCCAGGTGCCCCCAGGTTTGAGGGTCACTGTGCTGGGCATGAGCTGCAGCTGCTCAGACAAGGATGCTGTTGGACAGAGGGGCTTTGTGGCCTCCTGGGACAGGATGTCAGCACTGAATTCTGGGATTTTGTCACTGCATCTGGTCCTGCCCCAGGTCCTGCAGGCCCAGCCCAAGCACTGCCATGCTCATGTTCAAAGCATGTTCAGCCAGAAGACAGACACAAGGTTGTCCACTATGGAAAACTGGCTGAGGTGAAAATCCCAGAGTCAGATCCCACTGCATCCCACAGGACAAGCCTTGCTGAGCTTGTTGGACCTCAGGCAGGATGGGGCTCAGCATGTCCCTTTCAGTGAGGTGAAGTGAAAAAAAGAAGCTCTTACCTCAACACTGTGAAGAAAGATGAAGGTTTCAGCTGCTACCATTTTTTCTCTAGTAGACTTGGAATTTTCAGGTAACAGGAAGAAGCCTTGATCTTGGCTGTGGAGGTCTTGAAAGCCAAGTTTTCAGGGAAGGACTATTTCAGACAGGGAAGTGGCTACAATTTACACAGTATGGCTCTTAGATTTTCTGGCAGGGCTATCTCCAGAATAGGTGTCATTTTTCCTGCTCTGAGTGAGCAGAAATTCAGGAATTGCTTGTCCACTCTATATTTTCCTGACTGCTCACATCAGTCTCCCCATCATCAGTAATGTGGAGTCTGAGTGGTATTGGCACAAGCTGATGGAAATGGCAAGAAATAAAAAATCCAACAAAAGCCAACCTTGTCACCAGAAATGATGATGGATTAATTATAATTAGGGATGGGAAACAAAACACCCCTGTGCTCCATGAGTAATTTAAAAAGAGTAAAATCAGATACATTCCCAGATAGGAAAAGCATTTTCTGTAACTGAGGCTGCTACTTTAATTGGAAAATGCTGTTAACACAACTCTGACCGAGGCGAGGGCAAGAGCACAGCAGGGCTGGTGGAGATCTGCAAGTAAACAGCTGAATAGCTTCTCTCAGCCTCAATCTGCAAATTTCTGAAGCCAAAAGAACAGCTTTAAATGTAAAACTTCTGTTGGAGCTCATGCTTCAATTGGGCTGCGTGCCAGGACATGCAAAGACTTAGGGCATTAAAAGTCTCATGGAGATGAAAAGACAGTGGGGAGTCATTTGAGTTGGCTTGTAATGCACTAAGCTAAAGCAGGATCTGCCTTCATTCCCTTTAAACCAACTTGTGGGGAGGCAAATGGAGAAAACTGATATTTTATCACTTGTAATTGTTACAGCAAAAGCTGAGGCTGAGCGTGGCCCTGATGGAATCCCTGTGTCCTGCACACAGCCCTGCAGAGGGGTCCCAGCCCCAAACTGGCTCAGCCTTTCCAGTACCTGGGAAGTGAAGTAGCCCCTGAAAATGCCCCAAACCATGAAGTGACCATCTCTAGGGATGTGTGAGCTGCTCTGCTGGCTGCTGTTTTCACTTCAAACCATCATCTCAGACAGCCTTTACCCCAGAGTAACAGAACAGGTTTGCAGCTACCCTGGCCCTTCCAAGGAGCTCAAAGTGCTTTAAAGGCCCCCAGCCAAGCAGTGCTATTGTGGTTCCTATGGCACAGTGGTTCCCTGAGTTACAGGGCAATGCACTGCTTCACCCAAGGCTGCACAACATGCTGGCACATCAGGACAGCCCAGATCCTGGGAAGCTGGGATGAGCACCCACCAATAAATGAAGGATGTGTCTGGCTGACACTAAACACTGAAAAAAGCTGTGAACAGCAGCAAAGTGGCACAAACACAGTGTGGTGACCAGGTGCCACCAAAGCACAGCTGGCCAAACCCAGCTGTTGTAAGGAAAAGGAAGAGGAGCAGGGCCATGTCTTTTCCTGGCTAATGCTGCAGCTCCCTGCATGGGCTGGCTTCAGGTGGGCAGGCTGAGCATCACTACCAGGGCTCTGGGAAATGCTTTGCTGGGATTCTTCACTGCCAGAAGCTTCTTTACAATGCTCCCAGCTGTTCCCCTAAGTATCAGCTTGGACAAAATTAAAGGCAAATTAATTCCCTCGGGTTTCAAGGACCCTGGGAAGTCACCAATCGGGTTCCTGCTGAGCCAAAGGCAAGGAAGAACATTGTTAGCAACAAACACAGAAAATCTTCTCTAATTGGAGCCATGGAATGGGAAACGTGCTTCTGGGGAAACCTTGGTGTCTCTCAGGAGCACGGTCACCACAAGGAGAGGAGCCCCAGTGGGCAGTGGGGGCTTTTATCATGGTGCCAGGGACCTCCTCAGCTGGCAGGAAGGAAAAAAAAAAAACCACACACCAAAAGCTTCATTAGCCTTAAAACCTCACCCTCAGTCTTTGTCCAGATCTAAAGGGGGAGGAAAATGTTTCCATTTGTTTTGAGCTTGGTGTTGGGAAACTCTCCTCAAAGCCAAGGGCCAAATGCTGCTCTCTCTTCAGGAAACAGTCCCAGGGAATATTCAAAGACACCAACTACACAGTGAGGACTTTGTAGGACCAAGGCCTGGGTGCCAGAAGGGAGTTTCACCGTGGTGTCCTCCATGAGAAACTGGCTCCAGGGTCACACCCACAAGGACACCCTCAATGTGGGATGTGGGTGCATGGGAGCAATACTGGCCTTTAAATCTGCCAGGATCCTGGGAAAGCCATCCCAGGCCCGTGTGCTTGGAGTGCTAAATCAGAGCCTGTATATGAGACAAAAAAAAAAGGAGAAGAGGAACCATTAGCAGAATTAAAGGGACACAGGAGCAGATGAAAGGTGCAAAGTGTCATCTTTTGTGTTCCCAGGTTGGACATCACCAGGAGCAGAGGGAATACCACAGAGAATAGTGGGAAGTGTATCAAGTAATACCCACCTCACCCCATTCCTTAAAATGCAAAACACACAAATGCTGAGCTCTTGCTCAAAGCAAAGCACAATCCTCTCCTCTCATTGTTGCCTGTAACCCAGAGCCTGTGGAAGCAGCTACAGTGAATTAACATGAGAGAAAGGAGCTGGATTGAATTTGCTAAGGGAGACAAAAACCCCTACAGGCATGTTGTTAAGAAAGAATGAGCACTAATTCTGTTTATTCTGATTTGTTTTGTTTGATTGTGCTTGATTGTGCTTGCCCTAGGAAATGTGAGAGCTGGTGGGGATCATATCAGCAAAGAAAATCAGAGAGCAACAAGTTGATGGTTTAGAGTTCATGCAAACATCGTGCCAGCCACTGAACCAGAAGAAAAGAGTTGGCTCAGAGGCAGCCACTTATCTACTGATAAGACCCTTTTGGGGAAGAATCTCAGAATGATGTGGAAGAGAGATAGGAAATTGTGCAGCAGAGCTAAACCCAGCAGTCACCAGAGAATATGGCATTGTCTGGGTTTTTCTTTGCTTTCCTCCCAGTTCTTCCCCATTTATTATCAGAACAAAGAGTATTTTTCCCTGCAAAAATCTTTGTGCCTAAAGAGGTAACACTGGGGTGCACTCCTGCACCAGAGCTCAACTTCTGGGTAGCTTTGATTTAACTTTCTGGAGAAAATCACAGTAAAACTCTTAGCTATGGATCTCTTTATGATCATTATCTCAGCTTTAAAAACCTACATTTGCAACTCCTTGTTTGTGCAGATAAAATACATCAGCATGGTTTCAACTCACCAGAAACTCTCTCCCAGGGGCTGCTCTCTGTGGAAGTGTCAGAGGAAGGAGATCAGGTCCCAGGTGGCCAAAGAACACAAACTGTGGCTGGCCAGGAGCAGAAGCTGTGAAACACCAGGCATTTGGAGAGGTGAGGAAATTCAGGACAACTTCTTGGTCCAGCAGATAAACCTTCCTGCCTTTTCTTAGAGATGTGATGTGCTTACAGATGTTCCCTGAAAGGGGCAGCAGAGACCAATCCCACGCGATGAACAGAGAGAGCCATCCTGATCGGGGAGAAATAAAAACGAAGAGCAAGAATTATTTGCAATGTTTCTTTTCCTTGGCATGCAGAGGCTCCACCATGTGTCCACTCAAATAAAAACAGCTTGGACCTCTACAGGCCAAACTGGGGCTGCTGGTAGAATCTTGATTGACTCTGTGATCACTTCCTTCAACTGCTTTTGAGATGAGGGCACCAACCCATGGGTGCTGGGTGTGCAAACATCCTGGAGCTCTGGATGATGCACTGATTAACATCTAAGTCACTACAGCAGCACAGCAGCCTTTGGGCTGACAGGGGGATCAGTGTAATTTGGGAAAGGTTCACTAACAGGCTCTTGAGAACCTACACCACAGCTCATCGCTCACACATTTTGGCTCCCACCTAGCCCTGAAAGAGGGAGACGAGGAAAAATGCTGATTAAACTGTCAAGGTTCCCAACATGTTGGTGTGAAGGTGTGAAGTAGGGAAGTCCACCTAGCACCATCTTTACAATGCCTCCAGGCTCTCTTGAACCACTCAGAGTTAATTCTAGAGCTGATCCAAGTTGCTGCCTGGAGGAGGAGGCACAGTTATTTACCCGCAGCAAATCCCACATGTGTTACCTCATCTAAGTCTCTTACCCCATCCTGTCCTGCTGCTTTATTGCCTTATGCCCCTCTCCAGCATTGTCCACAATTCCCAGTGGAGAGGCTGTCCAAGAGCTCCAATCATGGGACAAACCACAGGCACAAACCATGCACCAGACTCTTCATCAAGGCTTTGAAAGAGGCCTAAGTTTTGAGAGCAGGGAGGGGCCAGTGTGAGGTGAGAAGGCAGCAAGAGCTTTATCAGGAAACCAAGAACCCTCTCTGCTCCTGCTCTCAGGATAGAACAGCACACCAGCAAATCTGGCTGCAGACTGAAATCTTGGCTTCCCCTGAAGCCAATGGCAAACATCCCACTGGCTTCAATGGGAGCAGCACTTCATGCCAGATCTCGTGCTTCCCATTCCTCTGCTGTAGCCATGAGAGCAGCTTCCCTTCCAAGGCTGTGTCTGCAGCTAGAGCCTCCAGCAGCAGGAGAATGGCTCTCCTTGCAGCCTGAGAAGTATCAATGGGAAAGGAAAGACTTATTTTTAACAGAAATGGTGACTTCCCTGGTGAACAACAGTTATGAGGCTCTCTGGAGCCATTTCTTTCTCTCTTAAAAATTCCCCTTAGGATTTAGGTGCCCAGAGGGTGCCCAGCAGCTCAAGCACAGCTTTTGGCTGTGAAGAAATCATGGGTGGGGGAAGTGGTTTGAGCTGGGTTATGCAACTATCAACACTCATCTCTCCCAATCTTAACATCCCTCATTCCACACCTGCTCACACAACAGCACCTGGACACAGTGGGACTTACAGCAGCACAGCAAACAGGCAGGAGACGACCAAGTTTGGCCACTTCTGTTTTTACCACAACAGAGCTGATGGAGGAAGGGATGCTGGAAGAGCTGTGCACTGACCACACAGGGCTCCACGTTTGCTCTGGCACGAGCATCCCTCTGCTGAGATGAGCATCTTGAGACCCCCGAGCTGTTTGGGAGGTGGCAAGGTCACATCTCTCATTTCCTGAAAATCTTTGCTTTCCTTGGCAGAAATGAAGGACTTTGTTAGGGAAATCTTGGTGGGTGTTTTGTGATCAGTCAAGCACAGCAGATGACTTGAGGGTGTACACAGGACCTGCCGTCTTCTTGACGTAGGAAAACGATTCTGCTTGCTCCAGAAATTCAGGAGTCACCAGCATGGTGCTACCACCTGTATTATTCCTTAGGTCACAAGGCATGTCTACTGGACAGATTGATGTCTGTACAGCTGACTGTTTGCATATCAATTCTAGAGGCTAAGGAAATTCTTCAAATCCCAGAGCACAAATGTGCACTGCTACAGAAAAGCAGGTGGAGATGTGCCAAGTTACAGCTCCTTAGCTGCTGCCCCTGTAAGGAATGCCCTGCGAGGAAAACTGGAAAATATTTCATGAAAGCGCAAAGATAACACAAGACAATCTGGCAAAGGGTAGAATTTAATATTAATGGCTTTCCTTTAGTCACTGTATTTCCTGTTCCTAGGTTAACCCTCTAAAATCAGCCATGGTCAGAGAAAGGCTATAAACTTTTGCACATCTAAAAGATCTTTCACTGAAAGATGTCAGAGCACTCTGCAAATGTCAGGGACTGTGGATGGATGGCTTTTCCCTGAGGAGACTGTCCATGCAGCCAATGGGCAGATGCTCCTTTGGCTGCTGAGGCCAAACACTGAAAAATTTGGCTACTCTGTGAGAACATCTTCCTTCTTTGCCTCCCAGGTTCCTGTCATCACAGGAACCCAAAAGTGAGAGGAGCTGGGCTTCCCTTGAGCTCAGTCCAAAAAATCCCTTCCTCATGGACAGATGGGTAACAGACACACAGCAGGGATGTTCTGGTGTCATTTCAGCCACTTCAGGATCTTGTCCCTGCAGATCTCAGGGTTCCATGGACACAGCTCATGGCTGTGCCTGGCTCAGCTGCTGGTGTATCTGAACATCACCATTACAGCAAACTAAAACCAGCCTTGAAAGGGAGCTGGACCAGCCCCACCTCCACCTCCCTACCCTTCCCTGCCAACTGGTGCTTGCCTGCAGGAATCCAAAATGAGTCCAAGCAGATAAGAGATGGACAATGTGGCTCCTCAGAGTCCCAGGCTCCTTTGCTCAGAGGAGATCCTTCTATGCCCACCCACATCTTCCTCTAACCTGGCAAAGTACCTGAGTTACTGAGCTGACTTGCCAAGAGAGATTTAGGCTGGAAGCCTCTCTAGAAAGATGTCTCTCATTAGGAGCAGGGAGCTGGCTGGGGCACAGAGCTGGGAGAGGAGTGTTACTCATTCCTGCCTCACACTGGGCCCTTCAGACACTCTCCTCTCCTGCAAGATGCACTGTTCTGTGACTGCTGGCAGAAATTAATGAGCAGAGCTGGTTGAAAAACTTTCCATCAAAACACTGCTTCTGCTTTGCCAGAAGATAGTTGAAAAATTAAGTGGAAAAATTAGAGAAGGGAGCCTGGGTTTTGGCTGACATTGTTGGTCCAAAAATCCCAAACTTGGGATTTTTTAGCCAAAAATGGAAGCATTTGGGGAAGGCAGGGGAGGAAAGGGAGGTGCCTGGCAGGATTTAGTGATACCCTGAAAAACATCTACAAAAATTTTGACAAATGTGAGGGCTTTTTTGTCAATTTTATCTTTTCTTTTTTTCTCCATAGTTAAGGATACTTCTGCTTTTAGAACCATCCTATGGGGAGGCTGAAAACAAGTAAATAATCTTTTTCTTTCTTACACATATGGCTACAGATCCCCCATAGCTTGTGGCACAAGCACAGGCAGCAACTCCTCTGCAGAAGGAGCAGATCTTTGCTAGGAGCTGCCCAAGAGCTGATTACCCCAAGTGCAGCTCTCAGAAAGGGACACACACAGAGCTGGGGCTGCTGTGAGTTTGTACAGCTGATGGGAAGCTCGATAACCTCTCAGCTGCCTTGCACACAAATAAACTGAGCCATGGGGACAGCCAGGGAACAGAGCTTGTGATGGAAGGTACTGTGCACACAGCTGCTCCAAAACCACCCCTGCTGAACACTCAGGCAGCCACACCACAGGCAGAGAGTTGTTGTTGCAGGGACAGTGGCACATGAATACCCACAGAAAGCTCTTTGCTATCTTGCTTACACAATAATGTGGGTTTTCCTTTTTCCCCTTTAAAATTGTTTCTTTAGCAAAACATGGTTAGGAAAAAAAAAAATAATAAAACAAGAAAGAAAGAGATGGAATCTTCCTTACCCTCTGGGAAATGTGGCTGACAGCATTTCTTGGGCTCAGTGTCACTGTCCCCTCCTCAAGGCATTGCTGGCCAGAGATGTGATGGGGGGAAGAAGCCACGGGTGAGAGCAGCTCCAGGGTGATGATGCCTGAGGAGAGCAGAATTCCAGAATTCCAGCAGGGCCCCTCTTCCTCAACACAAACCTGGGCAGGGAACAGAGCTGGCAGTGCTGAAGCCAGCACAGCACAGGAGGCACCAGCTCTGTGAGAAAACCAAATCTTGTTATTGAGCAGTGGGGAACAGGGGAGGTTCAATTTATAGTGATTTTCTAAGGAGTCAAACCATGATTCTAGAGAGGATTTCTATTTTAAACAACACCTAATCTTTAAATTCAGTCTAGATGTGGATTTCATACCTTTTCCTGAATGAGAGCAGCACTGGAGGAAGCAGGCTCAGGAGTTCAGATGTGTCCTGGCAGGGCACTGCTGCAGGTCCCCTTGCTGACAGCCTGAGCTTGACTCTCATCCCACCACAGCCTGGGGTTGCAGTCCCAGCCACTTCCACCACAGCAGCTCTGGCTCAGAGCCCCCAGAGTGATAAAAGGCTTCTTGTGTGATCATCTCAGGAGGGAAATTTGGTGCCAAACAAAGCTGCAGTCTGGTTGGGTCCTTTTGTCATCAGAGACAAAATCAAGGGGAAAAGTGCAGAGCTAGGGAAAGAAATGGGAACTGAAAAACATTCAAATAATGTCTTTTCTAAGAAAATGAATGAAGTCCAACCCAAGAATAGCTTGTCTGGTTTTGCTGGACAGGATGCACTGATCTTGGTGCAACATGAAAGACCCTGTTAGAGGATTCCCCTTCTTCACCAGTCCTTCAGCAGTCCAAGTACTTTCACCCCTGTCTCCAGAAAGGCTCCAGTGGTGCTGTAGTGTGCAGTGACCTTCCAGAGAGCTGTCAGAGTTCCTTCAGGTGGTTTGTGTGGTGGTGGAGGCAGCCCTGCAGACTGGTGAGCTGCCAGTGCTCTCCTGGTGAAAAATGAGTGTTTTCCTCCATTCCAAGCCACATGGAGAGCAGCATCCCATCCCATTCTTCCTGACACCATTAGAAGTGTGAGTGTATGGAATGGGAGCACATCTGGCATGTATCTTCTCTGCCTGGAACTCCACAGCACACTGGTGTTGGTGTTTGCACTGACACTCTCCAGCAAGAAGAAAACATCCCTTTCCCCATGGAAATGCTCCATGTGGTGTTGGGGAAAGCACAAAGGAACATTTGGTTTTCACTCTACCAGAGAGCAGAGTCCTCAGCAGTGGTACCCAGTGAGCATGGGGCTGATGTGGGGATGAAGTGTTCATACATTTTGGAAGGCAAATTCCTTCCAGAGCAAGCAGGGTGCGGCCAACTTGCTGCAAGAGACAGCTGAGGCTGCCATGGACACCAGGAGAGTGAAGGGAGCAGGTGGAGTTGCTAGAGGCAGAAGTGACCTCCAAGGAGGGGAGGAGGGATTTTACTTTCCTCCTGATCCTTCTGTGCCACAGCACCAGAGCCCTCTGACCCCACTGCCTTTAGTGACCTTGGCTGAGGTGTCTTAAATAAAAAAAACAACTGAGCTCACAGGGAAGGGCAATGGCTTGGGTAGAAATGGGGATTAGGAATGAGAGAAACAGCAAATGGCTACATGCAAAATAGGCAAAGTAAGTATATAATCCTACTGGATTTATAGCAGAGGTATTGGCACATACCAGGAACATTTCAAGCCAAATGTATGACAGCATTCCTTACACCCCTCCCACCCACTGCCATAGCCCAGCTTAATGCAAAGCCCTTTGGCTTCCCCAGGCTCAGAGCTAGGTTTTATTGTTCAAACAGGTCAACAATTGCAATCAGATGTTGACTGCAGGCAAGGCACAAACAGGATGATGTGCTAATGTACAGCACCACTTGGAGGGAGGCTCTGCAGTGCTGCTGTGAATGGTCCCGTGCAGGCTGGCACTGGGCTGATCTCCCAAGGCTGCCTCAGAAGCCCATCTCAGTGCTGTGCCATGAATCCTGTGTGAGACCAGGAAATGAGCTCTGTTATTAAACTATAAACTCCATTTCTGGAAATCATTGTGGGAGGAGGGCTCTCACACCAACTCTGCTTTGGTTGGTTAGAAAATCATAGAATCACTTGGGTGGGAAAAGACCTTTAAGATCATCAAGTCCAATCCAGCACTGCCAAGTCCACCACTCCACCATGTTCCTGGGTTTTTAAGGCTGCTTTAGAAAGATGCTGCTCCCACCTCCAAGTGCCCTTTTAACAAGAATTGAGCTTGAGTGGGATACAGATGATGGCATCTTTGTAAGGCAGGCTGGGAGAGGATCCTGCAGGTGTATCTGAGTGCAAAAACAACCTTCCCTGTGCTGGGGGGCAGCTCACAGGACAAAGATTCTGGCCAGTGCCTACAACAAAGACATCCAAAACACGTGGCACTGAAGTAATTCTGTTTATTTCACACCAGGGGAGAGTGCAGCTAGGTTATGCAGTACCCCCCCAATGGATGGGATTGCTTTGCTCCATTTTGTATAAATTTGTATAAATTTTGTATAAATTTCCACATGCTCAGCCCTGTTCATTGTCAGGGGGCGCCTGTGGAGCTGCTGCTCCCTCCCAGCTCAGGCAGAGCAAGAACAACCTTCCCCAAAAGCACCCTCAGAACATCCCTCTCCCCAGGCAGAAGCTCCCCTCCCCACAGCCTGCCCAGGCACACACAGAGATATCCCAAACACAGCCTGGCATGCTCTTCCCACACAGGAATTTTCTACTCTTGTGTCACTGACCACAGACCTGGCAAGGCATCATTCAGGTGTTAACATCCCCGTGCTTTATTTTGCAACCTGACCAGGACAAGACCCATCATTTCTTGGTTTTTAGCACACTGAGAACTCTGAGGTGCCAGAATTTTACTGCCAAATGACCTTTTACAACGACCACAGCAATTAAACAGTTGGCTTGGATTTATCCAAATCCCAGTCTCAGTCCAGTATTACACAGATGCATAATGTACCACTTACAGCTTCACTCCTTTCTCTTCATTTTCATGCTTTGGGTTTGCTTTGTATTTTTGCTTCAAGTTCAGAAACCTTATTAAAATTGTTATGGAAAAAATAAATTTATTATTCAACATATTCAATTTGTTCAAAATGGAATGATCCTTTTTTCTTTTTCTTTTTCTTTTTTTTTTTGGCTTTCATTTACAACTGGTTCCATTCAGTTTGACTGTTTTTTATCTTTTTCTATTTATAACCAGCACCAAGAAGAAAATTACCATGGATACAGTACATATGCAAATTAGCTAATGGAAAAATATATACATTTCACTCTGTAATGAGAAAACTTAAATGATATTATTGCCATGGAGAATATATCCCGGTACTATAATAAAATATCAAGCAATAATCAACTGCTAAGATTCTTTTCCACCAACAAAAAATAGCACCATACATGAGATAGTGAGAATCTACACTCAATAACACAATTGTGCAACTAGAAATGTACAGTACTTTAGTAACAGTACAGAGTATTGTTTACAATATGGAAATACCACCACTGTAATCAAAAGAGCATCAATCTCTTATGAACAACTAAGAAAAGTATTGTTGTAGATACACTGAAACAAACAGCTTTTCTTTGCACCAGAATGTGGGAACTGAGGGCAGAGCATAGCTGTGACTTCATTGTGAAGCTCCTATACAGTGATAAAAACCAGAAGTGCAGGAATATTGAACAGAATTAAATCTTTTTTGTGATTATTTTTCTGGCTGTTATGTGATGTGATAGTTGCCACTATGTGAAGTAAGAGAATTGAATAAAATGGAGCTGTGTTGTGCCATCAGTTCTTAATAACGTTGGGGGGTTTGATTATAAAAAATAAAAGGTTGATGCATGCTAATCTGTGAGCTGTGAGAGCAAGTGAGGTGGTTTTTTCTCAGTGCTCATACAGTTGAAAAAAATCCTTGTAAATTCCTTTTTCCTTAGGTAGGATCCAGAACTTGAACCCAAGTGTCCTTTGGGTCCAGAACCCAAATGGTCCTGGGTAAGGCCAGAGGTCTAACCAGCCTAGCACCCTGCTCTGGCCAGTAGTGAATTATTACTGAGAAACACAAAACCTAAAATCCTTCCTCTCCTATGTCCTACCTTTTGCCTAGAGAGGGTCACAGATCAGCACCAGAAGGAAAATGTTCCTGCTGTGGAGAAGCACCTTTGATTCCCAGCAATGATAATTCACACAATTCTGCCAAGGTAACAGAGAAAATGTTGCCCATGAGAAGAAAACAGCAAATTGCAAACGGAGTGAGGGGTGTCAGGGAGGCAGCAAGGACAGTCCCAGTGTCACTGCAGGCTAAGGGGGAAACACCACTGTGGATTAAGAACATAAACCAGGTCCTCCGGGCTCTGTCTGATCTCTTGGAACTTTCTCATTAGCAGTTCTTCTACCTGTTAATTTGCCTAATTGAGTATCACCTGGTATTGTCTAAATCTTCCCTGTCACCCCCGCCAGCAATTTTCCCTTGATTACTTGGCAAGTACTTACACAACCTCTGGGCTGGGCAGCAGGGTGGGAATAACAGAAAAAGGAGGTCTAATCCTGATTATAAATTGAAAAAAAAAAATCCAGTATAACAAAAACCAAGCTGGAATCATTTCCCTGATAGAGAAAATCATCTGAGGCATTGGAAAGCAGATCTGTTTGAGACAGGCACTTGAAGAAAAAAGGTGTGCAAATGTGCCCTTGTGCATCAGGCCAGCCCTGGTGCACACACACTCATTTGCACACTCACAAGCACAGATGTAAATGTGAAGCCCGCACAGGGTTAGTCTGTTGATGAACATTATCTCCCTGTGCTTGAAAAATTTAGCCCTTAATAAAATGCTGATAGGTTATTCCAGTGAGGTCCTGGATATGCAAAGAACGGTACTAAGCAAAAATTGCTTTAAAGACACGTTAGCTACTAAGAGTCTTTGTCCTTCCTTGCATTGACAAAAAGAGACAACAGCAACAAAGACAACCTGGGACCAGGTGAGAGCTGCAAGGCAGCCTGGCCCAAGGGCTGGGGGAGCAGCTGGGCTTGGTTCTGTGCTCAGCTCCAAGGAGTCAAACAGTCCCACGCAGTTCCAGAGCTTTGTACTCCCAAAGCTGCAATTATCCAAAGGGCTGTTCCTGTCACCAGGAGGGGGCTGAAACTCCACCATGGCCTTGGGCCCTGGCAAGGGAATGATGCTTGTTGGAGCAAGATGTGATAGGGAGACACTGATGTGTGTGACAAGGGAGGGGACAAGGCCTGCCCTGGGCAGAGTTCCTGTTTCAAGTCTCACATCACAGAGAGGAGCCTGGTTTAAAGTGCAGAGACATGGCAGAGAGTGTTGTGTGTGCAGCACCTGTAAGTGCTCTGACAGCACCAAACCTATAGCACCAAACCTGACAGCACCACACAAGTGACACAGGGAGCATTCAAAGACAGCAATGGAAGTCTGAGCCCTTGGCTTCCCACAAGCTCCAGGTTACACTTTGAATGTCTTGCATCCTTGGCTGCTTCTGGTTACTCCAAAAGCTACATAACCTCAGCTGTGTAAAAGAGCCCAGAGATAGAAAACACCTGTTCTGCTCCCCACTACATCCTTTTCATAAAGATTGTTCCAAATTCAGTTTCTGTTCCAACCCTATCCAGTTTCACAGTCCTCTTATAAGAACCAACAGTCTCATTATCTGATTGACTTCTAAAAATTGGAGAGAGCTTAGGCCAAGCAATCCCTCAGTGAGCTCTACTGGATGAAATGATTTCTGGCTTCTCCCATCTCATGTAAATGGTTCTTGTTTAAAAGTAACTATCTACGGCTGTTAATAAGCTTCCATTTCATTAAGCTCAGAGAAAAATTAGGTTTCACAAAAGAAACTCTATTATTCTGGGGAAAAGATAGAGAGGATTGTTTTTTAAAATTAGAAGGAAAAGCACTCCCTATTAGTGGCTCTAAAAATATGACTTGGAATGTTGGATATAATTATACTGAGTTTTCTGTAGGAAATTCAGAGATGTCCATCCTCTGCTATCAGTTTTCACGAGCTTTTACAGAAAATCCTCTCTTTAAACTAAGCCTTTCATTGATGCACGTCCCTCCAAGCCCACTCTGCAGTGGGATAACTGCTGGGAATTGAAAACAACAGATAAAAGCCAAGATTAAAAGATTAAGTAACGTCTCTACCTTTGCTGAATTATTTTGCCAGAGGCCTTCCTCCATGGAGGTACCCATAACCTTATCCAAAGTAATCACTTTGCAACTCTTGTCCTTTTCTTTAATGGTAGCAAGCCATCCAGTGGCAGGTGATTTAATATATTAAAAAAGCATTAAGGAAAAATGTGAGGATGTCAAAATATTCAGAAATGATTGGTTCCTTGAGATGACCCTTTCTGTGTGTTTTTTTAAGGTGGATGAGCAGATGACTTTGGTATCCAGTCTGTAGGATTAGTTTCAAGTCTCATTAGGTGTGCTTTGGGATCCACCATGCTGTAGCAACTCATGAAGTTCCAGTACTCAGACCTACTAGTCTGTGATTTCCATACCAACAGCTGGAAGACTCTAAGGAGTGGCACAGCTTCATTAACTCTTCTGCTGCATCTTGTTTGCATAAAAGTCTCTGCAGGTCTGGCAGCAGCGCTGGTACCACCGCATGTCCTGGCACAGGTTCTTCTCACGGATCACCCTGCAGTACACTGTCCACTGGTCCCCCGTGCACTTGTAGGTGAGGGCAGCTTGGGAGGAGACAAGAAAGGAGAAACTGCCAGGTTAGCCAGGGAACAGCACTGCAGGTGTGACCAAAAGCCCTGCACCCGAGGGGAGGGAGGGCCACGCTCGCTGCCGGCGCTGGAGAGCAGGTGAGATTCTCTCTGCCAAAATATCAGGCTCTGGAAGTGCTTCCTGCCTTCCCTGGACATGAATGGGGAGTGCAAACCTCCTCCTGTTGCACCTGTTTTGTCTCAGAGGCAAACAGGCCTGGATGAACAAAACACCCAAAGATGCAGCCCAGATTTAAGGCCATGAACTCCACACTGCAGTCAATGGGATGGAGATGACTAAATCACACACCTGGCAAGAACACTTTGAGACAGAGCTTATGAATCTGAGATGGGAGAGTTCACATAAGAGAAACTAAGCCACCAACAAGGCCAGGACTAATGTTTCAGAGGTCCAAGGTCCTTGATAGGTTGTGAAGCAAGACAGGAAAGAAGTGACAGGATGAATCCCTCTGAATGTGTCATCAATGAGAGACACTGGACACAGACATAAAAGCCAGGTGAGGTGAACTCCACACTGAGATATTTTTGGAAATGTTATCCAAGACAAAAACCCATTCTGAAGTAGGGACAAGGCAGCGTGGGGTCTGTAGACTACTGGGATTTTTTTCTGATTTTTTTTTTTTGCTTCCATTGCAGAAAAGAGAAAATTCTGTTTAAAGATAATCCAATTAGAATTGTTTATAAGCAAAAAGAGCAAAACACTCAATGATATGTCTTTCCACTAATACCAAATATCATTGTTTCTGGCTCTGGTGATTCCAAGCCTGGTTTAGAAACAAAAGCATCCCAAATTGCTTGCAGATTATTTTCAGCAGGGACTTGAGCCTCCTCAGTCTTCTAAACACATGAGCATTTTATTGCTTTGTCCTAAAACGTGAATTAGGATGGAATTCTTGTCTCATCAGTGTATCAAGGGCTTACTTCTCAAATGAAATGTTTTCCTTCCACTGTGCTCTTAGTGCTAAAATATCTGGGAAGTACTCTCATACCAAAAGAGGACAGAAACCCCTCAGCATGAGTGCATTTGCAAGAACGAAAGTCCCCATTTTCTCTTAAAACATCTGGTAAACTTTTGGGGAACAAATTTCAGTTCAGAAGCTTCAAGTCCAGCCCTAGTTTAAGTGTTATTTAATACTGGACAGCATTATTAGAAAACGGTTCTTTATTATTTAGCAGCTCTGTGTTTTCATGTGTGTTGGAGGTTTCTTAGTCTTTAAGATCAGCTCAGATGTGAAGGAGGAGGCTGCTCTTTCTGGTAATCTCTCCTTGTTTACAACTCTTCTACCAAAAGGGGACAGGAGGCACCCATGAGGTTGGGTCAGTGTAGCTGATGCCTCAATTTAGCTTCATCTTACTGGTGATGATGTGTGAAATGTAAAGAAACCAACTTGGTTCTTGGAGCTGCGGTGGAACACACAGGGCTGAACTTCAGAAAAATATATATTTAGTATATTTATATTTTTGTACATAAACCAATGTGGAAAATCATGAGATCCCACAAATTTGTATCAACAGAGGCATTCTTAATTAGTGGCATGTCTTAGGTACAGTGTTAGGTGTTTCAGGAGAGATGGTTATCACCATATTCCCATCCCAGCCAGGGACACAAGGAATGCAGTGAGGAAGAGGAAGTGACAGAAAATCAGAGGGTCAGGAAGAGGCTGGATGTTCTCTTGCCCCTCTGGGGAAATCAATCCATCAAACCACCTGTGAGAGTCATGGATTTTCTTGGGGCACCATGAATAAATGATCCTATTTCACACTCACTGCAGCACAGGCAGCGTGTGGAAGGGTTTGTGATGGAGAACAATGCACCTGCCAGCTCCCTCACCTGTGATTGATCAATCAATCAATCAGTCAGTCAGTCAGTCAGTCAGTCAATCCAATCAATCACCCACCATTTGTGTGCTCCTGCTGCTCTCAGCTCCCTCCTCTGCCATGCCAAGCACTCCACCTGGGCACAGCCTGAGGCAAGGCTCAGACAGGACCTAGCCACATTTAGGCTGGAGTCCGGCTGAGCCTCTCTCGATTTCTGCTCCTGGACAATCACTGCAGCGCCCTGGGCAGCTGGTACCTTCCCCCCAGCCCCTGACTCACCGAGCCTGGGTGAGGTGATGGTGTTGACGTTGATCCTGTCGTTGCAGACCTCCTGGTGGCACTGCCTGTAGGCTGCAGGCTTGGCCAGCGCGGGGCACTCGCTGCCGTGGCGCCCGGTCACTTTGTGCATGCACTGCACCACGCGCGACTGCAGCCCCTTGCCGCACGTCGAGGAGCACTGCAGGAGAGAGCACACTGAGCTCACGTGGCACAGCACAAGTCACTGCCAGGGCACAGGGTGCAGCCCTGTGCTGCTGAGGGCTCTCAGCTGGGTCACTGTGGCAGCCAGGGACACTCTGTGTGGCTGCTGTGCTGTCTGTGGTGGTTTTGCACCTTCAGGGAGTGCTGTGAGCAGAGGAACTCTCCTGGCACAGGGAAGGAACCTGTTATCTTTCTGCCCTGAGTTCACCTACTCTGACTGTCCCCTGTCGATACCCATGGGGTTCAAGCAGACAAAAATGCAATTCCTCCCACCAGTCATGAAGAGGCAAAGCTGAAAAATATGTAGTGGTTAATTATGGACCAGCAGCTTCCACCTTCCTCTCTGTGAGGGACCCGGTGGTTCTTGGTTTAAAAGCTCTCTCCAAGACTTGAATGGTCTAACAAGGCTTCCTCCACAGCCAGGCACTGATATCAGATAAATCCCAGAGTTCCAGCAGAGGCTGGCAGCTCCTGTGTGCCCAGAGCCCTGAGAAGCTCTGTTCTGGAGAGAACACATCAGGTATTCTAGTTTCACTCCCATCTATCCCTGCTAACTGTCTGGCCCTTGCCTGTCCTCCTGGGAGCAATTGCAAATTGTACTCATGAGTTTTGGCTGCTATTAGCCAGGAGGCCCAGCCTGTTCATATGCTCTCTTTGTTGTCATACAGTCAGAGTCCCTCCCTCTCCCTCCCTCTTCCTCTGGCCCAGTCACTTGTGATTTACAATGTCCTACTTGCACACTGTTCAATTTTAATAAAGCAAACACAGTGAGCACAGGGAGGTGCAGCAGCTGGAGTCAATAAAAGAACCTTGTATTTAACATAAAGAAACAATGGCTTGCAAGACTTGGGTAAGATTCCTGTTTCTGCTAAAGCCACACACAAGCAAACGATGGGGGAGAGGAGGAGGTGAGGGAAAGCCCGGGAGGTATCAACAGAATGATGTAAAAAAGGTCATGTTTTCTGTCCTCTGCTGTTCCTCACCAAAGTCAGGGCATTGGAGCTTTCTCCCTGAAAACCACCATCACCTCCAAGAGGTAATTCTCAAAGGAGAGATGCCAAACACTGGAGAGGTTCAGGAGTTGGGCATCACTGAGGTTGGACTGAAGTTCAGGTACAAATCCTGTGTGTGCAGAGTGGAGGCTTGTGAGACCCAGATCCAAGGGCAGAACATGTGGATGCACACAGGGCTCCACCTCTACATCCAAGGGGAATGAGTACAGCAAAGCTGTGGTCATTTTGGTCTGGAAGTACCACAAGAAATCCTTGCTGTTTGGGTTTTTCTCCTTTACAATCTTTTTTATTTCAATTTAGGTTCAACACACCAGCTTATGACAGTTATTTTTACACTTAGATTTTTCAGGTGTTGAATTTACATAAAAAATTGACCACTATGAAATAATACCTCAGCAATGGTTATAGTATTTAGGATTATGCTGAATGAACCCTTCTCCTGTCCTACAGTGAGCTATTCCAAAAATCAGGAATTAAAGTCCCTGATGTAAATCCCCTTCACAACCTGAATTTATGCAGTGAGATCTGGGCATTACATTAGTTTTGTGTGTCCTTCAGCTCTTTCCCAGCACTGAGCGCCCTCAGTGACTTCCACCAGCCTGGAAGCCAGTCAGGCACAGCCACTGGATTTAAAATGAACTATTTTCATCCTGATAAATGCAACTATTAGGCCCTTCCACTTCACCAGTCAAATACAACCTTTAATCCTCAGGATTCAGTGGCACTTTTAGTCTTCACAGTGCTTTACTAATCTTAATCCTCCCCAAACTCCTTGCTTTGGGAGAGGAATTGTACATCCATTTTGCAAACAGAACTGCTGTTATCACACAGGCATTAAACAACTCAGGCCATGGGCTTCCGTCACATGATTGCAACAGTGAGCCTGAAACCTCTGTCTCTGGCTTTTAAGCACTCCCTGTGCCCTTAACAGGGGGGACACAGGAAGAAAGAAGGGAAAAGAGGACAAACCCAGCATTTTTCTCATAAGGTGGATGAGGTTTTCAGATACCAGCACAAAAACACTCACCCACCTTTATCTGTGTTCCTGTCTCTGCATTTGTTAAGCAGCAAGGAGGGCAAGCAGTGAAACTTTTTTCCACAGACACTGCCAGCTCCAATCCTCAGACAAATAACAGCAGAGCTTTTGCCTGAAGCAGTTTTATTCCTTCTCCTGGGAGACTGGGATCATCACCTATGCTATGCAATTAGTTTTTCACAGCCAGGAAGACAGATTTTAACATCTTTCTTGAACTCTTTAGGGCTTGGCAGCTAAAGGAAGGTTGGACATCTGGCTTATTTTAAGACGAAATTTTCAACTCGGTACTTGGATAGTTTCTTTCCTAGGAATTTCAATAGGAAATAGGAATAGATACAAAACACATACAAAGGGGGAATTGTTACTCATGCTGCACTATTGGAAGAGGACATCATTAAAAGAGGCATAAAAATCAAACTCCAAGTGTACAGCAAATTCCCATAAATACCTTCTCTCCTTCTCTGGACAGCTAAATGCATTGCTATGGACTCTCTGTTCCCAAATGTTTGTGGAGCAAGGAACCATATCCACAGACCAATTTTCAGGGCTGGATTCAGCAGAGAAGACCCCCCAGCAATCTGCCTCCTCTGGGAAGCTGGGGCTGGGACAAGGGTTGAGCAGAGATGCTGGTGCCAAAGGAAGAAGGGGATTTTCCCTTCCACCAGGCACTGCCAGAGGTGTCACCATCACTAAAATGCACGTGCAAAATGCACAGAATTTAGCCATAATGCCCTAAACTGGAAATCCACCCCCATGCAAAGATCAAAGGGTTGCTCACCACTGTAAAATAGAGGTGGTTAATAAACAGCTACAAAAAGTGAAGCTAATGAGAGCCCCTGTAACTCCCAGTTCAAACACTGCTTAGGAAGGCAAAAGCAAGACAAAAATGCCTGCATTCACATTCTTTGGCACTAACATGCAAGCCAGTGGGGATATCCAGAAGGAAATAAACTCACAAATTGTCAAGGCAGCAGCTGCATTCAACAGCTTAAAGAAGATTTACTCACTGAAAAACTCTAACCTTAGAAGCAAGCTATGATTTTTCAACTGGAATGCTATTTCCACCTTAGGATACTGATATGAAAGCTTGAAATCTAGCAAAGGTGCTGACAGATGTCTAATTGCTTTGAAAGCAAATGCCTCAGGAGAATATTAGGTATTAAAATAGAATGAATTTACAGAAAGTGCTGAGATCTGTCAGGGCCTTCATCAACTCCTGCTCTACAAAAGATAGCAGAGAAAGAGAGGGGAATGAGAATGACTTAAGCCAGGGCAGGGCTGCTGTTGGGCAGCACAGCAGAGAGTCCAAAGAATCCCTCTGTTGAGGCTTAATGGGGGCAGAAAAGGAACAGATTTACCAGCACAGACACAGGCTCAGGACTGAATGGGATAATGGATCATTGCTGAGGGCTCCTGAGAGGCTGGGATACATTTCAGACCCCAGGACACCTTCAGAAATGTCACTTTTCTAACCTCCAAGGGATAGATGTAAAAATATTTTTTTGTAAGAAACTTCTCCCAGCAGAAGCAGGAGGTCACAGCATCCCTCCAGCCAACCCTGAGCACACTCCAGTACAGAGAGGGCTGATCTGTCAGAGGGAGATCCAGTTCTAGATGACTGTCATAAGTCAGCTGCAGGCAAGATGGGGTTTTCTCTTTATTCATCAGTCTGCAGGCAGCTGATGTTTAAAGATACTGGTTTGCCCCCAGTTTGCTGGAAGTTGTTGAAGCCAAGGATAACACCATGGCTAAAGCTCCAATATTAGAGATAGAGTTATGCTTTACTGACTTCAGAGTTCAAGCATTCAAGGCGTTAGGGTAGAGTGTTTTTCCCCTCGGGGGTCTTATTTCTTGCCTCTATGAAAGTCAGAAAGAAAGCAAGAGAAGTTCCTATTAAAAACATTCTAACACAGCATCTGAGATGAATGACAAAGGTCCTGTAATTGCTCCCTTCCCGGGACCTTAATAGCACACACATGTGTGCTCTGAGAGCCAGTGCTCCACACACCTTCACATCAGGCTTTTTATGAGGATCACTCCTTTAAACCCCACAGTTCTAGCTGAAAAGCAGCATGCAATATGCTTTCATAAACACCAGGTCAACTTTCACCATGGCATCATGCTAAAGAAAGAAATATCTGTCTTTTCACTGATAAGATCTAATTAGCCCATAGCAATCTGTAAGCTGTTTTTCAAGCTTCCTTGTTCTTTTCTTTTTTCTTCTTCTTCTTTTTGAACCCCAGATCTGTAAAAGAACATATCTGGTCTTGCTTACAACAATCTTTCATTTGGAAACTTTTGTGAAATGACTGATTTGTTTAATTTAGCCAAGAAGAAAAAAATGCATACCCTTCTGACTCAGTACGGGAAGAAACAATAAATTATGGCAGCAAATGCTCGTGGCTGATGTGACAGTATCTTAGCAGGAAAAGAGAAGCAATTTTTGCAAACTGCCTACAGCTGTACTTTCAAACTGTGCAACCCCAAGGAACAAGACCTGACCAGCACATCCAGCATGTCTCACTGCATAATTAAGTTTGGCTTTGCTATTCTGAAAAGCTCCATTGTATACAGAGAGTTCAGAGATTAAAGGCTGAACACATGAATATTCTGGGCAGTGACAGTGCCCCTAAAGTACTTGTGCAGTGGAGGCCAGGTGGATGCTGATGAGAAAATGCCATTTAATCCAATATTCCAATCAGGCAGAATTTACTTCTCACAAGGTTTCAAACTGGATTTGAAGAACAGGCTCAAGCAGAGCTGAGGTGATTCAGTGCTGCCCACTGGGGCCCATATTCTAGCAGGTCACCTACTGCACTTGTGGACCTGTGGCACAAAGTGGAAATACTCCAGAGCTTATTCCACCAGGACAAATGCAAGGACCTGATGGTGAAAAACACCTAATGCAAAAGGCATAACCAAGGTAATTTTAAACAGCCCCAGTAGTAATGGACATCCACGGGATCACAGAACTTGGGTCAGGCTGGATGCTGGAGAATTCCTCCTGTTCCTACAGCACTGTGAGCTGCTTGTGCTGAGCCAGGCTCTCAGGGCTCACATGAGCTCTATCCCCACTCCAGATGTTATCCTGAGAGGACATCCTGGGAACTGAAGCCCCCCTGAATGCATTATTACTTACTATTAGTTATTCATCAGTTAATGATCAGTGCTCCCCCAGTGCAATTTATTAAAGAAAGTAATTAAACTAAGGACTCCTTTAGGATTTTTTAATTTCAGCAAGAGACTGCTCATCTCTCATTCAGTCCTGCCTGAGCATTTTCTGGACATGGAGCTACCCAGCTCTGACATGTGTGATGCTGGCTAACACTGTTTAATCTCTTTGCACAGTCAGTCACACTGGTACTCACTGCTCCTTAAAGGTGTTCTGGGAGATTGTCACCTTAATGCCTTGGCAGTCATTATAAATCTCAAAAGGTTGTTGAAAGGACTGGGAAATTACAGCAGTCCCTGCTAGCAGTACATACTGTGTGCTGTAGGTATTCAAGGGGAAAATCCTCTTCAGACTGGTACTACAGAATTTAAATGGTGAATTACTACTCCCCTTATTTTCAAAAACATGATCCTAGACACTGTAGAATCTCAGAGAAACTCAGAGAAAATGAATGCCAATACTTGAACAGGCTTGTCTTTCACTCTTTCTCCTTTTTCACTTTAAAAAACAAGAGTAAAAAAAAAATCACAATGGAATTTCATTTCCAATCCACTGGTCTTGGTGGAAGGCTTTAACTCTCCATCAAAAAAATGCACTTAATGGACCAGGCTTTTAAATAAAATATCAAAAAAGAGAAGTTACTCTTCCAGTTAATAGGATCACTGGAGGCTGTGTTGGAATATGAGACAAAAACACTGTGGCAGAGCGTGCTCCACTTCAAACAAAACACTGATCTTTTTCAGTGCTCAGATCAATCTGATCTTTTTGCAGCACATTCTCTTTTACTACAGAACCTTAATAATTTGTACCAGGGATGTTCCTAGAAACTCCAGTGGAGATGAGCTGTGCAATTTGTTGTGCAAATAAGGAACAGCTTGAAAGGCACAAACAGTTCTTGGTTCCTGGAGCCTGCAGTGCCCAGGGGAAGGACACAGCCAGCTCTGCAGCCAGCATCTCTTCCCTTTCCATGCCCAGTTCCTAACTAGAGCTGCATCCACTGGGGCTGGCTCTTAGCCCAAGCCTAGGCACAGGCTTGACCTTGTTTTAGTGCCATGATGCAACATTTCCACCTCTGCCACAGCTAAAGACATTCCACAGATGTGGGGACACACAATCACGGAGCAGAAGGGTGGCATTCATCTTACTGAAGCCCTGTTCAAACCCAAGAGTGTTCCTTGCTGGTAAAACCAATTTTGGGCCATTTGATCTCATCTCCTGTAGGGAGGGGTGCTTTGAGATTTAGCTGTTGGCAAGAAAGGCTCTGGTTTGCACATCAGTGATCGTGTGCCAGAGCCACAAACCGCAGGGAACCACAGCTCAGAGCAGTCCATGGGGCAGGACTTCGGTCTAGGACAGATGCTCTGGCTCCTGGCTATGTCCAGGACCATAGGAGCAGGGAATTTGACTACTAAAGCTTGTTGGATCCTCTCCTGTCCCACCTAGCTCCATCACCTTCTGGAGAACAACTGATGTGCATCAGTGAGGCCTGTGGACAACCTTCCAGTGCTGCTGAAGGACGTGAGCAGCCATAAATCACAAAGTTGTTCAGTGGCAGAGAAGGTTCTGTCAGCTCTGATGTGCCACTACAGTTTTAAGCTACCACCCCTCCTGCAGAGTTTTCTCTCAATCCAACAAGAAAAGTTATTTTCTCCAAGGTAGAAGAAGATTAACTTAGTTCTGACCTTTATGAAGAATAACCAAGTTGTCCATAGCTTATCACAAACAGATGTCAGGTCAAGCCATGAATTTGTAATAAGTGTTAGAACAAAGGACAGTTTTGCTTCTATATTTATAACAGCTTTTAATACACCTCTCAAACCACAGCTGTCATTGATTTACTCTTCTTATTATGTAATATGAATTAATCATTGAAAGTGAGGCACATAGAGGATTTTGTTGACGTTCCCAATCATTTGGAGCTTGGAAAATATGCCTTCCTGGCACTGGGAGTCTGTATTTTTGAAAAAAAAGCCCCAAAACCCAACATGTTTTTTGGTGTACTGCAAGGCTGGGGGTTTATCTCTCAGAGAATAAGACCTCCTGTAATCCTGCCAAAACAATTAATTTGCAATTACAAATCCTTGTTACCACCCACTGTGATGAATGACTGCTGATCTTCAGTGTGAAGCACCTCAATGTCTGGCACAAAGCCAGTATTTTTCTTACAGGAAATTAGATTCTTTTTTTCTCTCCCTACTGTTAATGTCCTCCTGGGATGAGAACCCATCTCCAGCATTTCACAGGCTCAGTTCTGTAAAGGAATTGGCAACTCTTGATGCCCAGGGAGGGCAGGTGGCTCTGGGTGATTTTTCAGATGTGCTTTATCACTATTGACACTATTTGGCAACAAGAATGTTGTTTAACATTACACTTTGCCAAGCTGATCCTTACTGGGGCTTTCCATTTCTGGAGTGTTCAATCTCTCTGAATCCAGTGAAAGTTGTGCCAGGTGGTTATACAAGAAGTGAAGTGGTAGAAACAGATTTTTCCTCTACTTTCTCAGCTAGTAGAAGCCCAGCTTGATGTGTCATAGATTTGCTTTCTGCTCAGAGCACAAATCTGTGATGGTTCCTACCCAATACCCAAAGATTCTGCACAGCCCACGAGGTCAGATCCTGCTCTGCATGGCATTGGCATAAACCTGCATTAACTCAAGTGCCTGAATTAATCTGGGTTTACCCTCAGGTAAGAGAGACTGATATCTGACCCAGTGTGCTGAGTGAGATCCTTGGCCTGTGGCCAGTGGGTTGTAGGGAAGAATGAAAGACAGTTACCCTGGATTTACACTGGGTTATCTGAGATTAATACAGGCCTTAGTATTTACAGAGCACCTACTGTAACTGCAAAGAAAAAAATATGGCAAAGCCAACATGCTACAAGGCCTCTATGTGTCTTTCTTCTTCTAAAAATCTTTTCATTGGGCTAGGTAATATAATAGGTTAATGAGCTAAATTGTTGCCTGAGGGACAGAAGTTTTATATTTAAACTTCCACCCACAGAGCTGAAAATGCCCCTTGTGAAAGTCAGGGCTAATGATGGAGCTTGTGTGTCTGGCTTGTAATTCCAACTTTCTTGATACAACATCAGTGAAATGGAGAATAGTCAAAAAATGAAACTGGGAGCCTTGAACCATTCTGTGCTATTGGCTCCAAATACAGAACTTCAGTCAGGACAGAATTTGAGGCACGTGAAATAGAGAAACAATTAACTAAAACTGGAAATAAATAAAAATCCATAAAAATTTTGTGGAGAATTGCTCCTGCTATATAACCTTGCCTCCTCAATTTTACCTTAGAAGAGTCCAAGGGACAACTGGAGGAGAGGAACTAAAAATTATAGCCTTGGACTGTACAGAATTAAAGAATTACTAAGGTTGGGAAAGACCTCCAAGGTCAAGTCCAACCTTTGACCAAACACCACCTTGCCCACTAAACCTTAGCACTGAGTGCCTCATTTGCTTGTGATGGTGACTCCACCACTTCCCTGGAGAGCCTGTTCCAATGCTTAACCACTCTTTTACTGATGAACATTTTCCTAATATCCAACTTGAACCTCCCTTGTGCTATCTCTGGTTGTCTGGGAGAAGAGCTTGACCCTCCCCTCAACACAACCTGCTTTGAGGTGCTTATGGACAGCAGTAAGTTCTCCCCTGGGCCATCTTTTCCTGCCACATCACTGCTGGAGCAGAAGGGGAAAGAGCTGAGGATAGGGGGCAGCCTTGGGTGGCCAAAAAGCAGCCCCTGCTCACCTTCAAGCACAAGATCCGTGTCACCACCACAACTCGCAACCCCTCCAGCTCCCTGCATCATGTGGGACACGTTTCCAGTGACTCCAATGCCAGGTCCATGCCCTGCAGAGCCCCTGTCAGCACAGTCTGGGGCAGGGAATGGTGTGGAGCTGGGCTGTGTGTCCTGCTCAGCTCCCCAGAGAGCCACACACATAAAGACACGCTCTGTTCTTGCAGGAATGTAATCCTCGATGTAAAGTTTGTCAGCAAAAATATAATTCACCATGAAAGAATGGACTACTGTCTTGCTAAAGCATCAAGAGGCACATTTCAGCAGTCTGGGAGTCTGAGGCAAGTGTTGGGAAACTGAGCAACCTGTGTTTGTTCCTCTGACCAGCACAACTACAACAAAAATGTAAAAATGCTTCCAGTGCTAGAACATTTAACAGCTCGGATTTCAAACAAGGAGGAACTATTTCAAAGCAGAACGAGTGTATGAGATGTTTGTTTCTTTAACTGAATGCAAACTGGATGTGGAATTTCCTCTTGGAAGAAACGACTGAATGGGAGATGGCTTGGACTCTCTTTTGTATATTGCATCATGTACAAAAAAGGATGATATAATGAATTGCAATTCTGAAGAATCCAGGCAAAAATAAAATAACAATTTCAGGTTAACACCTTCAGTGGGTCTTGCATTGTGCAAATCATGTTTCTATTAGGTTTGAAGACTCTGGGGTCAGGAGCATTGTATCACTCATGCTGAGTTAAATGCTAAAAATAATACTTATATCCCTTTAAGATAATGGGTTTAAAAGAGAAGTGGCAGCAGTGTAGAGCTGCAGGTTTAGTAGCAGTGGTAACAGAGGTCTAGTAACAGAGCAACTCTCTGTCTTTAGAGACTCTCTGTCAGTACAGTTTGTATCTCAAGCACTGGGCTAACAAAGGCAAATTCAGAGCCATTTAAAATAACTTTACAAACTTGGCCTTATGTGTTTGCAAAGTGAACTAGATATATCAGTTTCTTGTGTAACACTTGAAACATGCTGCAAATATATTAAGAATATACAAACGTGACAATTAGCTCCAAATGCTTTCCAAAAGCTACAGGACACAGCAAGGACCAGCTGCAAATAAACCTGACAGAAAATGGGATAAAATCCCTCTTCTTTCAGGCATGGATAATGGCTACAGAGCTGTTGCTAAAGTCAGTGGATGAGGTTTGGCTGGTGGGTGCAGGTCTCAGATCAGCATGGCCTCATCTCCAGCCCTCACCTCTTCTCCAGCCCTCACCTCTTCTACACGAGAGCTGAGGACTTAAAATCACAATTTGTCTGGGTGGGTGTGGAGGTTTTACTGCTGCAGGGAGCTCCTTGGGGAGCTGATCCATCTCCTCAGGCACAGAGTCTGTGTGTTCTACAAATTGCCACTACTAACACAAAAATAGCACTGTCATACCACCCAAACAGCCTGCTCTATTTACAAGTTGTATCTGAACTTGACTTTTTAAATGAGGTTTTCCCTCTCTCTTACACGACTTCTCAGCATCTTCAAAGAGGATCTTGGTTTGGGAAATTAAGGATCAGTGGCCAAGTCACCAGGCAAGCTGTTTGCACACAAAGCATCAAGGCCCATTATTTTAATCTCTGATAATTATCACTGTTAGTTAAATCGTGCTTCCCTGATGGTTCTCAACAATAAGCAACAAATGCACAACACATTAATTGCACAAAGTTGTTGCTTGTTCTGAGATCAATTTGTATTAACAGAAAAAAAGTTTCCATCTTAGTCAGCAAAGCTCTCTCACAGTGACTTTTACAGGGCTGGGAACAAATGTTTTACAGTGGAATTTTGCCCTGGAAGGATGAGTTTTAAAGAGTTCACTATAAGCTAATGGCTACAGACTTTGTGCTTCTCCTTAAAGGAGGAACTGTTTTAAGCCAGAGTTGCTGATAGCTGTAAAGGCTCCTCTCCTAAGTCCAAGCCCTGTATTAAAGCTTCTGAATCCTCATGATGAAAATCCTTCACTCAGGATTTGTGAAGAATTGAATTCCACTTTAAACATTTCAGCTATCTGGGTTTCTGGAACAATACATTTTCTTCTAAGAATTGTACCTACCCTTTTCTGCAATCTCTACCCCTCTACTCAGAGAATAAGAATCTAATTGTGTGACCTAAGTGTCCGGTCAGAATTAACCAATATGTCTAGAATTTTAAATGCTCATTACAAACCAAATCTAAGTCCAAGAACATCCTGCTGGACTCACACAGAGTGAAATTCCTGGGAAGCAGAGCACTGGCACAAGCTCCCTGCAGACAGAAGCAGGCCACATATGCAGCACACAAGCTTTTGTGCCCTCCTGCACAGGGATGATCCTGATCCTGAGTTAAGAACCACAAACAACAAATGATTTTGCACTGATCCTGCCCTGCTCACATGCAAACATTAAACCCATCAAACAACACTGTTTACTGTGACCCATGTAAGACTGCAGCCCTCCCAGCAGTGAGCCAACATCTTTATCAGATTGGAACTGTTCACACAACACTGAACTTTCAATCCACGTAATCAGTGAATACACAATTATTTCATATTCCTCCCTATCAAGAGAACCCGGGTCCCTTTGCATGCCAAAATGTTTTAGTGTTCCACAAATAAATAAATAATATTATTTCACCTGTTAACACATGGGGACTGTTTGTTTTGGCCAGCTTGCATGGACTCTGAGTGCCAGGTTATGAATAAAATAATGTTCAATACTGTAAACATCTTGTGACATAAATTCCTGGCTCAGCATAAATACAGACACTCTGTATGTGGCAGGTTCTTCCTGCATTCTCCAGCACTGACACCACTAAATTCATGTATCTATGACAGAGTAGATACATAACTGCAATTCCTAAAAAAAAAAAAGGCAATCACAGATAAGCCAATTTGCCCATCCTGGGCCTCTGCTTCATTGGATTTTGCTTGCTGGAGTTTGGGTTTTTGGAAAGCAAAGTGCAACTCCTGCATCCCAGTGGTTTCTGCATATGCCATACATTCCAGAACAGAATGTAGGTTTTCTTTTTAAAGAACAGCACAGTTAGAAAGATAAGATAAAACCAAACTGGAATATAATATTACTGGGAATTTGTAGTCCTTTATGCAAACACGGAGTCAGTAATGTAAAGATGCTTTCTGAACAACACTGGCAGGGGCTGAGTTTCTCACACTGCCAGGCCTCCTTCCCAAGCAAAACCTCATATTACTCTAAGATCAGAATGCAAGTACAGAGCAGACTCTGCTCTGGTTCAATCCACTGCATTCAGGAATTAATTCCACTGATGTCACTGGAGAAACAACGTTCAGACAAGCCTAAGTGAAGGTAAGCTCCAGCCCTGAGGAAGGGACTGAGGTTTTAGCTCTGCCTTTAAACTGAAGCCTTTCTTTCATTTCAGGTGGCTGGAATGAGTCTAGGACTGGACAATGTGTGTAGATCCCAGGCTGCCCTGAAAACCAGTTAAACCATTGCTTCCTAAATATTTAAACTGCAATTTAATGCAGACAGCAGACAGGAGCTCAGCACCCTGAACATCTTTGCTCTCAGAAAGAAAACAGCACAAGGTGTTCGCTGTTACCTTGGACCAGTCTCCTGTTTTCCACTCGTAGCAGCCTGTGTGATCCTCGCACTCCTCCTCGTCTCTTGGCCTGGTGGCTGCATCACATTTCCCTTGGGAGTTTGTGCACGTCACTGTTCTTTTCTGAATTCCCCTGCCACAGTCTGCTGAGCACTGCAAAAAAACAGGGGTTTGGTTTTTTGTTACATGGTGCTTAGAAATGATGGCTTTTATGTTGGTAACACAGCTCAGAGGAAAAGCTGGGGTTATGAACACTGAGGAAAATGATAACCCATAAGGTTTTATTACAATAATCTAAGCCACTCATATATGAGTAATTTGAAAAGCATGATGACTGCTTGTGAAATATTTTACTTATGAAAAATGGCAATTCTGAAAATCAACCTTCTTTGAAAAATGTCAGCTGGCTTTTTGCTAGAATTGGTGCCACTAAATCTTGTGTTGAAGAGCTCCTTGTTCATACTGAAGGACACACTGAGATTCACTACACAGAACTGCCACATCCCTTGATGGATCATGGGATACATCAAGGGTGATAAATGGTGGTGTCAAATGTAATTTTCAATCCCAGCAGCATGAGACCACTGTTATAAACACGTTTCTCTAGTACAGTTTGTGCATATCATGGCAAAGTCACAATTCTCACACCTTCTCATGTGAAACACACACATCACGTTCACATTTTGACTTGCCATCACTATCTTAATTCTGAAAAACTCGAACAAACATTCACTGAGTGAGCACAAATTACCCACAATGTTTTTATGCCTGGGCTCTATGGGATTAGCTTCTAAAGAACAGGGATATCTGGTCACTCACTTGTTATCTTTGCCAATAGTTGGAAATTCTTGTTTAATGAAGAATTTGTCTTGATTTTCTTGGCTGTACGAGGTGAGAAAAGGACACTGGCATGAACTGAACCCGAATTTCTGTTTTCAATAGCCAGTTTGGTAACAGAGCACCTGCTGTCACAGCCACCTGAGTCCTTGTCACCACCCCTGAGCACAGCCAGTCTGCCTGCTCCTCATTCTCATGCCACTGCAGTGGTTAAGAGTGAGAAATTGTCTTGCAGAGCCACTGGGGACAGGTGGGTGGAGAAATGATCTATGTACCAGCTGAGATAAAAACTAACCTCCCCTGGCATGTCAAGTTCTCCCCTTCGGGGGGCCAGCAGGGAAAAGACAGTTGATTTGACACTGAATAAATAGTGCAGATATGAGATATTCTGTGAGGTCTTTTGAACGTGTTCCAAGAAGCTTCTCCATCCAGGGGGTCTATGCTGGAAACAAGCGTCAGCTTGATATAAATTACATCAAATGGACAAATCTCAGCATGCCTGTCTAACTGTCTTAAAAACACAATCCAGGCAGTTCTGACCTGCTGGCCTTGTTAAGGACATGAATGACAAGCGTTTATGAGCTGGCAAGCAAACAGACATGCCTTTAAATACTTCACAGCACTACAAAGTGACTTCTTGAGAATCTGGGAAACCTTCCACTTAATTTACTGTGTGCTGCTCACGGCGTGACCCCTCACGGATGTAACATCTTTGTAAGGAGCACAATCTATAGTTCTGCTAAGACAGGGGGGTGAATTCTTCCCAGCTTTGCGGAATTCCACAAAATGCTTTGCTGGACTGCTCAGAGAGCAAGGCTTGCCAGATATCCCAGGCTGGAGCTCCCTAAACGGTACCTTAAAGCCATGAATTTGCCCCAGGTTGGGTAGACTTTCCCAAATTATGTATCATTTTCCTCAGGCCCTGGGGTGGACTCCTCAGGGTTGCACTCGTTCATCTCAAACTACAAAGCTCAATATATAAAAATCTTTGGAATGGTCCAATTTGCTCGAAGTAAATCAAGCTGAAGTGGGAGTATTTTTCACAGTAGGAGAAATCTCTAGGTGGGTTTTACAAGCAAGTCTGGGAAAAACACCAACTGTTTGTTCTTCCCACAGCTTTTAAGTCATTCACAGATTAATACTGCATATACTTTCCTAGACAAAACAGCATGAGCAAGAAGGCTTCCAACAGATCTTTGGTGGTCACATATAAATCACCCTCTTTAAGAGGTTTTTTTCCTTTCCTCAAGTCATCTGTTTTCATGAAGAATTTCTTAATATATAGATTTTACAGAGAGTCCACAAATTAATAGACACAGTTCTGTGTGTTCACTCAATATCATTAAGTCTTATTTTATGAACAAATTACTTTGTCAGATCCCATGAAGCTTTGCAAAGGAGCAACACAACTTTGCAGTTAAGAGACAACTCCTTTATCTGAAGGAAATCCATATTTTTTTCCACTCTATTTCTCTAACAGTAGAAACATTCACCTTCTCTTGACAGGCTCTATTTTAATCATTAAAAATGGGTCGAGCAGTACTTTGTCCAAAACAATCTCAAGTGTTTGGCAATACAAGGGGAACTTAATTTTTTCCACGATGAAGATTGTATTGGAATTTGCTGTGAAAACACACATTTTTGACCAGGGACCAGACATCAGTGCAGTCAACTGTGTTGCATGAGCAAGAAGTTAAAAAAAAATACTAGATCAGAAAATAGATTTATAAAATGATACAATTTCAGTGATATTTATTCCTCAACATCAGATTAAAATGCTAAGGAATAAAGTGATTACCACTGAAGAAAATCCTCAGGTGTCAGAAGAGTTCACACTGGCAGAGCATCAAGTGTGTCCTGGAGTCAACTGAGCTTCATAACAGCAGAAATGGGCCAGAATAACAAATTTAAAATCACAAGTGCACAGTTACAGACCCAACAAAAGTAAATAAATGTATCAGAGGAAAAGTAAACCAGCTATTGAAAAAATTATCTAAAAATGCCATGGATTTGTAAAGGAGTTACATGGTCATGGATATGGAAGATTTCCACTGATCTGTAACTTGACTTACTCTATTCCATAAAAGGGAGACAGAAGTACTTGGGATTGTTAACAAAAGACTCAAGGAAAAAATCCACATGTAAACCAGGTGGGAATTGCACCCTAATCTCATCTGGTTTAGCTATAAGAAATCAAGAGGGCATCCTCTGAAAGTGGAACACACAAAAGGCATAACAGACAACTTACTAAAACCTTGGTGTGTTTGTGCACATTTTTTGTAACAAAAGAATCTCATGCACCAGTGAAGGATCCAGCACCCCACTGAAAGGGAACACTGCTCTCACTTAACCATCACCTCTCTTGCCAAACTAAGATTTCCTGTCCAGGAGGTGTACAATGAAATCCCATTGTATTTGTGAGGAGACACTGCTCCTCAGGATCCCTTCTGCCCTGAGCTTCTGTGACTTTTAAGCACATTTCTAACAATAATATCTAGCAAAAGCTCTTTGACAATGGTTTAAACAGGAGCTCCCTGTTCCAAAGAGAGGGGAATAATGAGGAATCCTTCCAGCAGGAAGGGCTGTTGCTGGACAGCCAGGCTGGAATGAGGCTGGTAGAGCTGCAACCCTGCACCCAGAGTGAAAGGAGCTCATCACTCAGGTGAGCCCAGAAAATACAAAATCAAAGTGAACATGGGCATCCTGTAAGGACTGCTACTCACAGGGTACACACAAAGTTGCCCTGTACTAGCTGAGTCCTGGTCATGAACTGCAGGCACACTCCCAGATCACTCTGCTGCTAAACAAAACACAGGATAACTATCTAGAACTCCCATTATTTACATCAGAAATGCATTCATAACACTTGGGAAAAATTTCTTAACTCTGCAACTACTTTGAGATGCATCTTTTATACAAAATATAACCAGCTTTTTCTTCTTCCTGGAATTATACAAAAGAAGGCTGGATAGGGCCCAAAGATTGTCCATTCTCTGTAACATGCAGATGCCTGATAAGTCTGGTATTTCTTCACACCACATTTAAATGGAGCCAGAAGCCCTGGGTTACTGCACTTCTGGCCTCAGGTCAGTGAAACATTTTCCCTCCTTGGTCAGAGTTTTCAGATGGAAAGATACAGTCACTAGAGCATATCTAAACACTGCCTTACTAACTCATCTGGTCTGGAAACCAAACCTGAGCTCCTCACTGCTCATCTCAACAGATGAGAGTCCTGCCCAGCACTCCAGCACAGTGAGGATGCTGACCATGAGAACCATGAATTAAGGCCAGTGTATGCAGAGCTCTGAGCAGTCTGGCTCCTCTCCAGTGAAGGTCCTACCTTTGACCACTCTGATGCTTCCCAGATGGACAGGCAGTCCCTTCCCTCACAGCTCTGCACCGTGGCTGGTTTGCTGCCCAGGCAGTAGAGGTCCCTGGTGTTGACGTAGGTGCCGTTCTGCAGCTGATAAACACAAGTGACCTCCCGGTGCTGCACTCCCTTCTCACACGTGGCAGAGCAGGGACTCCAGTGGCCAGTCACCCACCTGGAAGGAGCCAGAGGATAAATGTTAGCAAACTGTTAGAATAAAAGATTATGCTTCACTTAAAGCCAGTGAGAAGTGGGCAGCTCTTCCTGGGTGTGTGGGTGCTTTGATGGTGCTGTGCTGCTGTCACCCTGAGCTCACTGATCCCCTCTGGGAGCTAAAGTGTGTAAAGCAGCAGTGTCACTATGCAAGGGAATATTCCCTCTTGACTCCATGTCAGGCAAAACCCCAAACTCTGCATCATTTCCTTTAACCCCACTCTCTGCAGCGGGGCTGGTTTTTTCTCTCAGATAGAGACAGACTTGTCTGCTGACTGTCCTGCAAGACCATTCCTTGCAAGGGGAAGGAGGAATCCTCCCCACTCTGTCTTCCAGCTCCACTGACTCCAGCAAGTGCTGGAAGAACGACAGTGGGGCTACAAGGCAGTGAATAAAGTGTCTAAGAAGGATCTGAAGGAGGAGGGATGGAGGGAATGAATTTTTTTCTAAAAGAAAAGCAGCATCGATCTTCAGCTTCCTGCAATCTGTCAGTGAGAACATGTTCTCTGTAATTACAGGCATTCCTGGATGGAGTGAGGGACTGGAGCAATAACTGTGCAGCCACTGAGCACCAGAAGGCTCTCATGCCTTTCTCACCAGGCAATTGACCTTCTAGCCTGTTATTTAGGACTGTCATCCAGATCTGTATCCTTACACCATGAATCTTTTACTTGTCACCCAGTGCTGGGCTGTCTATTATGGTAAGGGGCCCAAACAAGACTTCTCAGAAATAGGTCTGCTGAGAAATACTATCTCATTCTGCTGGAGACTTCTGTAGCCCAGCTAGAACAATTTATTTACCACATTTCTTTTGAAGGTGTTGTGTGTTACTTCTCTGAAATGAATTAAAAAAATATTTCCCATCTTCCCATTCCTGAAGGGGAGAAAATCAGCTCAGCACCATTTGCAGAAACATCTTCACCTGCTGCAACTGTCATGAATTAATTTGTGAATGCCATGACTGGTGTGACAGCACTGATGACTGTGCTGACAGTGCAGGCAGAAGCCATTTGGTTTGAGCAGCACTGGGCAGACTTGGCCACCTGTCTTTTGTGGAACAGGGCCCTGCTCAAATGTTCCTGTGCATTAAAGCAGTTGACTGACACATCTGTGAATTTCTGTTGGCTAAAACAGCTGATGAGACATCAAACCTGTTTCTCCAGACTGCAGTTTTGGTGCATCTCTTTGGCCCAGGGCTTGGTATTTCTCCTATGGAATGGGAAAATGTCAGCTGGGAAATTGAATACTAGGGCTGAAAGCCTGACAAAAATAGCCTTGAAGTGCAGAAATCAGCATTCATGAAAATGAATAGCCAGGCCTCCTTGGTATCAGCTGGGCTCTGCCCTGTTGGAGAAACGTGAGGGAATTACCCACCTGGGGGAAGGACCCTCCTGACAAAGGCCTGGAGGGGCAGGAATGACTGTGCTTTATGAGCTGAGTGTGAGTCACAAGGCTGGGAAAGGGCTCTGCCCAGGCTCCACTCAGCTAATATTCACTTCAGCACTGTGCTCTCACTGTGATCTACAGCTACTGGCAGAAGAAAAAGGGAAAGGGGCTGCAAGCAAAGGAGAAAGATAAAAATACATTCTTGGCAGAGGCTGTCTGTGAGCTTGCACTTAGGATGGGCAGCACACAGCATGCCAACTATTTCCAAGATGCCTTAAGAAGAAAGGTTATGGCTTTCCTTTTAGGAAGGAAAATTCCTTTCTAATATTTTTTGTTTGTTGCTCTTGTGCAGGGGAGAAATCACCTGGTTTCTACCCTGTGGCTGGTCTGTCAGTACCAGCACAGACATGACAGAGTATAACTAGAAAATTAGCACAGAAAAGACAAGTATTACCATCATCATGAGAAGAATCATTGCATAGGGAATGAGCTGAAACCCAGGCTACCAATACAAAGATGTGTCTGTGGTGAAAACAATCTCCAGCTTCAGCCACCATTCTCTACATCCACTCCTGATCCCAACCCCGTGGTTACAAATCAGGTGGGGCAATGCTGCAAGGGATCTCTGAAACCTCACAGCCAACTCTGCCCTGCCTGTGACAGTCAAAATACTTAGAAATTAAAGGGTCTTTTCAAGTGGTGGTTTTACTCTCACATCCAGGAGACAAGTGACATTAAATGTCTAAATATTAAATTGCAACTACATTTCAGCAATGTTCACAACCAACATGGAAAGACAAAGGATTTATGGATAAAGTGATTAAAGATGAAAATTCCTGTCAGTTTCAAATTTTTGGAAGGAATTTGCAGCAAGATATTAGCAGAATTACTATCTGCAAGTAATGTACACAGAGGGGAGAAAAATGGGATGTGCAAGTAGTATCACATTATGGTAACTATTAAATTGCAGCACAGGTAGATTTTTGTCTCTACACTGTCATTACACCTTCTGAACACACCTGAGTTTGTTTAACAACAAGACCTACTGAGAGGGTGATTTTCTTTAAAAAATGGAGGCATTTTTCTTATGACAATGTCAAAAATACCTCCAGTGTTCTAACTCCAAACCCCAGGCTGGCTCTGTATTATTAACTAAGCCAATTAACTGCTGTACACTAAGCCCTGTGTATATCATATACATAATTTGGCTTCCAGTTACACTTTAAGCCTATAAACTGATCTTAGGGATTGCTTGACACCAGAGTTCCTTTCAGCTTGGTCTTTCCCTCCCAGGTTATAACCCATCTTCTGTGGGAGCAGGGGAGTGCTCCAGCTGGGGTCCCAGGAGAGCCTCTCCCTTTGCCAACAAGCACTGATTACGTGACAAACACACTCATCTTTCTCACAGCCACAGGGATGCCTTCATCCCTGGTATTATTATTTTTTGTAATCTTACCTCGACAGAAGATTCCAGAGCTAAGTGATCCCTGCTGGTGGTTAGATTCAGGAAGAAAGTGATGAGCTTTTAAGCAGAGATTTTACCCCAGTCAGTGGCTGTCTTTCCAGCTAAAATATGCCCAGAAGGGTGTGATTTTCAAAAGCTTCAAAAAGCTGGGATGGGCAGGACATGCAATCTGAGAGGGCTGCTCTAAATCTTTGTCTTCTGAGTCTTCCTCAACCTCTGACCTCTCAGTATCTCTTCTGAGGAATTGGGAGTTCTTCTTCTAATCTGCTTTGGCAACACTCATCTGGCAGGCCCCTGGAGCAAACTTGAAATATCTTTTGGAGATTCAGTTCATCATTTGATCTTTCTATGGTCTGGATTAGTTTTTAACCTTGAATTATCTACTCTACCTGCCTGCCTAAGACTCCCACATTTTCTAGGAAAAAAAAAATGCCTGCAGCACATTATACATAAACCCAGGGGAGATGAATGTCTGCAAATGAGGGCTTGGAACTAAAGATTTGGGAAAAAAAAAAAGTTAGGAAGAAAAAATGGATGAAGGCGGAAGGATGGGGGTGAGGGAGTGCAATCAAAAGACATGAGGTCACTTTGCAGAGATTTGCAGCCTCTTATAATATAAAGCCATTGCATCTTCTGGGGTAAATATTGTGACCCATTAAATTTGCCCTGGTTGTTTCTGCCCTGAGCCCTGCAGAAGAACAGTGTGTTCTCTTCCTTAACTACACATCCATGCCATGTTCACACATCCCCTCACTACCTACTTCTGTTGCCTTCCCAATGCTACAGTGACCTTTATTTCCCTGCTTTCACAGTAAGAGCTTGATATGACCAAAGACATGTTTGCAATAACACATTTTTTTCTTATTAAACCTGTTTTTTTAGAGCTGGCTCTTACCTTTGACCAGTTTAGAGCCTGTGCTACTGCTGAGTAAAGCATCAGAGGAAACTTCCTACAAAATATGCCTGAAAAAGCCATGTGACAGATATATATCTAAAGCCATGCACTGTGAGGGTTCTATTTCTAACAGATTTTCGTGAAAACCTTTTGGTTTAATGCACAGGTGAGGATGAGTCCATGCCCAGTTAGCACTGGTTGTCTTTAGCACCAGTTTTGATGTAAAATCACGTCAAATCACTCTTAGTTTTCTGAGGCACCTGGAGGAAACTGGCACCTGGCTCTACTGATTTAGGCAAAAGTCAGACCAACTTTCAGCAGGGCCAGGATTTTACATTGGATAATTTTAGCACGAAGAATTGGAAAAGATTTCTGAGAATCAGTCATGTGGAACTGACAGATATACTTTGCTTACAGCTGTCAAACCAAGCTCAAGCTTGACTGTGTAGAAGAAAAGTCTCTTTACAAATGGAATTGTGTTTTTCCTGAAACACACACACACTCTGCTATTGGACTGTCCTCTTCTCACACACTCCTGAGGCCCTCCACCACCTCTCTGCTGCACTAGGCTCAAAACAATCAGGTGAATCTTGTCTTTTTGGGAACAGGTTGTGCCACACCCAGTCACTAGAAGGCTTCTTTTTTTTTTTTGAGAAAAGTACAAGGAATCTAGTAGAATAATACAGCTGCTGATGTTGAAAGTAGGACTCCAAGACTAACATTCCTGTCTGATTGCCTTTATAAACAGTGCTCAGTAATTTTCCAGTACAGTAGTCATTCTGCTAACAGACTTGCCAACTTTCACTCACACAGGTTTCTTTTTTTCTTTAGTGATTATCATTTTGACAGCTTTTTTTTTTTTTCTTTTTCAATTTCCCACCAATAAGATCAGCCATGGAACAATGTTTTATAATTTACATACAGCTTGGGAAGTTCTTTATTCAGATGGAAGCCATTGTTCCCTGTCCTCCTCCCCCAGATGAGCAGTTCTCAGTTTTGGAGGACTCAGTGTGGGGTCAGTGTGAGGAGGGGTCCTGCTGGCTGCCACCAAGGGACAGAATTTCAGCACTCTCAGAGCTCCTCTGCAGTGAGTTTTCCCTACCCACCTCCATGGCAGGTGTAGCTTTAATGGGGCAACTGGTTTCCAGCTCCATTCCCTGTCTTTCCAGGAAGGCAGTGCCTTCTCAGCTCCCAGCACACGATGCAAACTGTGAAGATCGTTATAGCAGGCAGCAGGAGGAGTGGATTTCACAATTAAATATTTTGCTAGATTATCCTGCTAATCCTTTTCTGTGGGTTAGAACAGCACTTAGAAGAGCTTCAAAACAAAGCAGCACAGATCATGTAACATTTTAAAGCAAGGCAATGGTCAACCACAAGGTTGGTGAGTCAAACATTGCACTGGGAAAGAAGTGATGGAAGCCAGCCTGGGTGTTTACACCAAAGCTAAGGGACCTGTCTCATGACTCTATGTGGAAAATAATGCCAAATTAACTCCTGCTCCAGCAAATCATCTTGGATTGCTTGATGTAAGTGCATTTAGCAGTAGCCAAAGAGCACTTTTCATTCTACACTGTCTGCTCCCCAGCCTTGTCTGCCAAAATTGCTCCACTGAGTTGAGTTGCTGGATTTGCTGGAAGATACAAGCAAATTGTCTTTCAGTGGCTAATTAGCCACTGACTGGCACTTGATGACCTGCCTACAACCTGGAGCACAGGAGGTTTTGTCTCCTTTTGGTGGATGGGGATCACCATCAACTGACCTGGGCCCCGGATGTGCCCACAGCAAGACATCAGCCACCCCTCACAAAGGTGCCCGGGAGTGTCTCAGGTTTTCTGGTGTGCAGAATCTGGGCTTTTGCTGCTGCAAGGTCCACGGGAGCCCTGCTGCAGGCAGTGCCCCGAGGAGCTGCCACCAGAGTGCAGCATTCCCTGCTCCAGCCCCTCCAGCACAGTCCTGGCAAATTCATTAAGCTCAGGCTGACTCTGGAGATCCCAACTCCAGCTTTGGGAAGTACTTCAAAATGAGCTCTTACGTGGTGCCTCCTTGGATCAGAGGGTGCTAACATTACTATTGATGCCAGATTTCCAGGCTAAAATGAAACCCTCCCCACGGCTGCTCCTTCTTTTCTTTTTTTTTTCATGTAACCAAATCCAATGCACATCAAAGATGTTTCTCAGAACAAGGCACAGACAAGGGTTTGAACCTGCTGGCATTGAACCTTATGGATGATAAACTGCATTAATGAAAGGACTGACCCATTTGGAGCCATCAAATGTCCAGCTCAGCCCCTTCAGTTAACGAACACCCACATCCCTCCAGTTTAGTGCCATTTCTGTACAGCCCTGTGAGGAATTTGCTGACGTTCTTAAAGAGTTTTCCATCATATTGTTCCCTCCAAATTCTAGTATTTGCAAGACAACCACCTCACAAAATAAATCTGAAATTGTTTTGCTCCCCATCCACCTGTGATGAGAACACACAGAAATAGGGTGCAAAGAGCCCAGAGTCAGGGAGACAGACTGATTTCTGTATTATTCTGATTTCTGTATTCCTGGGCTGTTAAACAGAGCACTGTCACAGGGATATGGTGAAGTCTGAGGGCAGGGTGGACTCTCAGTCAGCACATGGATACACACCCTAAGCCTAAATCAGACCAGGAGTCAAAGCAATGGGCACTATCAACCATCACACACTGAGGCACCATTCTTTTGGCACTCCCAGCCTTTGGACATGTTTTTGAGGTGCTGAGCCAACTGGGGCCTTGACTGATTCTTAGAACTGGCTTAATTTTCCCCCAGTGGGCACTGGTGTGGTGTGTGAACCCTTGGGGAGCCTGGTGCTGGATTCCAGCCCACGATGGAAAAATGGAAGGGGAGAGAAGAAAGAAAGAAGGAAGTGATCCATGTAACCACAGAGCTGACCTCAGCAGTGTGCCAGCTTTTAGAGCTGATTTGGAGGGCAACAATAATCAAGGACACAGTGGTAAAAGGATGCAAGATAGGCTTCCTCCAGGCAAAACTCATTGGCTGCATTTCTCTGACTAAAATAACTGGCTTTTCAGACAAAGGAAATGTAGTAAATTTAATCTGTTTGGTGAATCCTTTTGCTACATGGGAAATGCTTACTGGTGACATGCTGGGAAACACAGATATTATTGTGTAATTCATAGAGAGGTGAGAGCTGGCCTCCCATCTACCTTTAGTGCTGCAAAGGAGTACCAGGTATGAAAGGAATTTAGATCAGTTACTAGTGGGCTTCCTGAAAGGTCTGTCTTGCATTTGATCTAATTTACTATGCTCATTAATGACCTTGGCACAAAAAAGAAGAAAACTGCTGGAAAATTGAAGAAAATGCTGACAATATAAAGCCTAGAAGCAGTGTCAATGCCTCAGAGCATTAGGATGTCAAACAGGAAGAACAGAATAACCTTCAGTACTGCAATAACAAAACTAGGATGGAAATAAACAGCACACAGTGCAAGGCTGAGGGCTCAGGGACCAATAACAAGCATTTCTGTGTTAAAGTAGGGTTCATGCAATGAAATAAATGAGGAGGAAAACATCTCGAATGACCGTAAGCCACAAATATGATGCAGCCATGAAAAAAGCAATAAGAAGTTAAAGTAATGGATTTAGCCCAGAAAAATGATTGAAGGAGGAGATACAATGGTTTGTTGTGTCCTGTGGCAAATAGCCCAAGGCTGAAAGGAAGGGAGGGAAAATACTCTGTAAGAAAAGGAACAGAGCTGATGCACAAAAAAAAAAAAGGCTGAAAAATGACAGTGCGTAACTTAGGCTGGAAATAAAAGGTTCTGACCCACATGAACAGCAAGGTCAAAGGAGAGTGAAGGAAGGAGCCTGTGGAAAATGCTCAGCTTATAGAAAGCAGTCTAAGATGTGCTGCTGGTAGTAGCAGAAAACTAACCCTGGAGCTCAGGAGATATTTTCAAGTCCTAAACAGTGAAAATAAGTGCTCAGGGTCTCCTGTGGTTTTCTGTAGATGCAGCCAGGGATTTCTGGCATTTATGCTGCTGTTCAGCATCCATGTAAGAACACCAAATATTCAGCAGGCCCCTGAAAGAACTTAACCTCTCCTAAAATCTCTTACAGCAAAGAGGAGAAAAATTACCATCGTTTGCACACAGTCCATTACAAGTCCAACAGTTGGGGAATTTCATGTGGTTTTGGTGCTTGTCCTGCCTTGGAGGGGAAAGTTTCATAGCCACAGCCCCAGCCATGCATGCAGAAGTGTGTGGCCAGTGGCCGAGCTGTGTTTTCAGTGAAAACAGCTGATGGGATCTGCGATTCGTGAGTCTGGTGCCAGCCCCAGGGCTGGCCCTGCCGCTGCTGTATTTGGGTTGGTGCTGGGCGTGCTGGAAGCGACCCATCCACACCGCATGCAGGAATCCAGATTCCATCTGGTTACAGCAGGGTTTTGTAAAAAATACCTAAAGAGCTAGGCAAAGGATTAGAATAAAGAGGTGCTAATAGGGTGCAGTTGGGACAGGAAAGGAAGCTGTAAAGAATTTAATGGAAAAAGAGGGTCAAGGAACATAAAAAATAAAATAAGAAGAAAAAGAGGCATTTTTTTAAAAGGTGAAAGAGTAACAATAATAAAGAATGAAAGATTCTTTTATTTTTGCCAGTTTCAACAAAACTCTTAAGAAAATTCTCTTCTCTGACGTTTAATTTTAAAACATGTCAGTGTATCCAATCAAGTTTTAAATCCTGCTTTGTTTTCCTCAGATGCTGGGTTGCAGTTGGAGAATTCCAATCTTCTCCTTGGCCTCATGAAAGTATTGTCCCCTGCCCTACATTATTTGGCTCTCCTGAGAGGTGGCTGAAGTTCAAAGGGATATATAATTTACAAAGCACTTTGGGATCATGCTGGAAGAAAGACACTGTTATTAATAACATACCCTTTTTTCCTCCTGATCACTTTATAAATGTGGGTAACTGTTTATTTTATTTTTATTACAATCTCAACAGCAACAGCCTCTTCCTCCACTTAAACAATATGATCTCACCCCATCCTAAAGAGTTTGCAATCTAGCTTACACATGGATTGGGAGAGGAAACAAAGGGACAGCGTGGGATAGTGAATTAAAGTCACACAGCCCATCCAAAAGTGAAACAGAGACTGAGTGTCCTCTGACCCAGTCCTGTGCTGGCCAAGAGACCCCCTCTAGAGATAAATACTCTGAAAGGTGATTCTCCTAAATTTTGAGTGAAAGTGCAAGTGCAATTCAGAATGCACAAAACAGAGCTGGTTTACTAGAGAAAGGAGAGCATTGTTCCTTCTTCTGAACTCAGGTGAAGGGCTTAGGTCTGAGTGGAAATGGGAAAGGACCTTATTGTAACAAGATGCTACAATAATTTTACTTGAAACCCTAAAACAAATTCAGGGCTCATAAAAAAAGCATTGACATGGTGAAAGAGAATGGTTTCTTTAAGATGTTCTTGGTCAGAGAATATGCTAAGCATGCTTTTCTAATGTCTGGGTGGGCAAACGCAAGTGGAAATTTAAATTCTACAGAGGCACAGAGAATGTGCTTCTGAAAATGTTTCCAGTTAAAAGCATGTTAAGTGTGAAAGTGTACTCTACACGGAGGGAGTGAGGGAGTGTGGTCTATCAGATCATCAGCAAGGATTCTGTGGCCTTTCCAGGTTCTAAGCACATTGACAGTGTCTGCTGTCATTGCTCTGAAAAAAATAGGCCAGTAAGAGTGTCCCTGTGCCAGAGCTGACTGCAGCTGGGCAGAGCTGTGCTAAGCTGTGCCCATAAACTGCCTGCTGGCTCCACACGGGAGAAGAGAGACCTTGGAATAACATTTAGGGCTGGACCCAATTCCCCAGAGGAACACAGGCTGGATACAGGAGCAGAGTAATCCTTTCTGAGGAGGTTTTGTGTGATTGAACCTCACCCACTGTCACTGCCCTGACAGGCAGCAGTGCTGGGCAGCAAAGAGACCTCCCCAGGGTCATGGGGGTGCCTCAGAGCACACTGTGGGGCGCAGGGCTGTGACATGGCCAGAACTTCCCATCCTTGCTCTCAGCTGGTAGAGGCAGAAGCTGCCCACAACTTCAAGAACTTTTAAAGTTGCTTTTCTTCATCTCTACCACCTGGAACCCCTCCTACACCTGCCTGGGCTCACTCCAGTCTACTCCTGACAGCTTTCCAAAAGGTCTGGGAGAAATACTTCATGCCAGGGCAGCAACACAAGCAGATGCTTTTTGTTTCTTTCTGAGAGAGCGACATGACAGAAATCTCAGCCTCACTGGACTTCCTTCTTCAAGGAAACAGTTGTTTCCTTGAAGCCATTGGGATTTTGGCTCTCCTTACACACCAGAATATCTCATTATACCTTTCAGTACTGCAAGCTGTACAGCCAATATTGTCCAGCAGCAATAACAGGCAGTGCAGACAGAAACTGAAACCTGAACCAGCCTTATTGATGGATGACCTGACACTGCATTTCCCTGCTCCAGGGCACTTTAATCAGAGTGCAGGTCTAATTAGAAGGAAGTGTGCTGTTTGCTGTTCCCCCCATTGTTTCTGCCAGCAGGATTAGCTTTGTAGGTGCATTTCTCTGGCTTGTCTGATTACCCAAGATGCAGCAGCCAGCAGGCTGGTTTGAAGGTGCTTTTTTAGGTACTGTTCAGCTTTATCTGAAATTGATTTTCTCACAGAATATTCTGAGTTGGAAGGAACCCACAAGGATCATTGAGCCCACCTCTGAAGTGAATGGCCCATACATGCATCAAACCCCTGATCCTGGTGTTATTCTAACTACCATCAAAACTGGAGTTTCTATACTATTCTACAATGCTAAACATCACTGCAGAACAAGAGTGAACTTTTTTTGTCAGCAAACAAACTGAACAAATTAATTTACCTTCCCGTCTTTTGCCATTTTGGCCAGAAATGTCTTTTTTAATATAACACAGACCAAAATAATTTCAGCTGAAAGTGCTTGCCAAATTAAAAAAAATATTTTTATTATTTTTAGAGATCTCTAATAACTAGTGAGGAGAAAAGCACCCTTACTGAGGAAAACCTCTAAAATGTGTTTCATCATAATTTAATTTATTGACCTCAGGGTTTTTGTAGTGCTGTTTGACAGTTAATTAGACCCCATTCTGTGCTGATTCAAAAAAAGAAAGGTTAGAGATGCAGTCACTCTACTCTTGTCTAACTTTATACTGTAAGTTCTGTCTCCCACGAGGCAACCAAGGGGAAAAGAAAACCATCCCCAAACAATGTATGAAGGCAGCCTGCATGGAATCTGGCCTTACTGACCACAAATTAAACGGGCTTTGTCTGAGGTAATGAAAATCTGACCTGCTCAACAAAAGGAAATGAATATTACAGCTGCTTACTGTGGCTAACAACGTGTCCCAATACTTTGAGACATTTTCACTGTGTTCACCAGATGAAGGCTTTGGAAAGGGGCAGTTTCTGAAGGCAAAGGATATTGGTTTTAGTGTTTTTAACTCCTTACCGTGACTGGCAGGGGTGTGTGTTACATTTCCTGACCTGGGGCTCGGGGCGGGTCACTCGCTGGCAGTCACTGTCATTCACCAGTGTCATGGTCTTGTTAATGATCCGAGTGCAGGACACGGTGGTTCTCCTCTCACCTGGAAGCCAAATCAAAAAGAACAAAACCACCTCCACTCATCAAAACTCCAAAACTCAAAAGCTTCGAGCTCCCTGCTCCCTCTACCAGATGCACTCCACCACCCCTGCAAGAAATCTCACTCTCCACTTTGTTAGACCTTTGTACTGGCATGGTTTGGGTCGGTTTTTTTCCAGAAAAGCTACAAATCTTTCCCCAGTAATCATGCAATTGACTGTTTCACATGAGCAGCAACTTGGGCTTTCTCCTTCTAGTGTTTAAGGTGGAAAGAAGCTTTAAAACAATTTGTTTTCATTTCTGGTTCCTCCTCCACAGGTAGCTGTGCCCTGTCATCACCTCGGGCAGATGTGCTGAAGTCACACAACCTCCCACCCCCTGCTAAGGTGACTGATAATGACAGGACAGCTGCCTCCTGCTGCTCCCCGGGCAGGAAATCGGGATGAAAAGGACTGACCGAGGTTCAAGAGTCATAAACTGAGCTTGTTCATATTTCACAAAGAGAAAATAAAGCCACCAAAACAAATTATTTCTCATCTCCAGCTCCTCCAGGTATACTGCTTTAAAATCCTTGTGGCAGGAGCATCTCAGGAGGAGTCAGCATTTCTCACATAAGCTGTGCACCAGGAGTTTCCTTCATCCAGTGTGGCCCTCAGGGTTCAGCCTTCCACTGAGTGGCATCAGGAAAGCTGTGCCACAGGGAGCATGACAGTGACCAGATGTGACAAGGAAAGTGCTACTCCTGCTCTGTGTGACTTTGCCTCACTGCTAATTTTGGTTTCTCAGGTTTGTTTTCTAACCCCGAGGCTGTGTCAGATTGAGTTTATTCACCATCTGCAGCTGAAAATAAAAAATAACTCACATTCTGCTAATAAAAAATATGCAAACAACTGTATGGAAAGGAAAAAGGCCTTCCCAGCTTGGATAAGTAGCAAAAGCATTGAACAACTAAAATAAAAGACCAATTATCAAGCTAGTACTGGTGGGAACCATGCTGGAAGACACTGATTTGATTCAAATTTATAACAGGCTTACAACAAAAATCAGAAGAGTCACAAGTAATTTTTTCCCCCTCATGTGAGGGTTTAATGGCTTAAAAATTATTATTTTAATGCACTAGTAAAAGTGTCTATTCCAAAGTTAGTCCTATTTACAGAAAAAAAATCAGTAATTTCAGTGCACTGAGGGCAGTGAGCCTGTAAATGTGAAGATGAGCTCTTTCCTCCTGTCATGTCACATCATAAATAACTGAGTCTGCTGGTGCAGACAGACTCAACGATCTGTTTTCCTCAGGGAACAGCCTCCTTCTTCCAGCACTGCAAATGCAATGGACAGTGTCTGACAAAGCAGTCTCTGCTTCCACAGCACCAGCTCCCCCAGGGCTGCAGCAGATCTGTCTGGGCACATCCAGGGATGCTCTGGGAAGGGAGCTTTGCCACGTGCTCCCGGATGGGAGCATCTGATGCAGATCTCCAGGAGCTGTCCCAGCAGCACTGCCCTGCTCCATCCCTGGGGAGGGAAGGGCCTTTCCCTGAGCGTGCCTGGACACCTGTGAGATCCTGCTCCAGGAATGTGGTGGGGGCTGGAGGTTGGGGCTGCACACAGAATCCAGGTGCAGCTCCAGCCCGCAGTGACAGAGCAGTGTCCCTGCCAAAAGGCTGGCTGGAAATTAACTGTGAGGACAGGGATCAGAGCAGGGAGAGCTGGTGAGAATGAGCTTTCACTGAATTCATTACAGCAAAGTCCATTTTCATGGCCAATTTCCACCTCTCCTGTGGCTGGAGGCTGCAAACACCACCCAGGGATTCCCACCAAGCTTCCTGGTGTCCCTACCTCCTCCACACTGCACACTGCATCCTTCCCATCCACTGTGTGTCCAGATGTACAAGGAGTCCTGTTGCTTTTCTGGCTCACTCCTGTTTTCAGCAGTATAGTTTACAGGGATGGTGTATTCATAATGAATTCCATAATTCTGGTCGTGGAATAACAGCACCTGGTTCGGCAGGAAAAGAGAGGCTGTTGCAACACACTGTGCTGGGAGAGCCAACAGGCTGAGATAGCACTGCTGGAAATGCTGGCTCAGGAAAAAAATCCCTAAAATATAAACACCTTGTGAAAGGCAACCAAATCTTTATCTAGAAAACTTAGATTGCAACAGTACTGGTAAAACAGGGCAACTGCAGGAGCAAGAACTGCTTATGATTTGTGAATATTTAAAGCAGCACAGGGATGTCTAAAGCTGGAATTCAAGGCATAACTTCCAGCCTTGTATGTGATCAGAGGGACAATAGCTATTCAAAGAAAAAAACAACAGGAAGGATTAAATCAGCACTTTTCATATACCAACTATTTTAAAAAGCATCTAGAGTTAAACATCTGAAAGAACAAGGTGATGCTTCTCAGAGCAAAAACAACTGCTGCACAAAAAGTCCCTTGTCTCCTGGTGAATGTGGCACTCAAGGCAAACATGACTATTCCTGCTGACAAGCTGGAGCAGCAGGGTTGTATGTCTCAGAAAACTGGATAACCAGCAAAAGCCATATCATACAGCTTCTGGTAACATATATTTTCATCCCTGCACATTGCTAGAGGAAGGTGAAACCTGTTTCCAACAGCAGGCTATTTCCTATGGAACCACTGGTGTTATTACTCCAAAATTTCCTGACTGTTAACAAAGGAACAGAGAAAAATGTTTATGTCTTCACCATAGGCAGATGAGAGTACTGGTCCTGTTTTGATTTACATGTTGGACTTCATTTGGCTCTCAGATTCCCTGGCTTGAGTCAGAACTGATTGGAAGATATCCCATGGAGAACAGGGTCCATGGAATCTGAGTTACCACAGTATTAACAAATGCCATGGAAGTACTACTGTAATGTTCATGCTGTGGCTTTAAACCTACTTATACTTATTATCCCATGATCTGAGCAGCATCAAACAGGTGAATTGTGCTGGCTTTTGTCACCTACTGAAACAGGAGCAATGCCTTATCAAATAAAGGCTCTCATAAGTGGGGCAAGCAGCTGCCTGTTTGAAAAAAGACAAATCTGCAAATGCTATTATCCCCCAACAATAATTGTTTCCCCTTCAGATTTGCACAATCATTCCTACTTAACCAATAATCTCACTAAAGCTGTCAGGAGCTCGTTTAACCACACAAATGTGCTGAAAGAAGGGGTCCTGGCAGCCTGTGCTGTGAACACTGAGGGGGCTCCACAAACTCAGCACCCATGAGCTGCTCTACACAGGGCAGAACCCTGGGCAGATGAGCCTCTCCCAGAGGATGTGGGGAACAAAGACATGATTTTGCTTCAGCTACAGAGTCACTTCCAGGACTGAATACCAGGGTTGAAACCAGCCAGCCATCATTACAATTTCAAAGATCAATGTTGGTTTTTTTTTAAACACAATTCAAACGCCAGGCAGGCAGAGGCAGAGAGCTTGAGCTCTGACCTGGCTTTCCTGAAGTGCAGGAGATATGAATTCCTGTTCTAGAGAACTGATCAGTCAGCCTTCTCTAAAGCCCCCTTCTGCTCTGGGAGTGTTTGGTTGTCCTCTGCTGCACAAGGAGGACTAGAACAGGCCTACTTACACAAACACCAGTTTCTCCAAGAAATACACACACAGCAATGCACTTGGAGACATGCCTCAAGTATTAAAAACCAGCTCCTAAAAAGAAATCCTTATTATCTCAATATGGGTGCGAGACCAGTGAATCTAAAGGCCCATATGAAACCAATTTCATGCAATTTCGTAGCCATATATAATTGGGGGGTGTGTGTATGTGTGTATAATTGGTTTCAAATGCAGGTCACAATGGATTGACTGAAGCTTCTGGCTCTTTGTCAGTCCAGTGTATTCCACCACTGTTTGAACAACAGTTTTCTATTTAGAGGGAACTGGTAACCATCCCGCCTTTCTTGTGTTGAAAGAATGAAACCCACCACCCTATATCAGGGAAAAGATTTGTATCTGATTCGAAGCAAAGACTTCATGTGTGCTTTGTTTACCACTGGCAGTGATTTAAAACCACATGTTTTTTAATGGTCTGGTAATTTTTACATTCCTCATTTTTAATCATTCCTCTGAAGGAAGGTGAAGAAGGAACATTTCCTCTGCTTATGTCTGCTGAAAGGGCCTGTCTGTATCTGGACAGGACACTCATGGAGAAGCTCAAAATCACTCCTATGTTAGCTACTTACTCCTTAACGAAGGGGAACTGAGCATTTCTTTAAAACCAAAGATCTGCTGATGCTGAGGTTCACAAAATGCCAATATCAGATTTTTCTGCAGTGGACCTCAACCAAGCAATGCCCCGGAAGGTTCCAGGAGCTGCCAAAGGAACTCTGCACAGCATCTTCCCAAACGGTACCTGTGCAACTCCTGTTTCTCACATGAGCTTGGGAAGACCTTGGCAGTACAAGGTACTTTGTTAGAATCCTGGTTTCAGGAGGGAAGGCTTGTGTTAAGGCCAAAGTCCAGAAGAAGCTGATGTTTCTGATGGTGAAGAGGGTGTAATACACCTGTAATACACCTCCTTTGAGTGGGCACACCCAGGACTACACAGGTGAGCCAGGAAGGTGCTGGTGTGCCCAACCCTGCGCCTCTGACTACTCCAGCTGTAACTTCTTTGAATCCAGCATTACACTGGTCTGTGAGCCTGTAAACTCACCCATCTGTCTGAGAAAGCAAAGACAAAACCCCTCATGTCCCTGTGCAGCAGATTTTGACACAAAGAAGGTACTGACAAAGTGGATATTACTGTCAGCTTTTTGTGTGTGTGGAAAGTTCAGGCATCTTTGGAGCTTTTCAAACTGTGTCAGGAAGTGTTGCATAATGAACACCAGCAAGCCAAAAAAATCAGGTGAGGGAAGAGAGAGAATGCTGATTTTTAGCAGTGCTTACAGATAGTCTTCAGAGAACAAACATGGCAAAAAGTCACAAGGAGAAGAAACAGCACAGAAAAAAATGGAATAGAATAAAAAAGTTACAGGAAACAATGAAAAAACGAATATACTTTCTATGCAAACCTTGCTACAGAACCTGTAAAGCTTTCTGCAGACTTTTAAACAGGAACAGATATACGAGACAGGAATTATTACAGCTGTCTCACAAATACAAATGTTAAGGTTACACCAGCATTAAGGGACTGGCCCATGGGTCACCCTGTCACCCACCAGTGACAGCTCTGGGACCACAGTGCTGCTCTTCTCACCCCTGTGGACTTCTCATTCATGTTCAGCCACATGGCTGTTCATAAAATACCAAGCTGAGTTAACAGAAGGGCTATGCTGAACATTAGGAAAAAATGTCAAAAAACACCTTAAACTACATACAATTGAAAAAACAATACAGAGAAAACAAGAACATTTCTGTGTGTAATTAAGTCATTACTTAGATTCAAATTCACATATATCATCTGTGCATGCTAGATCTGCACCTCTTCTATAAGAGAACAATACTTAAACACAGAATACATTCTGGCATAAGATAAAAAGACATTTCAGCAAATATGCTTTTATGTGTGTGATCAGGTATGTCCAAGAAATAATTCAGGTCCTTGGGAACCTACATCCCCTAGAATGGACCGGTCTGTGACACATTACTGGGGTTTCCTGCAGTGGACATGAGCTGAATGAACACTGCCTGTTCTCCCAGGATGGAGCATCACTTTTTGAGTGGGGAGCTGGGCTTCTCCAGCCCCTGCAATGCTGCAAAAGAACACTGTGGTGAGGAAGCAAACAATCAAAATTTAACTTTCAGCTAGGATATAAACCCTTTCTGTTGCATCACTTAAGAAACACAAACAAAGGATATAAAGTTACCATCAAGTGCAGTGGTATTTTAGTTGGTCCTTTGGCAGAGATTTTCTCCCACAGCCCCCTTCGCACGTACCGGACAGTGGTGCCTGCGATCTGAAACTCACCAGGAAGCTCAATTTTCCAGTCGCTGTTAATGGATCTCTTACTGGAATCTTTTAAAGCTGCAATGAATCAAACACCGCGGAATGAAATGCGAGCAAATTTGTAATTACAATACAGACTACTGAGCCTTTGTCTCAAGGCACCTCAAGCACAAGATGCAGAAACCTTGTAATGGATGTGAGTTTAAAAGGATAAAACCTCCTCCATTTTTAAAAGGCCCATTGTGATGTTTCTAACTTGGATATATTCTGGACTTCAGTTGATGAAGGTATTTTGAAGAATTAACATAAGATTCATAGATCATTTATCTCTACACTCTCCTTTCAAATGCAACAAGACAAATCTGCAATTTAGTTTCCAAGCAGAATTTTCTTTCAGTTTCCAGATTTTGAGACCACATTTTCCTAAACTTTCCTTGAGGAAAAGATCAATCAAATCTTTGTCAATACACATGTGAAGATTTGCAAATGCAAAATACAACTGATGCTGTGTTTGTGTGTGCTCCATAACCAAGCATTGAAAAAATTAACATTCAGCTGTCACAGCTGTAAAGAGAAGTCAAGTCACAAAGCAGGGGCTGGGCAAAATGTGAACTTGGCCACCCTCTTTTCACCCTCTTTTCAGGGTCCAAGTGCTGGACACAAATGCATAAGGTCAGGTGTTGTAGGGTCACACCCATCCTGTGCCTTTGTGCCTCACTAAGGTAAACATGGAAAGCTTAACTTCAGAAGAAAGATGAATATTGAGAAGAAAAGATTCTTGGAAGTTGTGTGTCCTTTCTTCCAGCCTAACTACTTCATCAGGATCACTGATGTCCTTCAAACACTCAAAGACAGCTCCAGCCACAACGGCATCACATTACTGTTGACTCATCAGTGGAGGCTGATTTAGGGATTGATGTGTTTTCTGTGTTAGAAGGGAAGCAGAGTTATCCAGATGTTGGTGTGATGCACTGAGGGAAGAGAAAATTGGCAGACCCTGCTGCAGCAGAAAGTGCCAGGTCCCTTTGTGGAGATCCAGTCACTGTGATCAAATCTGCCCTGACAGCAGACAGACAGAATATCCCACATGTTACTGGGCTTACTTAGTTCAAGGTTAACTGTGTCTTTTGGCTAAGCCTTTAACAAGATGTTTTTTTAACCTCTAGCATCTTATGCCTATTTTATTCTCTTCCAGTAAAGAACTTTGCTCTCACTTAACTGAGTGTGTTGCAAGTGAATAGGAAATCTCCTATTGTCATCCCTTTGGACCAAGCCTCCATTGCCAGCAAACCCTCCTGGGTGTGCTTAGGATATATATATATGTATATATAATTTGTGATGTCTGAACTCTGGGGGAATCTGGAGCCAGTGGAGGTCACAATGTTCTCTGCATCTACACTGGGAATCCTGGAAAAAGGTGGATTTCTGTCCTGCTGCACACAACCTTCCTGACAGCTCTCCAAGTCCCATCAGAGGCTCCAAAATCAGGGTGAAGGGGAACTGAAGTGGGAGAGTATTTTTTCTGAGGAAAGTTTCCCCTGGCACACAGCTCAGGGGTAAGATGGTGCCCTGGCATTTGCATGCTGCAGCAATGTGTCTCCCTGTGGCTCACTTCTCTTTCTGCTTTGTTCCTCAGTTTACAAAGTACCTTCTGCAAGCTGCAGACACAATTCTGAAGCAGGATTGCTTTCCTCTGCCAAGACCTAGTGGCTTCCAGGCAGATCAAAGCTGTGGGTGAGATAAAACTATCTCCAAGCAGCATGGCTGACTAGGAAAGATAGCCCAGCATGTGCTCCAAACTAAGAGGTTGAGTGACTCAAGTCATGCTTTGGTTCCAGCTCACCCTCAAAGGGAGATAATTTGCTGATGAAAACCAATGTTCCATCTTTGTGAACCTCTTTTCTGGGCAGGGTTTGATTTTGATTGCTGCAGGCACTGCTCCCTTAGTGGCTGAGGAGATGGAGAGTTTGGAAACAGACCTGTTCCCAAAGGTGCTCCTCGAGGATTGCAGGAATTGCACTGGGGACTGAGCAGAGCACTTAAGCCCAAGTGTTTTCATTGCTGTTTGCCTTCATTATCCCATCAGCAAGATCACTGCTGCAGCTACAAAACCTTCCATGTCTCAGACACAGGGAACTCCAATGGCTTTTGTCACACACAACCACTGGCTGCGTGCCCAGCCCCAGAGGTGACAGGACTAAATTCAAACTCGTACAGTAGAAGAGCAGGAGGAATAGGAACCCCAGCAACAACCTGTAACTTCTGTTTTTCTTGTTGGCTGGAAGGCAGGAACTGACCAATCAACTTCTAAACCTGGCATCTAGTCAGATCTTTATTTCCACCTTGGGTCTCTCCAGCTTGCTTCCCAGCCTGTGGACACAAACTGCCCAGGCATTTCCTGTTCAAGGTGGTTTTTGAGAGTTACAGCCAGCCAAGGCAGCCAGCGTGGGCTGCCTGTAGGTGGAGGGAAATTCTTCAGGCACTGCTCCCAGCACATGGAATAATGATTCCAAATTATGCTGGGCTTCTTTCCAGAATGTTGTACCTGGTTCTGAGTAGAAATAGGACCTGATTGGACTCAGCTTTGTCAGTGCTATTGAAATAGAAAATCCTTCCACACTCAGACCTGAATTTAAGAGTGATTGGGACATTTTTCTTGGTCATCTTTATTGCCCTATGGAACCCCCCTGCTGCTATTCTTCATCTCAATTCAGCAAGGCATTGGGTATCTTTTCTTTGTGTCGAGTGTTCCTTGAAAGAGAAAACCCTGGAAAGCTTAGAGAGGTTCTCCTGGCTCCTGACCATGAACCAAAGAGCTGAAAGCACTAAAAGCTTTAAAAGAGCCAGATTTTTATCTATCTTTATGTGATGCAAACAGGGCCAGCTCCTGCTCTCAAAAACACACAATCCTAATCTTCACCACCCAGTGGGGAACCATCTGCTTTAGTCAAGGTTATGTTGTCCCAGGGAAGGGAGTTTCTAACTCATGTAAGACTCTCAGTGCTCTGCTATCTGCCAAAGCCCAAATACCCTGTGCAAACCCCACCAAGACAAACAAAAAGGCTGGTTTCCAGAAGGCAGAGCACTTGCAAAACCCAAAGAAACACTGGCTCCTATTATTCCACCAGGCTTTGCTATGTCAAACATCTCATGTGTAGGCGGGATCCTCTGGCTAAAGCATTATGGAAATAGGAGCAGTGGTGATATTCCTTCCTACCAAGAAGTGGCACAAATGCCAATGGTTTTGATCAAAGGGCAACTGAATGACATAATCTGCCCTCCTTTTTTCCTCTGGATCTGGAGTGAAAGAGAACAAAAGCATCTTTCCCAGTGATATTGCCAACTGCAGCAACATCTCAAGACAGAAAATCAGTAGCACTAGAGCTGAAACCCTGACACAGCCACCATGCAAACGTTTTCAGCAGCATCCGATATTCCAGTGCTGGATATTAACATCTCCTTTTGGCTGGAGATGAAGAATTATAATCAAAAGATGTGGAAATCAGAGACCAAGGTCTGAGCTTTGTTCTGACTCCCTGAATAGCCATGAGCAAGTTGAAACACCTCAGTTTCCTCTTCACAAACAAGAGAGTGACAAGTTCTGCAATCCTCTCAGAGTTCCTTCCTCTCTGGAAGCAATTCCATGGCCATGCAGCTCTGGGACCATGTTGGGGTTTTTTTGGATCTTGGGCAATTTTCTCTGAAGCCTCTGCTCTGCCACTGGCTTCCTGTGTAAATTCAGGGCTAATGGAGCATTTCTGTGACCTGGACTCCCTACAAGTAGATGGGGATAAAACCCCTTGTCTAATATCTAGTAATGACAGAGAAGGAAATGCCTCAAACATTGCAGAGAAGAGGCAGAAGACCAGACTGACAGATCCTCAGTGTAACTGACTGGCTGCACTTTACAAATGCCATTCTGACCTTTAATTTATGCAATGAGTAACTGAACAACAAATTCATTGACAGACTCTGCCCTACAACAACCTCACATGCAAATCTTACCCATCAGCCATGTCTAAACCTTCTTTTCCCAATAGGAAAAGGAGGAGAGATGCCTGTTCCCCTCTAAAGGAATGCAGAAGTAGAAATGACAAAAGGATTAAACAAATTTTTTTGCCTGATAAAATAGAGGCAAGTGGACTAGAGGCTGCAGCCAAGCCCATCTCAGAATGCAGGATCAGGTCTTGGGTACAGCATCCAGTGAAATTGTGCTGCTGTAGGAAATGGCAGCAGGTTACTGAGGGATATCAGCTGCCCTGTCCTGCCTCTGCTTCAGACTGAGCTGGGCGCCTTCCTACCAGTACCTCTGCCATTCCCCTCTCTAAACACACTGTTCTCTTCCCCACTCCCTCCTGAAGTTCTGTGTGCTCCTGGCAGCCCTGTGCAAACCACTGCCAAATTCTGCTCAGGAACTCTTCTGTCTGTATATAAAAGTACTCTCTGGTCCTTCCAGGTTGCACAGGGCCTGTAAGTGTCACATACTATCACATCACAAACATCATGAAACCAAGCCACAAAAGCAGACATTGCAGCAAGACTCAAATCACCAGCCCCTCCCTGGCAGCAACAAACCTTACAGGTCCCTTAGAGAAGGGTCATTTTTAAAAGAAAACAGCTGAATTTTAATAAAAACATTTTTTCTTTGGTCTTTTTACCCAGAAAGCTGTGAGCAGGTTTGTCCTCAACCACTCTGATCCGCCGGGCACCCGCAGGGATCACAGCGGCTTCGATGTAACCTAGAGCAACAAAAAAGGGGTGAATAAAGGCAGGGCCAGCCAGGAGCAGCCATCCCACATTTCCCTGAGAAAAACTCAACTCCAGGCTGGAGACTGAGTGAGAAACACTCCAAATGAGACCCCTGTGCAGGCAGCCAGTTGTCACTGCTGTCACAGGCGTGGTCATGACTAACATTTCAGCAAAAATGCATGAGTGCTGCTCAGCTGCGACTTCAGCCTTGTTAATTAGCTCTAATTAGATCTGCACCCTTCGAATCACCCTGGTTTTCCTGCAGTACTGGCAGGGATGCATGAGAACACTGCAAAGTGTGACTGTCAGGAGCAACACTGCACAGAACAGACATGTGAAATGATGTTTCCAAAAGATGCTCCTGCTTTGTCTTCCCTGTCAAGGCTGTGGTGTCAGAAAGGACTCACTTCTACAAAACGTTTTGATGATGCTAAAACTGAACAGAGGGAATTAGCGGAAAAAATGAGGGAAAAAGTTTGTTTTTATTTACATTTCAGCTCTGTACAAAAATTCTGGAGGAGATAATGATCTCCTTGCACTGGGCTGCTGAAAATTCAACAGCTCAGATTTAACGCAATAACAGAGCTGGAAGTTTCTCCAGGACTGACCACTGGCCAACTCTAAACAATTTTTCAAAGACCAATTTTGACTTATAGAATACAGTAGGAATAAGCAGGAGCTACAAGGAAATGCAGCCTCTTTTCCCCCACTATGGAGACACGTGGAGTTACAGACTTGCTCCATGGGGTGGAAGCGGTGCCTTTAAATAATAAAGCAGAGGAACAGCAGGGCCCATTTCAAAGAGCCAGGCAGAGTTTTTCCACTGGCTTCAATGGACTTTGAATCAGGCCTCTGTAGATGACAGTAATCTCATCACAACCATGACTTGATTCCTTCTAATTGGCCACCCAGTTTACTTTGCAGTATATCACTTGGCACCTTTTTGGGGTTATTGCTGTCCTCTTTCTTTTAGATGTTAAGCAGCTTATCCTGTATGTTCCCTCATCCACTTTTCTTGCTTTAAATGGCTCTGTGAAGCTGTTGTGTGTCAGTGATGCCTTTATGGGAATTGTAGGCTGTCTTGAGCAATGGGCTGGAGAAGTGCTGGCACAGGGAGCAGCGATTCCTTTAGCACTTAGCAGTGTTCAGGGAGCTATTTTAGGGATAAAAGTGTAGCCCTGCTTTTGCTGTGCTGATACAGGGAGGACTCCAAGGAGTATGGTGACAGTCTCTTGCACCTCAGGACTAAGTGATTCTCCTTCCATTGTGACATGGAGTGAGACAGATTTGGGGTCTCAGATGGTGGATTCATTTCCTGAATATTTATTTCATGAGTAAAGCTTGAGTTCTTGGCTTTCATCAGGTGCAGAAGGTGGGCAGCTGACTTGGGCCAGACAGGCTCTCTCTTTCCCTGATTTGTTGTATCTGAATGACACTTTCATCTCACCCTTTAGCTCAATTCTCTTTGCACTTTTTATTCTTCAATTACTTCTCCCTTACTCAGGATATGTCAGAAGTGGTCACTCATCCCTTGCAGGAAAACCAGAGAGAGGGGCAGCAGAGCTCAGACCTTGTCTGTGCACAGAAGCCAGAGCAGAGGCTCTCCCAGCTGCTGTTCCAGCCTGGGTTTCACCAGGAAAAATCATTACTTCCAGGGTTAATTTTACAAAGGCAATACGGAAATCTGTTATGAAATCAGAGCAAACAGATGTTGGGCTTTATCCTAGACATTGCCAGGAGTTGGTTTTTCATCAGCTGAGATACCAAATCACAGTCAATACAGTCAGATATCAAATATCCTCACTGCATCCCACGCAGCTGCATGTAAACCCAACCAACAGCTACTCAAGACATGAACACACAGCAAAAGTGTGACCAGTGACAGTCTGTCACAAGGAAATAGCTCCTGATACACCCTGAACACCCCTGTTAGGAAGCCAGTTTGGAACATGCCCAAGTTTCAGGAAATTTAAAGTACCTACTAGGGGACTATTTACTTATTTAGTTTTTAAACCAGATACAAATGCCCAGAGCTAAATCATGCTGGGGTTGGAGACAAAGTTACTCTGAATTTAGTGGAAGGCAGTCACTAAGTTCAGTGAACTCTGGGTCTGTCCCCTGACCCAGCAGCAGCCAGGAGTGTGTCACCTGCTTTAGAGGTGAGCAAGCTCTGGAGCTGTGCTGGAGGCTCAGCTCAAGCCATTAAATACACTCATTTCATCACTGTGCCATGAGAGAAACACCACGTGGAAAGGTGATTTTTATGTTACATTTTACAATAGTCAAGTGTGAGCTATTAATAGAGTATTAGTTCTGGAGACTGTTTGGTTTGGTCTCACACCAGATTTTTTCTCCTTGTGTAATTTCTAATCCTGATTGGTGGCTTTGGGGGGCTGCACTCACAGCTCCTGAATAAAAAGAAACACACTGTGTTATCTCACTGTGCCACAAACCTGACTGCTGACCTTCACTCTCCCGTTAGAGAATTCCCAAATGCTTTGCAGGGGTTTGGATCTGGCCTGTCCTCTCAGAGGTGAAGCAGAACCCTTGGGCATGTCCCACCAGGAGCACCTGGACACTCATTCATTACCTCTAGCGATGTTGGGTGAGTTAGTGGTCGAATTCTGCTGCAAACAGACTGGATATCACTCATGCATATTTGCCACAGGTACAAACTTGGATCATCTCCACCACTCCACTCTGGTCCTCAGAGCTGGTGGGAGGCTTGTGGTCACAGATTCCTGATCTTTGACTGCACCAGGAAACACCTCCAGTGTTTTCCAGGCACATTTTATTAAGCAAACCGTAACGGCAGATTGCCAGAAAGATTATCAAGTGTCAGCTGGAATGACCAAAAAAAGTCTCAGAGTTGGCAGTCAAGGACTCTCAAAGCTCTGTTAGGTCTAAGGATAATTGTCTGCAAGGCCAGGGTTTGCAAGGTTGGGCTTAAAGTTCATCTTTAAATGAGGAACTGGTTAAAGACTGATGAGATTTGGCAACTATCAGGCAGTATTTTTAGTAATTTCACCCATAAATCAGCGTGTTAAGATGAAGCTTTGAAAATACAACAGGGGAACTTCATTATTTGATAATTTATAGTGCTGCATGCAGTATACTCCACCTTGGGAACAGTTACTTTGGCACACACCAATCTTTCTGGATAATCTGCATTACATCAGTGTCTCAGGAATGTAAGACTGTGATTGAAGCAAATCCTAGATACAAATTTTATGGTATAACTCGTATTAGGAGAGACACCAGAACAAAGAGGTGGCTTTGTCATCAAGGAGATTAATATGTGAACAGTGGCTACTGTATCTTCAATTAAATGCTGGAGAGATTTGCAAGAGGAAAGCAGCCCACACAGAAAAATCCATTGTTAGCCATTGTTATTACTCCCAGAAAGAACAGAAAGTTTAGTGTGAACTTCAGAATGTCACTGATCTACTGCAAAACTCTTCTGGTTCACACTGCAGTGAAAGACGGACCCAGAGGTGAAGGACAAATGATCCCATGGCTGAAAGTAGCACCCCCTGGGCACTGCACCTTCCTATCTTATCCCTGTACACACCAAAATCAGGTGTGAGAAGGTCAACAGTGCCCAGCCCATTACCAAACCTCCCAAAAGTGCTTTGAACAAAGATCTCGGGGTAGAAGCCAAGGAGATCAGGCTGTCCTGCCTACCTGCCAGCCAAGGCCAGCAAAGCTCCCATGGTATTTCAGGGATAGGCATCAGCTGAGACTCCATCTCCTTCCCACCTTGCAGCTTTTGCTGATTGCTACTTGTTGCAGTGGAGTGCAAATTATGCGTCTGTTTCCTGAATAGCTGTGATAATTCTCCTTTGCTTTTAGCTTGAGAATAAATCCTGCATTGGCACCAGTCCACTTCCAGCCATGGGATAGCTCAGTTGTAAGAAAATAATTTCTCTGAAGAGCCATGGATGAATTTCAAAGCCTCCTACTATTGCTGCAAAGTTGGTAACTGGGATTTCTAACTCGCATGTTCTGATGAAACACCCATAAGAGATCTCTGAGTTAAAGATTAGGTAGAGTTCTATTTTCTTGTAATTTACATGTGCACCCTATTGATAAAAAAAGATATTTTTGTGTTGGCTAAAGATGCTCCCAGCCAGCACAACAGCACTACTGTTCAAAATTCTTTTAGTAAGTGCTGGACAAACAGCATATGCAATAAAACCTCTACTTTTCTACCATCTTAAAGAGAAAAATTCCTAGCAAAGGTGTACTTTTCCAAAATGACAGTTACAACAACTGGCATATCTCACCTTATTAGATTCTGCCATTAAAAAAGAAAATCCAAACATCTGTGGTCATTCTTTTGAATTATAACCATAAATTATTTTGAATCACAATAATAAATGAAAATCTTGATGTGGCTGAGAAAAATCAGGAGAGACAGATCCAGGTCTCTGAGCATTACAGGCACAACCTTGGGGAAGTTGTCAGTGATAAATCAGCTCCCCAACAGACAGGAGTCCAAGAGCTGTCCTTCATTTCTAGGTCCCCTTTACAGTGGCAGAGTGACAGAGCTGGACTTCAAAACAACTCTGTGTTTGGTTTTGAAAAATTATTTTGTAGAAATAGGTACAAGGCATGCTGCCAGTCGAAAGGAAACCTCAGTCTAAACAGTGCATTCAGCTGGCCTGCTGAAGACAGCCAGCTGCACACAAGTGTATGAGATGTATAGCATCATAAATTAAGGCTTTTGACCTCCTCTCCAGCAGAAAAATGGGGTCCATTTCCAGTTGGATCACCCTGGATCACAGGTGCTAGGAGCTGAACTGCTGGATCTCCTACAAGGCACTTTGAATGTTCCACCATCTTTCCCACCAGGGTGGCAGAACCTCTGTGATATTAAAGTTGGGGAAAAAAAAGAAATAGACCTGGTTCTTTTTGCTTGGTGCATGAAAATTTGGCTTCCTTTCCACAGATATGTTCCCTAAAAGGAAAGGATCTGCATTATATCTCTGACAAGGCAAGTGAAACAGTAAAAGGACTTGAAGTTTATCCATGACTTTTGATACCAAATTTCCCCATCTAATCCGACAAAATGAAGATAAAGGACCAACACCAAAGGATTTCACGGACACCCACTGACACTGCAAACAGCATTCAAGTATCTTACACGAGAAACACTTGGGAACAGCCTTTGCCTTTGCCATCACACATGTGGAAACCTTCTTACAATGACTATTGGTTACTAAGAAACAGAAAGGAGTTGGCAGGGGTTTAGTTCAGTTCACAGGGCTCCACAACATCATTTGCAATCACAGGACACAGAGGGACCAATCCTGCAAGCAGAGGAGTCCTATGGGCAGAGCCAAGGCTCAAGGCTGCAGCTGCAATTCCCCAAACAGATACCACTCCAAAACAATCAATGTATTGATGTTTGAAGTCTATTCTCTTTTGAAATAATAAATCAGCACACTGGACTCAGGGTCTTGGCCTTGACTTGGAATGCAGCCAGGTGGTGGGGATTTGCCACTGAACTGTGCCATCATTTACACACCCAAACCTTGAAGTTGTTATCAGCAGAATATTGTGGATCTTTCTTTGCTCCAGCTTCCATCAAATTTTTGCACATTTTTGCTTAAATGTCAATTAAAAATAAAAAGCTTTTTTTCCCTTGAGTAATGCCACGTTCACTTGTGATGCCCAGACCTGGAGCTTTGCTTACTGCATGAAATTCAGTGGGTTCATCTGAGGACCTGATTCTGCAAAACAGCATGTGAGCAGAAATGGACGGAAGCACACATAAAATGTAATTGACTTTCAAAATTAAATTAAAAATAAAACAAAACACCTAATAAATGGTTATGAGGTTATACTGGTAAAAACAATTATCTTCTAGATTACGTGAGATGGCTAAAGGTGGAAACATTGCACTGACAAAGCAACACTTTGACAGGTTTGTGTGTCTGAGATGATCAGCAGAGAATCTGAATGCTTGAACACTGCCCATGAGTCATCAGGAATTCTTTCTGATTAGGTTCCAGGGCACTGGGGGTGAAAACCTCCTGCAGAGTCCTGGCAGCCAGTTAAGGCTGAAGCTGCTCTGCTCCTACAGCCTTGTAAAGTCACCACCTCAAGCAGGCCGTGTAGCTGGAAACGGGTGCAACCTCCTGGCAGTGACCCAGAAATTTTGTATTTATCTGCACAAGATGTTTTGTAGACTCATTGGAAAAAAGATAGCTACTCTTCAGCAGCATGTAAGAAATCCATGAAAGCTGTATGAGCTGCCACAGAAATGGAGAATAGATGGGGTTTTTTCAATGGAAATGAGGAACCTTTCCCACCACTTGCATCAAATGCAAAAGACTTGGTGTAAGTGGGTGGAAAATAATTGGGACAAAAGAGTCAAAGGCACTAATGCAGGAAACAATTCAACAGGCTGGCCAAGCACACAGATGTACTCCAGAGAGATGTGGTGCAGGTGGGAAATCTACCTGCATCTCACAGGAGGTGACAGATTCCAGCTGGCCCCACAGGTGAGGAGGAGGAGGTGCAGAGGAAGAGGTCAGTGAACAAAATCAGAGCCTCAGACTTCAGAGCTGAGACCTGGACTAAAGGGAGCTGCTAAGCACTGCTGCTGCTTTAGCCACTAAATTGAAATGTGTGCTTAGAGGGGATTTTCATGTGCTTTGTGGAACTCAGCCCTGGAGCAGCACTTTGAATGTATTTCTCCATACAGAAATGCCAGTTCTGTATACACTGAAGGGGAAATAATTTTTTTTCTGGACAATTGTTTCCTCCTGGAGCAGCTTCCAAGTTCTGGACATGGCTTTCCCTCCCTTTGGCTAATAAGGGTGTGTGATAACAGGGTTCTCAGAAGTGTAGTACAGAAAGCCTGGAACAAAGGCTAATTCAAACACCAAGCTGTACATACATTAATGTTTAACAAGAAAGGGAAAAGTCTTATATCCTATACTGGATATTTTTGCTGGCAGGGAATCAGTAAAAATATTCAGAGGGGAGTGCACTGCTCTTTCCTTTAGCTGAGATATTCTGATTATAACATGAATCATCTACAACATGCAACATGCATCATTCTGAGACCTCAAAGATGGTGCTGAAATCCAACTTCCCTCCCACTGGGAAAGATTCTGTGATTTTGTCTCCTATTTAAAATCACCAGCATCAGTAGCATTCAGAATGAGAAACACAACTTCAGCCTGAATTTCAGGCAGAGGCAGTGGCTGGTGTCTGGGCGACCGAGTAAGAAGCAGATGGGATATCACAGCTGAAGTGAGTTGGGGTTTGTTTTATGCTCCTTAGGAGCTCCCTAGAGCTGTTTTGGCTAGGTGACTCCAGTGCTTTCCAAGAGGAAGAGCTGTTACTGCTGCCCCAACTCTCCTCCAGCAAGCAGGAGAACCAGACCGAGTGCTACTCACCCATGCCCTTGGTGTGGTTGAAGTCTCCTTTCACCACCTTGCAGGTTTTCCCGTCTCCACTGCAGATCCCACATCGATCCTCTTTGGCAGCTGAGCCAATGATCCCATCACAGCCAATTTTCTAATGACAACAACCAGAGACCCCCATTACTTTGTTGGCAAGGTCAGAGCATCTCTAAACAATGAGGTCAAGACTAAGATTGACATCTGACTGAAAACCTGAATGGGGAGAAAACATTCAACTCTTAATTAAACTTTTGAAATATCTGAAAAAAGACCTCATTAATCAGATGGCTCAAGATACCTGAAATGAAAGAGTAGCTCAGTGGAAGCAGATCAGTTCCATATCTGGCCAATTTCTACCACAAGATTGCCTATGCAATTATGAAATTTTCCACATGCTTGCACTGTAATAAGAATCAACATTCAGTTGAAAAATAAATTATAGAATCTAACAGTTTCACCTAAAGCGTCACTAGAAATGGTGTTTTCATAATTTTCTATACATACCTATTTTTTTTTCCAATGAAACCTACAGTTCTGCTTCCACACAAGGGAAGAGTCACAATATTCTTCCTGTAGCCATGGGAATTATCACCATAATCTTCGTTATTCACAAAGCATTCATGGGTTATGATGGTGAACATTCCACTCTTGTAGATCTTGAGGCTGACAACACTGTCATTAATCTACATAAATGAATCTTGTATTCTGTCCATGCAAGACCCTTAAATTGATCAGCAATTCACTCCTAAAACATAAATTTCTACTGAAAAAAGCCTTGTCATTATGCAAGTTATTAGTAGAGATTGCACTATTAAAAATTAGTTTAAGATTTATTCTGCATAGATAAACAGTTTCTTGGCAAATGAGTAGCAGGACTGTCACTAGTAAGACTTATTTGACTGAGGCTATTGGGTCTCTCCCTTCTTTGCCTTCCTGTGATGAAGCCAGAGGAAAGTTGGAGAGATATCTTAGGGAACAATCAAAACAACAAACATTTTGAAAAATAGGGTAAGCAGGGAAATATTAAGAGAACTCAGGCTGTTTATCTGAGCCTGGCTGTGTGTAAGCAATTCAATTTGGATCAGAATTCCAACATTCCCCTTGTTTCAGAAGACCCTGGCCACTGCCTCAGTCCAGATGTATTTCAGGGATCAAAGATTGCCAGTGTTCCACTGTGTGCTGATGCAGAGCTTGTCTGGGTAGATCATTAGGGACAGATATGCTGAGAGAGGGTGATCATCCTGAACACATACCAGGGAAATGCTGCTCATTAACTGGCACAGCACCTACACTGGTGCACAGGAACAGCAGGAAAAAACTGTATAAATGCATAAATGGGAGTTAAAAGAAGGAGGAAGAAGATTGTGGATTTTTTGGCAGTTGCAATTCTCAAGCCTGAACTTCACGCCCATGTCCAACAAATAATTTTGGGATATTGAACGTGATTCTGCCCCCAGAACAGAAGGATGTCCCAGCAGTTCTCCTTCCAGGAAAATCAGGATGATTTATTAATGGGGTTGCTGAAAGGCAGCTGGAAATGAACGCCTGCCTGCCACCCTGCTGAGATACTGGAAAGGCTGTGTTTAATTTAAGGCTCTGGTGCTATCTTTTATTGTGCTGCATTGTTATTAGCACTATGTGAGCACACAGATGAATAAAGGGAACATAATGAGTGTTGAACCACACTTATTCCCAGAGCTACATGAGGAGTCTGTAGGACTCTAACAGGGAGGGAAAGAATGGGGAGTTGGCAATCACATGCTTTGTATTTACGCTGGAGCTTCCCAGATAATGGAAACCAGTGGGAGCCAGCAAAGCTTGAGAAGGCTGGGTCCCCTCATCTGAGACTGGGGTTCAAGACAAGCCCTTTCCTCACACCTTTACTTGCTCACTGACACCCTTCCACTTGAGAGGCCCTTGAGAGGCATGGAGCGAACCCACTGAATCCACAAATGTAACTCCCAATACCTTTGCTGGTTTTTACCTTTCATCTTCACCCTGTTCCCTGTGAGTGAAGGAACTGGGAATGGCCCTTGCACCCTCCTCTTCAAGGGCACCATTGCTCCCATTCACACAGCAAACTTTTCCCTCAGTGCAGGCCCTGAGACTTAAGGCTTCCATCACGTTTGGGCCAGGAAATGGCTTCTTACAAAGGAATATCTCTAAGAGAATAAAACACTTTTTTCCATGGCTTCAAGATGAAAACTGGTGCATTCTTGCTACTTTATGGGGGAAAAATACCTTGGAAGCACTTTAGTGTTGTCTACATAAACATTAGAGCCTGTTCCCCTCTCCCCAAGCCTTCCAATAATTTCCAAACTGAAAGTGCATTTAGTAAGAGTACATTTAATAACGGTACATAAGGAAACAGCTTTGGGTAAGATCTGACAGTGGATTCCAAAAGCTGCAAAATCATTTAGAAACACATTGCAGTGACCACCTTGGTCACTCTGATCCTTTGAGAACTCTCCACATGGAAAATACTCTTAAAACCACCACCATGGCCACTCTTAAAACAAGTGGATCAGTGGATCAGAGGGGAAGAGACAGGACTGGAAGGGCAGAACACAGTGGCTGGGTGTGAGAGCCCCTGAGACTCCAGCACTGGCAGTGTGTACATCAGCAGTTTCCCACTGACAACATGCTCTGTGTATTACACTGCCCATCCTTTAACTACAGAGCTGTCCTCAGCCTGCAGAAAGCTTTCCACAATGTGAAAGCTTAATTAACCACATGCAAAGGGAAAATTCCAAGTTTCACTGCTCAAAAGTCAAGTTTTTACAGTGCAGAAAGAATCCCTTAAAACCTAAATAGTTCAAGGGAGTTGTTTGATCTTTGCCATCTCTCATTGGTTTTGTGTTACTTCCTGTCCACTCCAACCAATCAAGGTAAGGGGATTAATTAAATTAAGAAGCAGAAAGGGAAAGCTTTATATTCTGAAGAAAGAAAGACCCTGTAAATAACAATAACATCCCATGTGTTTTCTGACCCAAGAGTTATCCTGCAGATGAGCAGACTGAGCCCATGGACCAGCCCATCCAGCAATTGCTGGATACTTTCAGTTCCATCAGTCTTGAATGGACTGGTGAGAAGGGGAAGCAGCTTTAAAACATGGGAATGCTGGTAAGAAACATGAAAATAAGTCTTTTAGGGCTTCAAGTCCTCAGCATGGACAGTCAGAAATGTGTCCACAGGTTTCTTGAAGCTCTTCCACCCAGGCAGTCTCCTGCTCTGATACCACATTTTGGAACTAGACACCGACCTTTAAATTGGCAGGTAACTGCACGTTTGCTGAGCCAAAGGCCTGAAATTAATTCTCTTTAAGCTGATATCTCCATCCACCCTTCCTTCTCTCCCTCCCCCTTCTTCTCATTTTTATAATTAAACATCTGAAAGTACTGCTTGTTGGGTGGTATTTCCAGCTTCAGTCATAGCTGGCTCCAGCATAGGAAAACTCTTCTCTTTTGAATACATATCACTTGGATTCTTCTGTGTGAACTATTCTCTGTATTGCTTGGGTATTTTTTAATGATATTTTTATTTGTATTTTCAATGGCTGTGAAAGAGCTCAATTGATACAGCTTGTGAGGGTATGTTTTGCTACATAAACACAATTATTTTTGTTATATACACCCACTCTGTGCAAGAAATGACATTGTAGGCTCACAAAACTGTAATGCTTCCCATATGCTGAACTAACTGGCTGTCTCAATGGATCAAATATAAATATTGATGCAACATGTGCCACTTTACAAATTAATCATGTACAGAGCAGGCTGGTTATGACAGATTCATCTACACTGCCAATTCCTTCTGTCCATAATATCCAATGCCATTGATACCTCCAGGGATGGACCACATGAAACAGGAATGTACAGATGTGAGCAAGTGACATTCAGATCTGAGGGGAAGAGAATTCTTATGTCATTGTTTTAAACACATCTGCCCCTGTGGAGGGTTGTGGGGGCTGTCAGGGCTGGCTGAGGTGAGTCTGGGTCCCTGATCAAACAGTTCCTCTCTGAGTTACTCCAATTTCTGTTCCACAACAAGTTTTGTGCTAGGGGTTGGAGTCCCTGTAGGAATTAGTTCAGCAAATATCTTCCTGTCATTTCCCAAGCCTTCAGATTTTGTCTGAATCAGAGCAGCTCTGCTGGATCAGGAGTTAGACACATCCTATTTTAAATCAGCATTATCTCTTCTGCATTAGATCTGCAATGTCATCTGCCATTGACTTTGTGCTTAGATCCCTCAGCAGCTCATGGGGGTGTTAGACACAATAATTTATGATTTTTCACACTTAGATATTGAAGGCTATGTGTCAAAACCTCTGTGTTCATGAGAGAACATGCAAATAATGCAAAGCTCTTTCCCATCCCAGGAACTCCTTTGCTTCTGTTCTATTACATGCTTTCCATGGGACAACATGGAAGAAAAACTGGGGGAAATAGCATGGGTTTTTTGTTCTTCATACCCCACACCCCAAGTACACCACAAACTAGTAGGATATCGACAAAGACTTGGTTTTGTCACTATGCCTTACTCACCAAATCCCTGATACTCTTTTAAACCTCAGATTACATTGCTACAGATCCAGACACGAAAAAAAACCAAAAAGGCAATTATACAACAGGTTTCTGTAGTTCAGACAATCCTTCTGGATTTTGTGCACATGCACTAAATAATTTATCAAAGTTCAGTGCTAAGCCAAGTTGTTGTATGGAGACAAGCTACCCAGTCTGGAACATCTTGTACCACAGTTTGTAATGCAGGAATATGAATAATACATGGAAAATACTCAAGTGAGGAGACAAAGCCAGAACTCCAGGCATCAATCAAATGCAAAAAGTGGGTACTAAGTATGTAAAAAACTGTTTGCCAGAAGCAGGTCCAGTAGACAACTTCAATTTCTCCTCTGCCACCTGTGGCACTCTCCTGACACTCTGCCTGTCCAGTTTACAGAGGCTGTTTTTGATAATCTGTCCATTTTCCAATTTGTGCTCCCCTTTCATAGAGTGTGACAATCACTTTCAGAAGAAAATAGTTCTGTAACAATTCTGTTGTGCCAGGACAGCCTAATATGTGGCTTATTCTCATTAAACACGCTGTGGATTTACCAGCCAGTTGAAAGGAGGTGTGATATGACAAAACATTCATGAGAAAACTGCAGATAGAGCCAAAACATCTTCACCTCTTAAATTGTTAAATCCCAGCAAAGACTGCCCTTGATCTCTAGCCCAGTTCTTGCTATACAGGAGGTCTCTCTTTTCACAGAGACCTTAAATTACATCCTGAAGCACAATCTGTAGTCCCCACTGGAAAGTTCTCATGCTGTCATGAGGCTCAGACTAATCCTCCTTTGAGAAAAGCCAGCACAAGGTCATGTGCATCATACCAGTCAGCTGAGCAGCTTGTCTTCTCCTCACCCCTCTGCTCTGTGACATCTGACACTTTTTTTAGCTCCACTTCTGCCAGCAGTTTTGAATTAACCTCAGCAGCACAGAGCAAAACAGTGTAAGGGGTTAGAAAGGGCCCTGTTGTCATAAGTGTTCTCTCATCAAACACACACCCCACAGGCCCAGGGAAGAACAAAACCCTCGGGAAATCCTCTCCCTCAGGAGAATCCTCTCCCTGAAAGCCATTTGTCACTTGAAGGGAAATGGGAGGAGATGAACCCAGTGTGAAGTGCAGGTTGCAGTGCTCTACCCCACCTTCCCCATGGCTGCAGTGCCCATGACAGGGAAAGCAAATTGCTGCAAAGCCTAAATGAGCACTCACCCTCCTCCTCCAACACATCAGGCTGCTCTTGTTCTCCAGCCTGCTACAGATTTTCTGTCTCTGAAAAATCTCTGGGGAAAATAAATTTTCCTTGCTAGAAGACCATGTGCATTTTGAGGAGGAAAGGTCAAAGACCTACACATGCTTTGAACAGGGGATCCAGTTTGCTCCGAGGATGGTAAGAAATGGTGCATTTGAAATGTTCAGCCTCAAAACCAACTCAAATAAACAAGGAAAAAATAAATTAGGACCTTATGATTCATCTCAAAAACAAGGAGTAAGGCTAGAAAAAGTCTAGGTGATTTAGGAACCCCCATGCTAAATTTAGGGCTGACTTTGCTCTTTGGTGCTTCTATGCATGATCGAAGTAATAACCAAGTTTACTTACTCCAGCTGCCTTCAGGTGTAAGGGATAAATAGAGAGATGCTGCTGCTTTTGATGATTTTGTTTCAGGGATAGTGAGGCTGACAGCAAAGGCTTCATTGACACCTTTTAGATTGGAGCTCAGCTTTAAAGAGAAACTGTAGTAACTTCACAAAGTAAAACTGAAGGAAAATTCTCTTAGTGCCCAAAGGTATTTGGGGCATTTTGAGGCTTCAGAGAATCTGTTCCTGCTTTCCTTCTCAAAACCCTCCTCTCCTTGCAACAGTTTTTTCTCTACATTCATTCATCATCCAAGAACGATTCGCAAGCTGCATTTAGGAGCATCTAGGAAGGGAGAAGATCTATTACATTTCCTGGGCTAGATGTTCACAGGCAATGGTTACTGCTAATTTGTCTGTTGCACTGACAATGTGTCATTCCTGCCTTTGAGAGCCTCTAACTAGAAGGATTACATAAGAAAATAAATAACAGTAATACCACCCTCTGATTTCAGCACTTATTCTCTTCTCCAGACCCCCTGCAATGCTTATTGCCAGGCTTTGTCTATGCTGAGTAAAGAAACAAGGAAAGCAGTAATTAAATGAATATGGCAATTAAATTGGTTTAATAGGCAGCTAGTTAGACAAGTATCTGTGGCAAATGGGGTACACAGGCACATATGGCAATTCTCAGCACTGCACTGCATATATGGCAGAGGAGTATTATAAATGAGTTCACAGGGCTTTCAAATCTGCTCGGCTTGAACTGATCATTTCACATTTTTTCTCAGCCAGATGCAAATGGACTGAATGTTCTGCAGCTGTCATCACCTCTCTGCACAGTTAAAGGCACTTGCCCCCGACTCAGAGTGCAATTTGCTTTTCGTGATGTACCTCCAGTGCTCCGTGCTCATAAAGGAATTCATTTGGAGAGAGCTGGCTACTGATCCTCCCTGGATGAAAAAAAGGTGCCTTGCCATGATGTCTGATTTACCATTTGTGGCAGTTCTGAAGGTTTGGAGCAATAAAACTGGCCAGCCCAGAGTAATGGTCAATGGCACACAGCTGGAGGTGCACAGCTGGCCTGACTATAAAAGGTTATTAATGGGTTTTTGTTTTAGCTTTTTTCAGATATTGCCAAAAACTGGGAAAAATTAAGTAACTTGGGATGCACCATGAACCTGGCTCTATGTGCAAAGCACTTTGTATTATAAAGAATCAAACTTGTACTGGCTCCCCAGACTGCTGCTATTCATATTCTTCATTGGAATAAATTAGAAAGAGAGATTTAAAAATGCCTCTTCAGCATCATTTGTCAAGAAACAGTGGGAAGTGTCTCCTGCAGCAGTGCAAAATTCAATCCAAAGATTTTTCACTTCTGTCTTTGCATTGTTATTAATAAAGCTGCTTTATGCCCCCAAAGCCTCTCTCACACCCAGGTGGGTATTGTGTTCATTTATCTCCCTGCCTGGAAGGCTCAAAGCAATAAAAATTGGCATTTCTTAACCACTCACAGAAACCAGAAATAATGCCAAATTTGGTGTGCCCTGTGTCCCCAGGGCAAACCAGTGAAGTCAGTGGAAATAAAAGGTGATGCCAAAAAGCTGTTCTGGTGGATGCAGAGGGCTGGTTAATACCAGGAAGAGCAAATCTTACCACAGGATACACATCTAGATGAGGAGAAACTTAAAGGGAAGAACTGCCAGGAAGAATCCAGCCCTGGCAATGCTGCTGTAGCCAAGTGAAGGTCCCACCACTGTGGTGTGTGCAGCACACTTTGAACACGTGCTCCATGATCAGGAGAGAGGAAACTCATGAAAGGTCTGCCCTGTCAAACTGACAAATGACCTGAACCCATCATCAGGAGCATCCACTCCAAACAACATCCTGTCTTTTATGATCTTTAAATACACATTTTCTCATCTTCCTTCCCCTGTGCAAACATTAAATCTCCATCTTATATAGGTTTACACAACTCCATTTAATTTTTGAGGAACCTGAAGCACCAGCTCTAAGAGCTGTCCTCCTTAGCATTCAATGTATTACAAACTCTCTCAGCAAACCATGAAGTTTTATTACTTCCCACACCTCCTTTTGGGTGTGTGTGTAATTTGGTTAGAGAGAAATAATCACTGCAAGGGTTATGGGGCACCACTTTAAGAAAAAGAGAATTCAATCTGAAGACTCCAGCTCGTGTAGCTGCAGGAGCCAAGGAGCAACTGGTACTGAAAGGTTTTCTCAGTATTTCTAAGAAGGAACCAGGTTGACCCAAAAGCATCATGATTCTGGCAAGATAATGCTTGTAACAGGCTAGTGACAATTTGTGAGCTGATTTGCAGCTTCAGTGCTTTTATCAGGGATTTCTCTAATAGCCAAAAAAGAGCAGTTAAGCAGGCCAGACTTCTCCTCCAATCTGCTCCCCTCACAGAAGTCCCTTCCCACCCAAGCCATGCACACAAGCAAATGTGATTTTTGAGCATTCCCAGCTGTTCAGGAAAAATTTCATACCTCGGGCATTCAGCACAATTCTCAGACCAATAACAGAGCCATGGAGCACTTGCAATGAGCCCTATAAACCAGGGCTGTCCCCTCCCCTCAGGGACATTCTCCCAGCCCCCAGCACGGCGCTGCCCCAGACTGGGCCTACCAGCAGAAATAGAACAAGAGAAGGTTACTCCACCTGGCACTTGCCATGTACACAGAGGTCTGTCTCATAGGGCCCACAGGGAGTTCCATCCAGGACTCTGTCTGCCACCAGCACAGGAGAATCCTTGCCCAGTGGGGAGCAGAAGAGCTCACATGGCTTATCTGGGAAAAGAAATATGACAATTGCCCTTGGGAACAACACAAACAAGGGTCTGAGGCAATGGTGATGCATTCTCTACATAAATACATTTGGGTATCTCATCTTTGAAGGAACATGAGGCTTTCAGTTTAAGTCTGTCATTTTCCCACTTTAAATATCACTATTTAAAGGGTTACATTGATGAGACTGGGCTTTAACAGCACAGAAAACCAATTGGTCAGTACAGTTTTGTGTATCTATTTGTAAAGGGAAGATGTTTGTTACAGGGAACATTCATCAGTCGGATAAGAATGATCAAGTCATTGTAATTCACAGAATTCAGGCTACAGCCAGTGATTTTAGAAGAACAAGTTCTCCAGACCATTTCATATCCCAGCAATATCTGCTTGAATAGCAGATGAACAGCAAAGCCCAGCAGAGGAAGTGTTAAAGGAATACAGGTGAGATAGGTAATCCCACTACGTATGCTGAGATGCCCCAAAGTGACATAAATTAAAATATGGCACAGGGAATCCACCTTTCTTTCCAGTTCCAAACTAACTGGAACGTTTTTATGTTGAAAAAGCTGGGAATTTCAGACTGGGAATCAAGTTAAGGCACTTCTCTCTCAACATTTCAAAAAGATGAGTAAAGCATTGACAACTCTGTATGTTCTATTAAGAAGGCTAAAGGAACAGCAGGGCAGCACCAAGAACAATTAATTGTAATTAGTCTTTCAGCTGTAGCTAAAGGGGGCCTACTGCAGCCTTCTCACCACCAATGGAGCCCTGCAGATGAGAAACTGCAGCAAAAGAACAGTGAGGAATCACAGATGGAGATGAAAAAACTCACCATCCACGATGACAGCTGTCAGGAGGCTTTTCTTCTTGTTGGTGTACCTGTCGTGGGCCTGGCACTGCTGGTCCCTGAAGCTGGGCACCCCTTTGGGGCAGGGCAGGTTCTCACACACCGTGTGCTCCACGCTGGCCCCACGGCAGTTCTTCCCACCCGGCCCCGGGCTGCAATGGGAAACAAAACCAGGGTCAGCACCAGACACCTGGAATGTTCCATCTTCCCCCTCCCACCCTTCCTTTGCCCCTTGCCTCAAACATCCCATCAGCACATGTCCTCCTTGCAATTAAAATGCCACAGAAGCAGCTATAACCTGCACTGTTGGCATGGTATCCAGATCCTGTGCTGCAGATAACCTCCATCCATGAAATCCATGCCATTCCACACATTTGTTTTTTAAACATACAGGAAGGGCCACTGATGCAACATCAGAATTAAGCACCTGCAAAACTTATCTGTTTTTATTTATGAATCCCCAGAGAAGAAGGAAAACTCAAACTCTCAGCAATAGCCTGTATTTTCTTTGCAAAATAAAACGAAATACAAACAAAAAACCACAGGTAAGCATGGAATCTGGAATTCCAGGTCCCAAGCCTTGCATTTATGAGCTCGAACGTGGGATTTCCAATAAACAGGGCAATCCAAGCCCCTCCTGGCACATGTCTGAAACAGTGACTGTGTGAGATATTCTGGTAGGCAGCCACTTTTCACTGTATTTATGGCAAGAGAATCCACCAACTAAGGGAACTGAAGAAATCAAAGTCCATTTATGCTGCTGTGACCCTTTTACATGACAAGGGGAGACTGGAGAAGGGATGCTCTGTTTAAGCCAAGGTTTTCTCCTCAGTCCAAAGCCTAGACAGGAACACAAGGCAGTATAACTCAAAATTCTGCACGTGCAAACTGGCTTATGACACATTCCTTACAACCATGGGGATGCAATGCATGTAAATGTTCAAAGAAATTACAGAGAGGAAAAACCAAATCAAACAGTGAAGCAACTGGTTTAAAAATACTGATAGTCCCACAGGCTCAAGAGTCAGCTGGCAGAAGCAGAGATTCCTGTAAAAAAAAAATCCCAAGACCAAATATATACAAAATAAAAGATAAATCCCTTAGCCAGTATTTCTGGACAGTGAATAAACCAGCTGCAGAAGTGGGCTGAGGCCAGGAATTTGAAGCAAAAGAGGATCACGTGTGTATCTCCAGCCAAGAATGTATATGAGCAAGAGAATTTTAAAATCAGTGTGCAGTGTTGGAAGGAGCATTTCCTGTAATTTAATGAACGATGATGAATGGATTTAGGTTTGGTCAGCACTGTAGCTGACAGCAAAGAAACCAGCTCAGTCCCCTTTTCAGGAAAATGAGCTGGTAAAAATCAAACCTGGATATTTTAGACATGCAACTGCAGCTCAGATAAGGAGAGCAATAAACAAAAATATCATTTTCACATAATTACAGGTCAACAGCATCAATTGTGAGCCTATCCATCATCTAGGCATGTCTTTAAAGTGACTGTGTTGCTATGCAGAATTTCAGCCCAAATTTAAAAAGAAAAGCTTTGGGTACTTCATGTGTAGAAGAAAACCTAAAATCTGAATAAAGTCAGAGATACTGCATTTGGAGGGCTGCTCCCAAGGCTGCGAAGTTATAATATACACAACAGGGTGGCCAGTTAAATGGCAGTTAAATTTAACCTCTTCAGTACTCCAAAACGATGAAGAGACGTCCAGATGGGCCTCAACTGACCTAAGGGATGAAGGACAACACCTACATTTCATCCTGAATCAGAAAAAATCCAAGCCCATGCAGAGAGCACGGACTTGTTTGCAGTCACTGTGCAGGAGCTGAAGAGCATCCACGGCTCTCTGCATGCATGAAAACCTTGCTGTTCTTATGCAGCACATCCTGACCTATGAGTATCTCAAGGGGCTTTGCCAAGGCAGCTCTGGGACACTGATCATTGTCAGCCACTGCACTGCTCCCCAAGCTCAGAGCAAGCACTCCTGCAGAACTGATCTCTAAGGCACATTGGCTCACTTTGGTCTGTAGATCCAGATCAGCCCCTCCTCATTCACTGTAGTGCTGGAGGGGAAACACAGCATCAGTTTTTCTGCCAAACTACATGTATCTAATTCAACTGTATCCACCTTTGAATCACTGCAATGGGAAACTTCCAAAGGTGACCCTTCAAGCCACTTCCACAGAACCACTTCAAGTCACTCCAGGATTCCAACCTGGTCATTGCAGCTTGTGAATCAGAAATTTCTTCAGAGCTTCTGCCCAGCTCTGATGCCCATGCCTCCCCTGTACTCTTGCAGCAAGGGTTGCCCAAGAGGGAGAAGGCTGCCAGCACGGCAGAAGGAGCCAGGATGGTGTGAGGACTTACGGGGGGTTGTCACATTTCCGCTGCCTGAAGCGCACGCCTGTTCCGCACGTCCGGCTGCACATGCTCCACTGGCTCCACACGCTCCAGTCGCCGTCCACGTGCTCAGGGATGGGGGTTTTACTGACACACTCCCCAGCTCGGCACCACTGCAAGGCAACCATGTTAGCACGGCCTGGGAGGAAGCCCTGACCTTGCACAGGTGGACTTTAAAGGATGGCTGAGGGATTGCAACAAGTCCACGTTTAAGTTTCTAGGGATTCGAGGCTTTGGTGAGGTGGCAGTAGGGGAAGGAGGAAGGGAGGGGGTGAAATGTAAAAATTTAAGTGTCACTCTCAACAAGCCCCTGAAGGGGGTTCTGTCATTAAAAAAGCAATCACAGAATTGAGCCTCTTACTTTATAAAACAGATAATTATCTAAGCACTAAGACTTGAAGCCCCTCGATTCACAGCAACTGAGTCCAAGAAATTATACCCCAAAGCAATGCCTTCATCAGCACTGCTCCCAGTATGTACAAAATGATTGAAGTATTTTGGACTTAACTTGGCTAAAGCCCCAAACCCCTCTGGTTCTAATAGGTTGTGCTGGCTCCTGACCAAGCAGCAAACTTGGCCTGTCCAGGATGTGACAAAGTGAGCACAGCTAAGAAACCTTATGAAAGAGTCAGCAGGACTCCTCCAGTTAGAAAAACATGGGCATAAAAACCTTTTTTTTTTCAGTTTCCTTGTCATGGTTTCCAGGACCCAGTTTTTCTTGACATTGTTTATCTTTATTTGCAGGCAAAAAAAAGGTTCCAATCCTTGATTTCAGCAGCCAGCTTCTTAATTTTACCCTTTCTTACCTCCCCAGCTATATCATAGATTAAAAAAAAAAAATTAGAGTCCAAAACCAGTAAGTAGGGGGCTGAGAGTTACCAAACCAGTAAAGTTCCAAAAAACACATATATAAATAAATACAGCCAATTATTACCTCAAAAAGAACAGAACATCACTGAATTTGAGCTCAGTTCTCTTGAGCTACTTGTAGAAACGATGAAGTTTTTAAGTAGCCTCTTTTTCTTTCCCCATTTTCCTCACCTCCCCAAATGTCAGACTAAATGCTCTGCACACTTTCTACCTCAAATACAACCCAGAACACGACCAGCTATGGGTTTATGGTAAATACTGAACATCTTGGAAACACTTTTCCCAATGCTGGGAAACAAGAAGTGACTGCTGCTGAGCATCCTGATTACCTTGTCTGCGCCACACTCGGTACCATCCAGAGGGGGGTCCAACTTTGTCTTACAGGATGTGTCTCCTTCCACCAGGCACCAGAGCCCAGCACACATCAAATGCTGTAATCACAAAGCAAGGAGGTGAAGTTATTGCTTTTGGAGATGCCAGCCATCATTATGGGATACACTTCAAAGCTCAGGCAGTCTTTCTCAAGTGAATCCAGAGGCATCCAGTTGGTTTGGGAGCAATTACTTTTTAAGGGTTGATTGGCATTAAGTGGTGAGGCTGGAAACATGAAAGAGATTGATGGATGCCACTGACAGGAACAAAACCTACCCCAAACAAAAAGTGTGCTATTTGAACAGATTTCTTTTCACAAGAATAAATCTGGTCCATTAAAAAGGAATCCTATATGGGAGGCCACGTTGGGTGCTTTGGAACCATGCCAAATGCTTAGATGTCCAAGATACTTAATTACTCCTATTTTTTAAAAAAATAACTGAAGTAACTGCAGCTGGTGGTAGCAATAATCAGCCAGCAATGCCCCTGGGGAGAAGGTGGAATGAGAAAGAGGAAAGGCTGTCATGGTGTGCTGTACAGCAAAGGAGGAGCTTGGTGACAGGCAGGGTCAAAGACTGGGAATATTCTGGGGATCATTCCCCAGTGCTGCTGCTCTGCTCAACCAGTGTGTGTTGCAGGGATCTCAGTGCTGACCACAACTGTGACCTGCCAGATCAAAACATCTTCAGAATTTAAGAAAAAGCACCAGGAAAAGGGACCTTTGCATCAGTAACATTTTCCACAGCATCCACCATGCTTTGCATTCCATGGAAGGGGATGATTCCAATACAGTGCTACATAGCTGAGTACCAGAAGAACAACAAAGAATAATTACATTTCTTTCCACTATTGTTCACATTTCAATGTAATGGTAAAAAAGATGAGAAACCTGATTCTAGTGCCAGCTGGTCTTGTCAAGATTTATTGCACCTCATTAAATGGTTGAGTCAACATGCTTCAGCCTCATGGTTCTTCCCCAATGTAATGTAAGAGACTGTGGGTGCATGTGTGCTTTGTGTACAGGCATGTTGGTATGTCTCTATAAAACACACCATGTCTCTATAAAATAGATCTGTACAAGAGAGGGTGCAGATGAGATGAATCCCAGTCCCAGTGATGATGTAGAACATACTGAAACAAAACAGTTTTCACAGCAGTATCTGCATCCTGCTCCATTTCCACATTTCTTTCTGGAAACAGAATTTTTCGCTATTTAAACCCAAAGAACATTCACAAAAACTGGAAGCAGACAGCACAATTCAGCATCTGTATTAACCACAATGCAGAAAGTCAATGTCAAACAAACACAACAGCAAATACTCCAGGGAAACCTAAATCAATGAATTTTCAAGACATTTTCTCTGAACAAATAGAGCATATGGGAAAATATCAGTCTTTAGTAATTTTGACTAAATGACTGTGACTAATTAGTGGTTTACCCACAGCTCTGAAAGCACTTAAACACCAATTAGCCATGAGGACATCACACACAGTTTTATTGATAATAAAATTACCTATCGATAATATAATTTATTGATAGGTACAGAGAGGCAGAAGCATTGACAAGGCAGAGATTTCAGAGCTTACTGAGAAATTCATTGTTCTACCTCATGACTCCCAGATTCTCCACCCCCTGCCTTCTGGAGAGGACTAAAATCAAGAAGTACATCAATTAACCATGCATAAGCTTTATAGGAAGAACACAAATCTAGGCCATAAACCACAGTGTGAAGGCACTACCAGCAAAACCTCCTCCCCAACTGTGCCTGGGGACAATGTTGGTACGTAAAATGAAGGGAAGCTTTGGAAATGAAAGATGCAGACAGCAAGTATTTCCACTTTTCCAGTCTTCAGCCCCTCTCTTACATATAACCACAAAGCTTCAGAGCAGAATGTGAGGAGAAACACTCCAGCCAGATCTCTTGAATGACCCAGACAGAAATTTTGCCCCCAGAAGGAAACCCTCTGCTTCTGCTTTCTGTCAGAGGAACATCCTGGCTGAAGATGTGATGGAATTCACTACATCCCTGAAGGAGTTGTTCTAGACATATATGAGCGCCATTGCTAAATATCTGTGCATTAAGCAAGACCAGTGTTTGTTCAGCTTCAGGTCCCTGGATCATAAACTGCATGTAAATTAGGGTTAATTTCTGCTCTTGGATGTAAAACTGGGAAGACAGAGTGGGTGGTGGTAGAAACAAAGTCGTAAAAATGAAATTTTTTTACAATTTTGGCTGGTAACCAGAATCCCTCCATAGCCCACAAGAACATGGAAGGTGATAAAGCCAGGTCACACACTCAAGTATGAGCCATGGCATGGGGAAGCAATGGGCAGAGATCACCTCAAATATGTGTGTTTGCACCTGCAAAACAGCCCAGAGTAGGGTACAGAGGGTGGAAATATCCACATACATGTGGGTGTGGTGTGTGCATATATATGTGTGTGTCTATGCCCATATATTCATGTACACACACACATAATTGTAGGGAGATAAATAAAGGAAATACCTCTCTCAGCAGCACCAACCTTTCTGAAATCTCCCATCTTCGAGGTATGGAAAACATTGGATTTTTATAGCATCCCTGTGTTTGATTCAGAATCCTAAATGCAAAGCATATTTCAGGAACCAGTTACAGAAAAATCTGGTAATGGTGCTGAGCTCTGTGTTTTGGTGCCACACCACTGCAAAGCCCAGGCCCTGGTTAGCCCAGTCCCCTGCATTTAACAGTGTTCAGATACTCCAGCAAAGATGAAACCATCAGCTTTGGGATTGTATGTTCCCAAGATGTTTTATCATGTTAATAGCTCTGTTCAAAAGAGATCATGTATCCTCCTCAGCTACAATAGGAACCCAAACAAAACTCCCCATTAAACAGCAAAGCAGTCAGTGATTTTTTAATGGTTAAACAGCCAGCTTTGTGGGGAAATATCCAAGTGAGAAATGGCAGGACTTGAAAGGAAGTTGTAAATGAGTGGCAGCTCAGAGCTTATACTGATACAGAAGAAGGCATCAAAAGAACTGTATTAGTGTTAATTCTGCATTCAGCAACCAGCTTTCAGATGGCAGGTCCCTGCCTGCAAAGCATTCCCTACAGCGTTCAAAAAGTGCCAGGGAGGAGTTTCCAATGACAGATATTTCGCACTGGAAAAATATTGATTTGTTGAAACTGTCTGTGGGGAAAGGTCATCTTTGGATCAGCTCCCAGTTTGAAATATTTCCAAGACAAAAATAAAATTTTAAAAAGCGAGATGGCTGTTGAGAAGTAGTGTTTCAATAAAAATTTTAAATTACTAGAATTACTAAAAGAAAAAAAGAAATGCTTTTTCAACTGAACCCTTAAGGAATTTATTTAGCAAAAAAAATAAATAGAAACTGAAATAAAATGAAATTGTTATGAAGGTACAAATTTTAGACATTCAAAAACTCCTGGGAGATAGGAAAGCTTGTCTGCACAGCTGTTAGGAAGCAGTCCTGGGAGAGGTCAGGATCTGGAAACTCCCAAGCTGGGAGAGATGTGCTGGGCAGGTGAGCGGCGCTTCCGATTACAGGGATCATAATGGCATCCATTTGACAAAGGGGCCTCACTGTGCCAGGTGTTTTCTCTCCCTCAAAGATCTCACCATCTAAACAGACTCCTGGGAGCTTGGGGATAAAGGAAGTTTTATCACTCCGTTCTAGGTGGAAAGATGAGGAACAGAAAGGGATTAAATGTCTTGCTGAAAGTCTGCTGGGGGATGAGCTGAACCAGAGCTGCTCAGAGCTCTCTGCTCAGTGTCATAGCCACAGGCTCCTGTGTCACTGCTCCAGCTGAAGCCAGGCTCTGGCTCTGGCCGTTCCCAGCTTTCCCAGCTTCTCACACTTTCCCAGGATGGTGCTCCTTTCCCTGGGACTCCATCCCCACCCAGACTCCCAGGCTGCAGAGCTCAGGCACAGCTCAGTGCTGGGATCTGTTGGAGGTTCCTTAGCTCAGTGCTGCAGCTGGAAATGAGGAATGGCAAAGTCACTCCAGCCAGCTCCTGGTCCACAGGCAGCAAGTCTGGAGCTCTTGCTGGGGTAGCTATTGCATCACCACTGCTGCTAAAATCTGCGTGATCCTGCCCCATGACCTCACGAGGGCTCACAACACTCCCCCAGCTCAAACCTCAGATTGTTACCTGCAAGGGGAGCTTCCAAACCTCCAAAGTATAAGGAGAATCCAATGAATAAAGATGTCCTTCCCACCATGGAGCAACTCTACAGAAGCTTGTTCATTCCCTGCACATTCACTCCTTTACCTTGTCTGCACCCAAGGAAAGAAACACTTATTTCTCCTAGAGATGAATTTGTTTCTGCTGCCTCTTCTTTCTAGCAGCAGAATTAAACCACCAGAAACCAATTTTTCTGTCAAAATGAGGGGACTATGAATAAGAACTTAGGAAAAGTAAATATCCTTAAGGGAGAGGAGAAAGAGACCTCATAACACACAGGCTTGCTTCTAAATAGGCTGACTTTCAATGAAGTATCAGAACTCTCTTATTTTGCCAAGGTAAAGGCTCAGCATATTGCTAAGCAGGAGAGAAAATGTACTTATGAATGGGATCCTAATTAACATCTATTAGGTAAAATAAACACACAATTTACTCTTGCTTTCCTGTTCAAAGCACAATGCAGATGTTCTCAAAGTCTCACAGGATGCTTCTGAGCAGCAACTCTACACAAGGTGACAAAAACAATGCCCCCAACTTCTACACCATCACTGTCTTTAATTCTGGGTGCCTGAACAACCCACAGCAATCACAAGGGAGGTGAGCAGCATTGTTTGATGGAGCTTCTTGCTGCTGAAAATGAGATGAGAAGTGTTCCAAACTCAAATCCTGTAAAACTGGAAGGCACTTTTGGAAAGGAGCCACGTTAACCCAGACAAGATAATTGTGAAACTCAGATCCGTGTCTCAGTGGCCAAACTGCTGACCTGTGTCTAGAGCTGATATTCCAAGATAGTGCCAGACAAGCAGTGGAAGACTCCCAGACTGCAAGGAAGGCACAAAGGAATAGAAACACTTTCTGTGTTTTTTTTTTTAACTGTACATTGGGAAGCAAACAAACAGGAAAACTCTGCTTTCAGCTGTCTCTGGTGCTCTCAAGGAAAACTAAAAACCTTCACAGTCTAAAATATTTCTTTGCAAAACAGCAGTTTTATTTATTCTTTCCCATGTATCTGGAATTAAATTAATAGTCAAAAGAAAGAGATTGGAAAGAGAGCATTCATAAGACCACAGGCTAATTTTATGTCAAAACATTATGCTGAATACAAATTTATCCAGTGCCTTCAGGGCACTCAAGTCACCAGCTCATAGACAAGGGATTCACAGACATGGAAAAATCCAAGGAGGAAAGGAGAAGCTTGATGTACTTTCCTACCAACAGAACTCTCACTTGTGTGAGCTCTTCAGCTTTGCTGAGCCCAGGTTTTAGCATCTTAAATGAGAGAACACAACACAAATGTGTCACATCAGCTGGAAAAATCATAGAAGTGTCTTTATATGGTCAAACCTAGAAGTAGAGGCCCATGGAATAAAGCACTGGAGCAGAGTCTTTGAATTAAATGACTGGAATTTTGTACTGTGACTTATTACCAGTGTCTAAAAGAGCTGTTCTTAAGGGTAATGTTCACTCAACAGCTCCCAGTCTACTCCTCAGGCCTTAACACCTGACTGCCAGATATAAAAAATATTGATTTGTTTTGAACAACAGGCAGAATTGTCCCTTAACAAAGAAAAATAGGAAAATTAAAAGAATGAAATAATGGATTGTGTTTCTTGGCCATGGGAAAAGAGAAGCTAGGGACAAAAAATAAATATAGATTTGTACACACCATTCAGATGTGGTTGTGAAAATTATGGAGTTTCTCTTGAAGTGTTTTGCAGATGGGAAGCTCCCAGCAGCCAGTGGGAGAAGTCTGAATGCCCTGCAAGCTAGTTATACACTATTTTCAGGCTGATACTCAGTCATATTCTGGCTAATTTTGTAAAGTTTAGGCTTTAGCTGTAGATGCCACATCACAAGGCTACACTAATTCTTTCTCCCTCCCCTTGTCTTAATAAGAAATGAAAACTTGCCAAGCTCAAGTGTTTAATTCTTAATAGGCTCTCTCTACTATTGTTAAGAGTTTATTATGTTTATATTCTGAAATTTCCACATTGTATTTTTATAATTTTATTTTGGTTCCCTTCTCTCTTTTTATTTTTCTTTAAACCACTGCACCAGAATGTGTTTTGACCATCTTCCAAACTGAAACACGTACAAAAATTTCTGAAGCATTCCAATAATTGTAAACTGGGCTGTGCTGCCCAGGCAGGAACTCTGCTTCTCTCTCGTTCTCTCTCTCTCTTAAACAAAAAGTATTTCCACTGAAAATAAAGAGAAAAAGGTATTTTTGCAACATACAGAAGCAGTGAAATAAGACACTTCAGCTTCATAGAAACAGGCAATGTGAAAATAGTCTGAATTCTGACAATCTACAGGAGGAAAACTATAAAGAATGGCAATTAAGTTAATTGTTACCTTTATTTCTCAGAAAAAAGAAAGATCAGCTAATTTTATTTTAGAATTGCCAGGCTTCTATCCTGCAAGCCTCAAGAAAAACCCAACCCATCCTCTTCCAGATTTATTAGTATTACTATGTAGACAAAGTCCCTGGTTGTACAGAAAATGACAATGCAACCTATTATTTTCAGCATAAACCAGTTTTCAATCTAATTACCACGTTCTTATAAATATTCTATACATTACTAAATAATAGGGCTCACTATCATGGTCTGCATCTCACAAATGGCCCTGCACAGAAAAGGCAAACAGAGGCCCATTGATTCCCATGCACAGAGCCCAAAAGGCCACTCCAGCAGCCTCTTTGCAAGCTCAAGACCACAGAGAGACCTACAATTGCTGAATTATACTCACCACCACACCAGTAAATATGTAAACTGAAGGAGAACATTAAATCCACTTGATCTTTACAATTGCTAGTTTTTCTTTACTTTGTTTTTGGTGCCTCTCTTTTTCCACATTAGCCATGAAGTCTACTTTGTCTCCTTTGGCTTGCAATCAACTTTGCCCTTTTGTTCTGTAGCTTGCAGATACTGGAAAATACCTAAATTCATTGGAAAACAACCTGAACCTAAGAAAAACAGTGGAGCCAGTTCTAGCTGGTTTAATATTTCTAAAAACGGTGCTATGTCAAAATTCACATTCCCAGCTACATCTGAGTTGACAGTGTCCCTTGTCAGAAAAAAAAATAAAAATCTCTTGGTAGCAATGCTAATCTCCTTCCAAGTGCCACTCCAGCCTCAGCCCAGTTTTGACTCAAAACAATGTGGATGATAACGGTTACATAAAAATCCACAAAAATGTGTTAATAATGAATAAGCCAAAAGGCTTAAAAAACAAAAAGCCAAATGGATACATGAGATAGAAATCACATTTTTTCCCCCATAAACATGATTTCAGTGCAAAAGCCTCTGTTGGTAGGCGTGCCAGCCTGAAAAATAAAGATTAAACACGCAGAATGTTTCCATGTGAGTTTCAGATGTGTTTTGATGAATTTCTGGGGGAGAAATTTGTTTTGATGAATTTCTGCTCCCTGAAAGACTGAGCAGAAACCACTTGTGCTATTCCTCTTGGAATAAACACAGGGGCAGCAAAGGGTTAACTCCTGCTCTCAGGCATCATCGCCTGGCTGGGGTTGGAGCTCTCTGCTTCCTCTCTTGGAGGGGTCAAATGAATTCACAATGGTTGATTCATAGCCCAGCGTGGAGCTGAAGGACAGAGGTCAGACAGGTTGAATTGCCTGTAATTTGCACAACTGCTCCCATGCTAGCCCTGGGCTCACAGCAGCACTGAGCAGCCAGAGCCCCCCAGGATCTGTGTGTGTGGGGTGCACTGATAACGCCCTGTGCAGTGTCACAGGTGCATTTCTGACCAGCTTTTCCTGCAATTATTGTGATGCTGCTCAGAGCTTGAGAATGACACATTCAGTTCTCTAAAAGCAACTTGTCTGCCTCAAAATAAAGGCCACTGTGTAACTTCCTAGGTGGGCCAAAGCTCACCAAAGAGCTCATTTCCAACACTGTGCAGCTTCCCAGCTGGAGCCAGGCAGCATGCCTGCCATGGCAGACACTTGTACAGCCTGCTGGATAAGCACTTGCATGGCTCAGATAATGCCTGACATTGCACTGGGAAAGATGAACAGAAAACACTTTGATCCCTTTGTGTATTCCAGGAGAAAACTCTGTAACTTGGATATAAAGGAAGATCTACTGAGGGGTCTTGAGAGACTCCTTAATCATAGAACCATAGAATGGTTTGGGCTGGAAGGATCCTTAGAGCTCATCCAGTTCCACTCCCTGCCATGGGCAGGGACACCTTCCTCTACCCCAGGGTGCCCAAAGCCTGTCCAGCCTGGCCTTGCACACTTGTTCCCTGGCCTAACAGGAGCCCAGGCTAAAAGCCTGAGTCACAGCTCCTTAAAGAGGTGACATGCACTAGAAAACCCTACCCAACACTGAGGTTACAGATCCTGAATTATACATCTTGGAGGTCATAGATTACAACAGACTGTGCATCATGTGACTATCATAAACTCATTTTTTTAGTATATTGAAATGTAGAAGGAAAGGAGAAAGGAATGTAGAGGTTTGGTGTATGTACAGCTGAGCCTTGCTCATATGTTTTAATTTCTGTTCTGTAAATTTGGAGCAGAATAGCTGCAGGAAAGCTGGTTTGGCAAACAGAGAGCTACAGTTTTGTTCTAATGCATCTGAGTTATCCTTAAAAACAAAATGGAAGAAGAACTTTGGGGATGCAATCTCAAAAATTCAGATATGGGTGAATGTTCATGGATTAACTATCCTGTTGGACTGGTGTGGGAGGCCCAGCCACTGCCAAGCATTGAGGGACCTGACTCCCTGTGAAAGCAAAGATCACATTCCTTCAAAAAATGGGGCTTTGATGCTGTTAAAGGAGAGAGCTTATTGCACAGAAATTTCTGTGTTTCTCAAAAATGTTGAAATTTTGGAATTATCTAACCTCTCAAGTTTGCTCTAAACCAAATTGCATGACATTTTTGAATATAGGGCCTCTAGTTTGCTTGATATAATTATGCAGCTCAACTATCTCCAAAGAAATATTGTAATGTAACTCTCTTATTATATAAGAAAATAGGCAGCAGACACATGTAATCATAAAAAGATTGAGCAGGCTCATTTCCTGAAGCTTATTTCCTTTTCGTAACAAATATTTACTGTCAAATGTTTATTGCTTTTACATTTGGATTTTTTTAATACTTTATTGAATTAAAAATACCACATTACCATTGGCTAAAAGAGGAGACAGCTGTATTTGCCAATAATTTCTACAGCTAATGCCAGTGACCAGTGCCAATTTTTTTTTTGGTTCATATTTTTGTAGACAGCTTTGAGACTTATGATACAAGTATTCTGCAGATGAGGCCTGAGGAACACAAAGGTGAAATGAACACAAATTTCAGAGGTTTAAAAATCAAAAGTGATCATTTCCTCTAAAGAATTTCCTTTCCTTGCTATCACACACCAATTCAGAGTAGCATAACAGGATGTAAACACAAGCTTAAACTAATGGCATGTGACATAACTGATCCAGAGCTTCACAGGGTGAATGCTAATTCTTAATGCACATCTGCAACAGAAATAATTCTAAATAAGGGACTGCAAATTAGTTTTCATCTGCTGAAGTTCTACCAGGCTTTTCATTAGGAAGCACTAATGTCCTCACAAAATATGCTTCTCTTTCGGGAGAAAGGAGAGATGGAGGAAAAGAGCACATTTTTCATTGGGTTCTAAACTGTCAAATAATTAGACTGGTGAAAAATCTTGGGAGACACAAACACCTGCTGTCTGTGTCTTACAGAGAATGGTGCCTCTTGGCACATTATTCTGGCAAACAACAAGTCCCTGAAGCAATTCCAGACTGGACATGCAACTCCTGTGTGAGAAATGCTGACCACCTACCAGCAGGCTGACATTCTCATCAGGCACTGGAATATCCAGAAACAAAATGGTTTTTTTATCACAACAAGGGAAATAGCAAAAATCTCTTCCAAGAGCAGCCCAGCTGGGTGACACCCACACAAGTGGAAGAACTTGAGTCATGCTGGGTAGATCTGAGGTTTTCTTTACAGACCTATATTCTAACATTTTGCTTCCAGTACAGTAGTCCTGGTGGTCTGCATTTTCTTGATGGAGCTGGGAAATACAACCTGTCCAGATTCTTTTCCTTTGTTTTATATTAGTTAGTTTCCAAGTCCAAAATAAATAAAACAGCTAACGTGAAACTAAGAGCATTTTCCCAGGACTTGCACGTGTTCCACAGTTTTAGCAATTTGGCACTTAAAAGCCCCAGTTATCTCTGATTATTATTTTCTTTCTTAACACTGATTTAAGATCTCAAGCTTGTTCAGAGTGGGAATGAGGGACAACTAAAAAATACAAATGGCCAGTTATTAAAAGCAAGAAACCTGTCTGCTTTTTGCCTGTCTGTACAGGAGGGGATGCTGCCAGCTGGTGCTGGTGACCCAACACAGCTTCATGACTTTTTTTTAATATCTCCAAGGCCATGCTGGAAGCAGGCACTACCCCACTCCCTGTCTAAAGCAGGGGATAAGATCTGCTCAGAGTTAAAAGATCTGATTATGTGTAATACCTTACGAAAAGCTTGGCTGTCTAAATTCCAGAGATGAGTCCAACAGCCTCATCTCAAACACAACCTGCTCCTAGAGACAGCAACAGTCAATATTCCCATTTTGCCAACCAACCCCATGATACCCCACACTGCACCCAAATCCTGATTAAACATCATGTTGCTTAGAAAACACACAGGATTCTGCACAGAATTTGGTAAGGCTTCATGAAAGAAGCAGACACCAATATTTCCTCAGCACAGAGTTAGTTAGGCGTCAGCTCCTAAGAACACTGCAGTGGTCTGAAGGTGAAGTCTGTGAACGCCCAGCCAGCCACCTAAGCTGACTCTGTGGAAGTCGCCAAACACTCTTGTGAGGAGAGACTTTCACCTCAGCTGAACTTCCAGGAAAACAATCTCTACAGAGCATTTCAGCAAAACAATCTCAAAAGGGAACAACATGCAAACACCAGATTTTCTGAGTCTGCTCTGGGAGATTACCAAGGGGAAAGAAGGATGAGGCCTAACCAGGAGCAGCTGACAGGGAGCTCGAGGCCGTTTGATTTTCCACCACCAGCGCTGAACCTGAGGGAAATACAGATTCCTTTTCTCCTCCCCAGGGCTTGGCAGCTTTATTTCCACTTCCCACCTTGTTTCCAGCTACAACCCACGAGCTCTTACCTCCATATCCTTACAGAAGGTGGCGTTGGTGCCAAAAAGGATCTGGCACTGCTCGTCGGCGCTGTAGTGCATCCCGGGCAGCTTGTGAGGGAGCCGCACGGAATATTGGCTGCGGGGGTCGGTCAGCAGCAGGCAGGTGCTCACCTTGGACCTGGGCAGGGCAGGAAGGAAAAATGTCCTTAGGGAAAGCCCCTCTGAACTGCAGTGTTAGGTCCCTGCTACAGAGGAGCCCTGTCCTCTCTTTAACAGTGTGAAACTGGGATTTTCCCTGGAAGTCTTCTGAATCGTTGAGAGCTATGGATATAAAGGGCCTTGGGAAGTCACCTGCGGCCCCAGGCCTTAAGGCAGGAGAGATAACATTCACAACATTCTAGGTTAAACTTCTGTCTAAACCTTTCCTAGAAATCTGAAGGAGACTCAATTTGGCCCTCAGGCAATCCAGCCCATAGCTTCACTTGCCTTGAAATACCAGCTAGAAAGTCTGCCATTATGTCTCACCTCAATCACCCCAGCTGAATTCTGACATTTTTTCTTATCCATCACAGGCATAAAGAGATTTTTCTCTTTGCTTTCACAACAATCTTTTACAAATTGTTGTGTCATATCAGGGACCAGATACAACCAGATGAATTCAGATGCAACTTCTTTTTCTAATTCATGCCTTTAACGTGGCATTAAATATCCCATTTTCTTTCATTATTTTCCTTTCTTTCCCACCTCTAACCCCCAGAGTGGGAAATTTTCCATGCCTAACCCACTCCTAGCACAAAGCATGTGCCAGGCACTGTTTGGCAGAGAGCTGCACTGTAGGTTTAAGATTAGAACTGCAGAGTTCAGATAATTCTAGTGCTTCCTTTAGTTCGTGAGATTTAACAAGCAGCAGGACAGAAATCCTTCCTGAACAACTGAATATGATGAGCTGAAAGATGGATGCAGTGGGAAAGAAGTTTATAGTGAACTGTTTTAGACCAACACTCATTGAGGAGTGAGAAAACACCTCACAATCACCTCCAGGCAAAGTCAAGTTTCAATAAAATAAAAGCTATTTAATAACAAGACAGTAAAAACCGTAGCATCTTTATGCAGAGATTCCTGCAAGCCACCTACACACAGATTTCTGTCATTGCAAAATTGAAGGGCATTTTCTGTAAAAGAAAGGTGATATAGGATTTTTTAAAAGATGTTATCAGCACATTGACAATTGCACATAATTTTTCTGCCTCTCTTCAATCCTCAGTTTCAAGGTGCTATTGCAATGGAGACAGGTTCAAATCTGCATACCCTAATCACACATGTACACTTCTTTAAAAGGAACATTGTTAATACTTCACTTTAAAGCAACAGAGTGGATTCTTGCCTGGTAGGATTTTTGACACTCAGCACAATCCTTACTTTAGGAAGTTTTCGAGGTCGTCTCGGCTGCAGGAAGACCAGGAAAGGTCACTTGGGTTCCTACCCTTGACCCATTCTCCAGACATGATGTGAGACCTCCCAGCACAGGGCTGATGATCATCATCGTGGCTCATCCCCATGCTGTTGGATTAGAACAAGACAAGAGAAAGAACCTATCAAGTTATGATGTGGGTTTTCATTTCCCACTGCCCTCAGCAATGACACTCTCAGGGATTAACAGCTGGACAACAGGTTGCACATACAACACACAATCAGCCATGCACTGCCCTGGGCACCTGTTAAATAAATGAACTAGAGGTTCCTTTAATTTATCCATTGCCTTAATTTCACAAAGTGTTTGGTATTTGTGTGTTTGAAATTTTTAAATGTGTTTCTTATGGACTTTCCTCCCACGGCTTATGAGCAGTGAAGCTGGAGAAGTGATGTAGCTCAGAGAAGGGTATCTGCTGGAATATTTACTGAAAATTTTGGATTGCTTTGCCAAATCTAGTGGATAGGATCCCTACAATTACACTGAGAGAATGATCTAGAGATGAGCCTACTTTGTTCTTGCATCAGTGTGAATTTGGAATATACTGTTAGGAAACACATTTTTCTAAATTAGTGGTATTGTACAATCATCTAACTTTGAGGCTGATCCTAGTTTGAGTCGTGGGTTGGATCAGATGATCTCCAGTGGCCCTTCCAACCTAAATTAGGCTCTGACTCTGTAACAGAAGTGTTTAGACTGAAGCCTGAGGCAAAGCCAAGCCCCATTTCTGCAAGCACTGTCCAAACAAGCACCAGGACTGCCCCATGCCCATCTCAGCAAGGACAGAATGGGACCTACTCAGCAAAACAAACCATCTAAACAAACAGCAGATTGTGTTGTATAAACACATGGAGGAATTCAAACACATTCAGTGAGGATTTCCAAAAGCACTCAGAAACAGAAACCTGTTACTTCAACCTCCATCCAACTTCCCCCTCAGGACCCTTCTATCATCAGGGGAGTCTTCACCATTGGGCTGCTACAGCAGGTTCAGAATAAATCCCTGCTGCATGGAAGGTGAGACTCCTCTGCTGCAGGTAAAACTTTGTGAACAGGGAAGAAGGTGTGACCAAGGTCACCTGCCACACTCAGTCCTACACTCCGCCCATCACACCATCCTGCCTGGCACTGAAAGTGACTTAAAGATTTTCCATTCTACTTCAAAATGAACATTAAAACCCTCTTCCAGAATCATACTGTTTTCAAAGAGTTATTACTCTGTAACATTCCCCCTTCAATTCCAAAGTGAAATGGACAATGACTTTCAGAAGAAAGGTGCCTTCTATGGCCAGTGTCACCTTCTAGCAAAACATCACCAGTTTGGGGCTGAAAATACAGAACTTGCTGGGTCTCCAGCTGGCTGTTTGGAGCAAGCCAGGAGCAGTCCCTTTAAATATGCACCGTTTAATCCATGCTATTTCCCTACAAATCTGAGGCTCCTGTTTGCTTTCTGACTGTGCTCTTGGCTTTGCTCCTCCCCAGTTGTGGGACTTGACTGTTCAGAGCCCAAACACGACATCCATTTCTAGTAGCAGTGAACCAAAACCCACTTCAGCACTTTGATAATTATGGCTTAGATTGAACCACCATCTCTGCTATTTTTAGCTTACAGTGAAGATTATATGGTGGAGTCTATTATTTTAGGTTTATCTCCAGGGACATTATTATTATTATTTCTAGCAAAACTACATTCAATGTAATTTTTAGACTCAGAAGTTCATAGTTATTCTTGTTTTTAAACCTTTGTGGTTTTTGAACACTGCAGAAACATTAACATCAAGCACATTTTGTTTCATGCACACAGGAATAATCTAACAGTCTATTAGTAACTCTAACTTCAAAACAGTAAAGAGTGAAATTCCTGCTCCACTGAAGTGAATGGGAGTTTTGCCATTGACTTCAATGCAGCCTGGGTTTCACTCCAAATATTTTACCCATGTTGTTTCTACACAGAGAAAACTCCTCACATGCTAGGATGAAAGTTCCAGCAGTATTTCTCCAATGCAAATAAGCCCATCTAAAGATTGTATTCCTAAAAGTCAGGAAAGGAAGGGCTCAGCACCATGAAGTAAAGGATGCGAGCTTGTCAGGAACCTTCCAGAACAAAGTTTGCCCCAAAATGCCAGTTTGAAGGTTTGTGGTCACACAGCAATCCTGATAACTTTTCTAAGGGAGACCAGGCAGATTTCCAAGGTTTCTTGCAGCTTGTCTGCCTTGTGACTGCCACAGTGCTGACACTCAAAGCTGGGTCCTTTTTGGGTTTCTCCTCTGTTTCTGTGGGATGGGATCTGGCAGCTTCCTGAATGGCCCCCTGGTTGCCACATCAAGTGTTCCATCTCAAAAGGCTGAAAACAAATCATCTTCCTGACTTTGCAAGTGCTTTAGGATCCCTGATTTTATCCCTTCCAGAAAAGCCTAGTGTTTAGTCTAGAGTTGTTAATATAAGAAATGCTTTAGCTTTCTGATTAGCTTCAATTATTTTTATGTTGAAAGTGAGGTTTTGTTGGCAAAAATCAAGGGTAGCACTTATTAATTAGTACATTCCTGTCTTTATCTTAAACCTGATCTCATGGAAGATGTCTTGCCTAAGACAAATGCTGAGGCTGCCAGTCTTTACTCAGCTTTATTTCACAGGGGGTTTGAGGCAGATAAAATTTGTTCTCTATAAAGAACGAATCAGAACTCATACCTCAAGTTATTTACAGGCTTCTTCTGAAATTCATTCAATTCTTACATGTGTGGAAATCTACCCATTTCTGAATCATTCCTGTTTTCCTAACAGAAATTCTTTTAAAAGTCACAAGCATAAAGGAATTGAGCCTGAAAGGAATACCTTTATTGGTATAAAGCAAAAGAGCTTTGCCAGTTTATATTAGCTTGGGATCTGGCCTCAAGGTACACAGGCAACCCCTCCTGGCCTCTCAGTGATGAGTTTCTGGTAGAATGAAACCAGCAACACCTTTGGAGCCTGTTTTAATTGGCAATGCAGAACTTTTCTCAGCATCTACTTTACCTTACAATGACTCACTTGAGAAAATGATTAAATGACCTGCAGGACTAAGGCATACCCTCGCATGCTAACACATTCTTTTCTGAAGTTCAAGGGTCTCCAGCTACATCAAAGGGACCAGGTTTTCCTAAACAAGCAGTAAATGCAATGCCATGCTCATTCTTTTCACTAATGAACAGTCCCCCTCCTTTAAACAGAAAAAAATGGGAGAGAGCAGTGTGTGTTTGTACTAAACACCAGTGCAAACTGAATCAATAGTTTACATTTCATTTGTGACCATCTAATCTTACCTGCTATTCAGAATTCACGTGGAATTAGAAGCAGGTAATCAGTCTCTTGAAATATTCTGCCTTGGGAAGTTCTATTCTTACATGAACTGATCTTGAACAAAGAGTTGATAAGAAAAGCTCTCAGATTAGAAGTAGCAATGTCAAAATGACACTGCACTGCCCTGCAAACCCACTGCTCTGTGTGCTCCCTGAGACATGAATGTCCATTTTATCAGAAGCCACAAACAGACGCTGCCTGTTACCCTTTACAAAGCCAGCAGAGCCATTATGGATGAGCAGGACTCAGTTTCCCTTTGTGCTGTTACCACCACAGTCACTCCTTCATCCCAACCCCACGGGAAACTTCAGCCTTTCAGTTCATCACATTCTCCTCCTGAAGACAATGAGATTCCACAAAGGCAAGCAAGGACAGCTCAGACTGTCAGCTCTTCAACTCCTTTCATTCAATGTTTACTCAGAGTAGGCACCCTGGGACTCTGGTTTCACACTCCAGCTTCTTTCCTAATATAAATAATGCATTGCTTACCAGTCAAAGACACCACGGCCTCACTGGAGGAGTCCTGCAGCACATTTACTGTGGCTCACCATGTGTGAGGCCAGAAACAAGCTGACTGACCAGTGTGAGCCCTGACTGTTAACAGAATCACAGCAAGGCAAATCTGATCAGGAGTCACAGGGAGGCAGCAACCACAGATCTCTTTGATGCAGTTTTTTTGGAGAGCAAGGCTTTAAAGTAGCACTGCTATGAATAAAAAATAGCATGCAGTCTCTGGGAGCTGTGGCCTCCCTGAAGCCTGTGCAGCAATCAGAACTGGGTCAGGATGCCAGAATTACACTCTGGGCCTGAGCTGGCCAATTTCTTGTGTAATTCTTTTAAGCTAAACTCAATTATCAGCCCCGTGTTTTCCCACAGCAATGCTGAACAAATGCACTTGCTTTGTTTGTTTGGGTCATTTGTGGAGTTTCTCCTCTAGACAGTTAATGTAACTAAACTGCTCTGTTTACCCTTGGTGTGTTTTCCAATGTTTCCTGTTTTCTCTCACAAGCCTGAGCCAAAGTGCACCAAAGCCTGTGGAAAGCCTCCTACTGCACCCAATGCACCGCTGCACCTCAATGTTCTTGAGGTCACATACACAAATCTTCACCAGAGCCACCATGACCCTCACTAGAAAACCCAAATCTGAGTTAAAGATAATGCCAAGGGCTGGGAGAAACTGATTTAGGAGATGCTTGAAAAATCTGTTCAACAGCTGCAGCTCTGGCTGGTAAGAGACCACTGGACAAATCCCCAGGACTGTTTTCATCACTCTCCCTTAGCAGGGAGAGACGAGAAGCTGGGACAAGGGGCAAGTTTGATAGAAAATACCAGCAGCAGCAGCACTTTCCTTCAGAAAAAGGGTAGCAACTGAAAGAAAGAAATGTGAAGAAGGGAAGCCTGAAAAAAAGACACACAGATATGGAAATGCCACCTTCAACACCTCCCTCTGAAAGTCAAACCATTCCATTTGCCTGCAAATAACTCAGGGTGAGTCAAACACTGGATCACTTTAGAAACTCATGGCTATCAAGGCTACCCAAGGTGTCCTGGCTGTCACCCCAGCTGTTTATTAAACATGCATGACAAACAATTGATTGCTCTCCACACAACTGCACTTACCTCAGCCACCAGTTCTCCAAAGGGCAGGGAGGATGTCCAGCTGCCAAGAAGGAAATGAGGACAGCAGGCTGTCTCTCATTCCCACCGAGAGAAATCCAAAGGAGCCTTTCCAAAGAACCAACTCACAAAGAGCTGTAACTGTGTAAGCTCAGCAACACATTAAATAGGAAGAGCTCCTTGGGGCCAGCCCTGCAGAGCAACATGGCCTCAGAGAATTGAGCAGAGCCCATGACAGCTGTATCCCAAATACAGGGGGGACAGGAGAAGGCAGAGATATCTCATGCTCTGAGTGACAAGTTCAGTGGGACCACTCAAGTTTTTACATTTTGGCTGATTGCTGGGCAGCATGTTTTCTCTACCTGTAACATGCCTTACCCTGCAGATGTTCTCCTAAAGGCTTTGTTTCTGCAAGGGAACATTGCTATGAGCCAGGCAGTACCAGCCTTGCATGTCACCACTGACCTTCTCAGAAGAGAATATGAGAGAAGTCATTCCCTGTGACCCAGCTTGCCATGACTCACCCACAAGTAATCCAGCATTAAATGCAGAGCCAGAACCAAGCACAAGATTTCTTTCTAAAGCCCACTGGAGAACAATAAATGCAAAAGGAGGGCAGACTGAACAACATCCTTGCAGAGTGGGAGAGGGAAGGGAGAAGGGGAGCTGTAATTTACCTACTCTGGCATGTCAGAGTGGGCAGGATGACAGTGCCCCACAGGAGGACAGCTATTTAGACATGCACAAATGCCATCTGGTTTTGCTTATGAAGGACAAAATTCCTCCCCTTCCCACCTCCTATCAGGTCTCAGTGAAGGTTTGAGAAGGGAATCCCATCTCTGCAGTGCATCCAATGTCAAGCACAAAGGAAGATGCTGGTATGGAAGGAGGTTACACAGGGTGTGTGGCTGGCAGCTGAGAACATTAGACATGGCCGTGAAACTCAAATCCAAACAGGTCACTAAGCAGAGGGTGCACACCAACAGCTCTTAGCAGCTCCTGCCTTGGGCTGGGTTTGAACCAGGAGTGGGAGACAGCACCCCACATCATCCAGCCTGAGAGCAGTCCACTCCCAAATTGAGTTCAATGTTAGGAATTTTTATTAACATTTGAAATTGAAGCTGCATCACTGGAAAGATGCCTACTTCTGAACTGGTTCAACATGTTGAACATTTCAATATAAAATGCTGATCATCTTGTAAGTTATGAGGTTTCCATCCAGTTGAGAATAAAGACTTAACAGAGGAAGGAGTGAAGCAGGGGTGCTCATTTGAGCTGGAATTGTAATAGGAGCTGCAGGGCAAAGTGAGGACAGTAACTTTGAGAGGGTGACCCAGGAAGGTGATGCCTCTAAGAGAAGCAGAGATGGCCAGAGATGTCAGAAGGGGCCAAGGGAGGCTTGGACAAACAAACAAATCCAGTGAAAATGCTGAGGTGAGCTGAGCTCTCACTGAGGGAGGAGGCAAGGCAACATCTTGTGCAACCTTCCTATAAAACCAGCGGCCACTGAGGCCACTGGCTTAATGGAAAGCAGGTTTTTTCACCCTCTTCTTTTCAAACATGTAAACACCATTTCTTAAATATGCTTTGACTATTCCAGAAACTGTCAGGAACACTTTGGGGAGTAGTGATGAAGAAAGGGAGATGATCCTACTTAAAGCATTTGAAGTAACCAAGGCTGGTCATTGTGTACACAGTGTTATCTAGAACAGGGGTGTTCAGGATGGGTGCTGTACTTTTGGGGCTTTTTTAATCAGGAAAGTCAACATTTAAAGGGAGCCATGACTACTGGACTCTTGTTTTCATAACCAAGTTTATGTCACTCTCCAATAATGAAGTAACCAGATATTTTATATGGTTATCTACTCATCAAGCAGCCAAGAAGTCAACAACAGCGAGTGAGAACACATGAACGCCTATGGTGAATAACAGTGTGGAAAGCTGTGGTTTATTCAGCTGCATGACAGATCCAGCCCTTTATGATATGGTTTTCATTTAAAAAGAATTAGCTCTTTTGCCTTGGAATCTGGAAGGCAGCAAAGCACGAGCTTGTGCTGCAAGGGACAGAGAGCACATGACAGTGACACGGCAGGGACAGACAGCACATGAGAGTGACATGGCAGGGACAGACAGCACATGAGTGACACAGCAGGCACACCCACTGTGGCCTTGCACTCAAAAGCTCACTGGTATAAACACCAGTTTTGGTTTGATTGAAGCCTGACCAAGGCCATGAAGAACAGGGTGAATTATCTTAGGATCCTCTCCCCAGCAACATCCCATGCTCACATTGATTCCTCTCTCCAGCAGACATTTGCTCATGGGATTCTCTCTGAGCAGCCCTTGCTGCTCCACAGAATGGGGGATTCACAGCAGGACAGGCACCGCCTGATGCACTCCAGCACCTTTGGTGAGATGAAGGAATCCAGCTGCAAAGCAACTGAACATCCACCATTCCAAGGACCTCCCTCCACTGCTTCTGATTTCTAGGATGTGGCCCCTGCATATCAACCTTTTCCTGAAAAAAGCTTCACAGTTTCTTCTAAGAGCTGGCAGGTTCTGAGGCAACAGGGGCAGAAAAAGGAGTGCTCCACCAAATACGAAGTCCTACAAAATGCTTAAGTTGATCAATATACATACAAATAAATTTGGCAGAAACTCAGCATTGCAGAGGTAGTATTACCTCAGGAAAACACCCTTCTTCCTTCTGGTGTCAATACTCCCTCCTTTCCAAGATCCATTTAGCATCTTACATGAATCTTTCCTCCTTCCTTAAAGTGCTATCCCATCTCCATGCAGGCATCCGACCACATGCTGAGCATTTCTACACCCTCACACATTCTTTCATACCTGCCAACAACACACAGCAGATTTCTGACACAAAAGCATCAGTAGGAGTCAAGGGTTGCTTTAATTCCTTCAGTCAGTCCCTGTTGAGGAGCTGAATACAAATATATCCAAAAGCACTCACTGTACAACATGGATCAGTGACTCTCTGTGGGAATCACTTGTCTCACACTGGCTGTTTGTCATGATCACAGCTGAGCTGTGACCCCAAAGTAAGAATAAATTTATCTGAGGATGCCTCCATGGAAATGTTTGCACTAAGCTGTTTCCTTGCCCTCCAAGTGATTAAATCCACTTCTTGGACATACAAAATTCTTTCTTTCTCACTTGCTTCAATCTGGTTTCAGAACACAGAGAAGTGTTGCAGAAGGAGCACAATGACTATGAATGAACCAGTGGTGGGCAGAGAAGGACTGCTCATTGCACAGAGGCTGCTGTGCTCCATCTGTAGCTCCTTGTTTTTGGAAAGCACCCCGGGGCACAGCAGAAGGAGCAAGCTGAAGGGTAACAAGCTGTTTCCTTTCAGCACTGCCTGAAGTGGGTGAGAATGAGTCCTCCCGAAAATGTGACATGCATTTCCTCAGAAGATGAAAAGGGAATATAAATTGTAGGGTGGAAAAAAGACCAAACCCCGGGATAGCTGGGTGGGATTTCCCACCCACGAGGGAAGAGAGACAAAAGCTCAGTGAGCACTGACAGCCCTGTCACTCAGAGTGTCAGAAACCCCAGGGGAAGCTCTGTGTGCAATCACTTTTCCAAAACTCCTGCGAAACCACTGAAAGCCTCCAGTCAACTGCAGTGAATGACCAAGTGCCAAACCTGAATGCAGAGCTGCAACACAAGACACCCTTCAAAGGAAGGCAAGGAGAGGGGAGAGATGGTGTGGAATATTTGCCAAATACGTGCAACACGAGTAGCCCAGATGTCCCACGCTCTGCCCCATCAGGAAGCCACCCCCAGGCGAGGGCTGGGGAAGTGGGACAGCCTGGGGAATACACTGTGGGAGTCAGGAATGCTGGCTGCCTGCCCCACTCTGGGAGATGAATTCTCCATCCCTGGAGGTGGGAAGGAGGAGATGGCCAACACCAAAAGACAAGAAGGTGTGAAGTAAATGCATTATATAAATTCTACCAGCATCAAGTGTTTTGCAGTGCACAGACAAGGCAGTGGGTATGAGTTTGATGGCTCTCAGAGCAGCAGAAGTCCCTTTTCACAGAAATATTTTTCATCCTCTCACTTGGTCCACTTTGTCAATCACTGTGGGCTTGCAGATTCAGTGCAAGAAGAAATCCATCCTTATGTGACCTTCTTGCACTGATCCACCAACACAACAGGTGACTGCAGGGAACAGTAACAAACCTCTGGGCTTGCTTTAGCTTCCAAAAATGAGAAAAATCCACCAGAACTGACTAGGAAAAAAGCTGCATAGGAAACACATGATCCAATTCTAAAATTTTGTTCCCAATAGTGGCACTCCCATACACCAGCTCCCTAAACTCCTAGAATTTTTCACAATGGTTCAGCTGGTAAAATAATTTATAATAGCAGAACCACCTGGCCTTGGCTGTTTGTAAATGATTGCAGAAGTTCAGCAAGTTATCTCAGTTTCACTCCTTTTATCAGCAGGGAGAGATTCGATATCCAACAGGAATGTTGCAAATTATGGCTTGGTATCAAAGCAATTTGGCAATGATATGTTCAGACCAATACTGAAGTGAAATTCTTTGGGTAGTGGGTGTGCCTGGTTGCCTACAAACCTCAGTGCTAATCAAGTCAAGTTTGCTTCCATGTTGTCTAAGGAAACGACATGAGGAAAGTAAAAAGTGACTTGAAGAGACGCTCTTGCTTTGAGTAACTTTGGTTTGAACACGTTGATGTGAAGACAAATTACACAGAAAGAAAAAAGCCAGTTATTTTCATGAGAAGATACTGTTTTAGAGGGTCCCTAGCTGATAAGAGGTGCAGGGTGTGTGTCATTTAACTTGGGACAGCTTTCTGAAGATGGGTAGGAGCTTTTCTCATGTAGTTCTGTTCATTGTGCTCAGAGGGGCTCCTGCAATCACACATTTGGCAAACCTGGTGAAGTTACTTCAACACACACCCTAAACAGCTCAGAAGGAGCTGCAGGTATGGAAGGTAGTACTTAATGTTTAAAAAGAAAATATGAATATATTTTCCTAAGCAAACAAGTTGGCTTTTTCTTTGACTGGAGAAAGCCCTCAGGATCATATCTGAATTACTACTGGAAATGTGTCAATAACAGTGAAATAATGGAGAAAGAGATAAAATAACTGCACAGTGGAGGTGATACTTTAAATGAAGTGGTGCTTGTGCACACAGGCAGGAAAGCTGAGGGCAAAGTTGTTATTATAATGCTCCTGTGGGAAAATCCAGATTGCAGCATTTCTTTAAAGCTACTAAATGCAGACAATCTGCACTTTTATCAAAATCTGACCACTTCTGACCACGGTGACTCATGATGGGTAGTAGGGAAGAGTTCTGTGTTCTTGGACTAAATCTACCCCACGTTACACAGCAAGCAGCTTTACTTGAGATAAAGGAGGAACCAGACAGGAAAGAATTCACCCATTGAAAAGTGCTGCTGGTTGTGCTTTCAGGAGGAAGAAAGGAAGCTGTGTTTTTCCTGTGAAGGACAGACACTTTCCCTAAGTACAGAGACTACCTGAACCAAGAAGCACAAACTCTTTCTAGGGAGCATTTCTTTATCCTGCAGCCTAGTTTTCCTGTGTGCAATTAAAATGAATATTTAAAAGCCAGATTAGAAAGCTGCCACTTCATTAGCTGTCTCCAGAGTGATGCTGGCAAACAGCAGGGTGGGAGGAAAGGAGCCCAGCAGGGAGCAGGAAGAGCCAGGCAGGATTTGGACTGTCACTGACAGGTGAGAAACAGCTACCAGAGGGTGGACGTGAGAAACTTCTGAGAGATCAAACTGTCCCAAATGTGGATAAGATCTGGTGTATAAGGCGAGTGTCCCAATGGGCTTTGGAGCACAGAAAGAAGTGAAAAATACAGAAAGGTACAGTGAGAAATACTCATTTTTAAGGCCCTGAGCTAATTAAAGCCCAGCCAGGAGGGAAACTTTTCAAGCAACTGAGAGCAAATCATTATGATCAGATTCCTTTTGCTTTGATTTGTTTTACCTAAGCAAAAACAAAAGCAGAAAACTGTGGGCTATTCTCCTCTTTTTTATGGAAACTGGGGCTCAAATAAAGATGTAGACAACAAACTCCCTGCTGGGCTGGATCCAGCAATGGAAACAGGCCTGGCATCTGATGTAGGGAGGATTTTGCAAATGGAAAGGGATCACTGAGAACAAAGCAGGCCTGTTTACTTCATTTCTCCAGTAAGCTCTTTTTTGCTGCATTTTATTTCCCAACACAACTGTTGGCCAAGAGGCAGCCAACCCTGTTCCACCCCAGCACAGCCTTCCACTGACGTAACAGCTAAAGGGAACCACATTTTAAGAGGCAACAGCATTTCCACTGGCATTGCTGCTGCTGACTTACTACCAAAGGCTTTTCCAAGTGACAGGCTGGGATTTATCACCTTCCCCAGCTCGGGAAGTCATTTTCACCTGGAACCTGTTGAACTCAGCAGGCCAGGCAGACAGCACGGGTTACAGGCTATTGGAACCCAACTGCTAGTGGAAAAGTAAATATTTCATCTAGATCACTGCCCTTGTATAAAAACAAATTATTATTTGGTAAATGGCACTTACAAACCTAATATTTCCTGTGCTGGTGTGCAGTGGGAGGCTGCACAATGGGGACTTGTACTGTCCCCATGTTTTGGGTCACTGGGTGCACCAGGCTGCTGCCAGCAAAGCCAGTGGAGTATGAAACCAGAACCCTCGTGGCAGGAAGCAGATGCAAGGCTTGCCAAATCATTACGGCCCAGCTACTTAACACAGCCCTGGCTTACTCAGCAGAGTAAGCCTTCAAAAAGAAAGGCAGAGCTGGCAAAGCTACAAAGCTATTGATTAAACAAAAATTGTGTTTCTAAATGGCTGTCGTTCGCCTGTTTGCTGCAGTTTTATTATGTTAAGTAAAGCTCTACAAGATGCTCAAAACCAAAGAAATTAGAGGAACTGCAAGGGAATGTTGCTTCCCTAGGGATTACACAGAGATCTTCCACAAAGCAGCAAGAAACCCTTGCCCAGAACTAATGTTTGCCTCAAGAGTGCAGAAAGCAACAGGATGTGGAGATTCCCACGCCCAGTTCCAATGTCATTACATTCCAGTACTGTAAATAAACTATCAAATTTGGATGGTACAAAGGTGAAACAGATAATCATGACAGAGGGGAGGTACCCTGCTACTGTGCCAGGATTAGCAGGTTCAGTAAATCCACCTGGAAATATCTCACAACTTTACATAAAACTAAAAAACCTCCCAAACTGAGGTCTATCCAGAGCAGAATACTACAAAACCTCTCCATTTCTCCTCCCCAATATTCTTTTTCTCTGTGTGATTTTTGTACCTAATTTTCTTTTTTTTTAAATTTTTCTCTGTGTGATCCCACTGCCATTGCAAAAACAACTTGCCCAGACAAGGCCAATACCACAGGGATCTGCTGTTTCTGGGGCTCAACTTGCTCAAGTGTCCTGTACTGCCTTACAGTGGGCCAACACACTTTCTGTTTAGTGCTGCTCCATAACTGCCTCCTCCTCAGGTCAAATCATCCATGCTGGCAGAAGTCTTCACTGATTGTTTTCTAAATATGTTTAAACCTGTCTTTGATCTCTGCTTCCTTTTGACTTAGGACATGGTTTTCAGAAAGTTATTATCAAGCTACTAAGGTACATCATAATAATTTGTTTTATTTAAACCAGACCCCTCAGTGTGTTACCAGAAGTGGAAGAAGCATCTCCTGAAATGTTAGGATATACCTATTCTTTCTGTGAACCAGAAGCTGTTATTAAATAACTGCTTTGCTTAGATCATACCACTCTGATGTACAGCACATATGATGAAATAGGCAGTGTTCCATTATGTCCTTTGGACTTGTACAGAGAAGGGCAACTTAACTGTGAAAATGTGCTTGCAATTATCTGTGGAAGAAGAATGAAACCTGGGAGGAGGGGAGCACGAAAAGGGAGCCTGGGAACAGGGAGAGAGAGACATTCCTCAACAGATTTACAACACAAATGGCAGAAAATAAAATTAGCAACTCCAGGGTGGGTACAGATTGCTGCCAGCATTTCTGGCCAGCCCCAGGGTGTGTCTACACAGCAGCCAGTCCCTCCCAGTACTCCTGAGACTGCAGGATACTGGAACAGCCACATCCTCCTGGGAGATTTCAGGAGGGGATTCTGGCCCCAGGAGAACAGAGCTGGGGCAGGCACTGCCTGAATGCAACTCTCCAGCTACTCAGGAAGTTCTGGTGCAGCAGAGTCAGTAATACCTGAGCTTGCAAGAATAAAGTCTGCATGGGATTGTCTCTGGCTCCACTGGTCCTTGGGACCCAACTGACCTTGATTTTCCACCACTCCAAATGCAGAGATGTGAGCTCTGACACACAGCATGGCCAGAGGGGCACACAGGCTTTATGAAGGCACCAAGGGAACCACAGCTCCCCAACACAAGGCAGGATTTACACCAGCAGTGCCACTGGAGAGGTTTGTGCAGCCACTGGACAGATCCTGGCAGCCACAGGCTGCATCCCTGAGCCATCCACAACTGGGTGTTACCCTACAGACACACAGGATGGGCACCTCTTTGCAAGAGCTCTCTCATAGTAAAATAATAATTCACAGGAGTGAATAAGATGCCTGTGGGCATGTGTTTCAGTAAATTCTTTAAGTACATGCTGAAATCCTACCCTGTGAATAGGAGTTTGACCTCATTTGCAGTACAGAGGGAGCAGAGTTATAACTGAAGTTGTCTGGATAACCCTGAAACTGAGACTTTGGTGCTTCTGCATGTTTGATTCTACAATTTAAGTAACACTGGTTTTCATGCCTTTTGGGAGGCATGAAGTAACCTGGGGACACATCAGTGTACTTCTGCAACAGCAACAAAGAAAAATGTTCCACAGAAATTCAGGTCAGGCAGAACCTGCCTGATAAATGTGGGACTAACTCAGAGAAACACAGAAAAGAAAAAGAAGCCCAGGTGAGAGATTTTTTTTAAAAAACAGGGTTAATGTTTAAAATCAGTCAGGACAGAAACTACACTCAGCTGCCTCCACTGGTAGAACCCTGAGTTCAAGGGTTAGACTGTGATGAGCTGCTCTGAAAAACACAGAGGGTTGTTGGCATTTTTTTCTTTCAAAACAGCTTCTTAGCTCCCACATCCTGTACCTGAATGTTATAACCCCAGGATAAAAGGAGAGAATTTTTAGCAGAGGTCCCTCCATTTCTCCATGGCTTCCAGAAGCACTGCCTTTGCCCCAGCACCATGATTTGCCTGTCTGGCTCCAATGCTGCTGGCACTGTTCTGACTGGAATGGCAGGACAGGCTGATCCAGAAAAAGAAAGAGGTTTCTATCAGCACAGTGTGCACTCTGCAGGATTACCTGTCTGCACAGATCTGCCACATTTACTGGGGTGGTCCTCAGCTCCCACATGAAACTTGTCATTTTTAAAATGCATTATGACCAGTTTTTTATAAATTGTGGGGCAGGGGAGAAGGGGGACAATTTCCTGCTTGGTTCTCAGGCATCCTGACTAGCTGCACCACAGGGACTGGCTTTGCTGGTGTAAATTGTTACAGGGCATCACTCTGCACCTCTGGGATCTGCCCAGGGCCACTCCTCAGCCCACAGTGTTTTCACATTCTGGCACATCTGCATCTATCTCTCTGCTGGGTGCAGAACTGCCCTGACCAGGGAGGCCAATGTTATTCACAAGTCCATCAGCACAAATACCAGCCCACAGAGGGAACAGCCAGAGTGCTTTTCCCTCACCTGCAACACCACTGATGCTTGAGAACCACAAAGGCAGCAAAGAATTATGCACCCTGAAGTCATTTTACCCAAGCTACAGCTATCAATACCTAACATCTAAAGCAAATAAGCACACTGGAGAGAAACCTGCTGGTTCCAAACCCTTCTCTTTGTCTGATTCCAAGCCCTGAGCTGTTTGGTTTGTGCATTATGGGCTTTTACCTTTGGACTGGTTTTTGTCCTCATCTGTTTCAGCTTCAAGTTTGAGGCCGTGTGGTTTCAGGCTGTTGGCAGGAGGCAGCTCCTTGCTTATTGTCAGTTGATTTTAATCCCCTTTCCTAAGGGCATCTGCCCGAGTGTGGCTCCCAGCCACACCACCTCGGGCCATTCTCTCCCCATCCAGGCAGTGCCAGGTTCCTCTGGCTCATGAATGGGAATCTTCCCTCCTCACCCAAGCCTGCCCCCGTCCCACCACAGGAAAGCTGAGGCTGTTGAAAGAAAGAGCAATGGCAACAAAGCTGGCATTGTTGTCCTGAAAAACCCCTGGCTGCAGCCCGCCCCGCTCCGTGCGGGGATAACGGATACACGCATGAATCCCAGCTTTTGTTTCCAAAAACTTGTTTGACTTTTTCTTTGGAGAAGGACTTAAAAATGGTAACAAAGTCACTGCTGTAGGCAAAGAGAGAAGTAGGAGGGGGGAAAGTGGCACTGTTTTCCTTCCAGTCGGATGTTCAGGGTGGTCTTTGGGGTGTGAATCTCAGACCAGGCTCACGCTGGGGCAGTTCATGGAGGTGGAGGAGAAGAGAGGCACCAGTCAGGATCCTGGTGACAAAAGCAGGGCACTTTGACGCTTTTACTGATGGACTTGCCCTCCAATTCTGAGGAAAGATGAGTGTAAGAAATGCTCGTTGTTCATATTATGTTTATAATATGAAGACCTCAGACTGGTACATTTTAAGACTTCAGTGACCACTGTGATCTCTGGGTCTTCCCTTCTGTGTAGGTCAGGACCCCACCCAGCAAACCCTGGATAAAATCCAACAAACCCTGGTTACACTCAAGTGTGCTGTTTTAGAAGACATCCACTGCTGACCCAGCTGACTGAAGGAACAAGGCTTGGTGAGGGTCCTGTCTTGTGCAGGAAGGAGTTTATGATTTGCAGCCTCAATACACATTCACTGGGCTCCCTGCCTGTCACCTTTTTGTAACAGCAAGACTCTTCTGGATCCTTTGTAGCAAAAATTGTATCTAAATACAGATGGATGTTCCATTTGTGTCCATGGACCAAAACTATCAGTACAGACTTGGAGATTTAAATACAAAAGTCACGTCCCTCACCCCATCATCAAGCAACAACTCCACAGGTGAAACCTAAAGATGAACTTCCATCCTTCAACTTCCATAGGACCTATTTCATCCTAATGGACCTATTTAATGGTGTATCCATGTTTTCACAGTGCAGCTGTCCGGAATAGTGTTTTTTGCAGTCAGTCCAAATGACATTAGTGGCAGATTAGGAATCTGACACATCAATTAGTAATCCATTCACTTTTTCCAAAGTCCACATCAGAAACTATCTGTGAATGCCAAATTGGGCTTGTGATCTCCACAGACATTTGTTAGTCTTAAGGAAAGAATAATAAATCTCAGCTTTTCTACACTCATAAGGAAATCAGACTTCAATAAAGCTCAAAATTATGGCTCTCCAAAATTTATATTTTTGCCAATATGGATGTAAGTTTTGATTGGATTTTATTCTAAATTAAGAAACTTACACCTAGTTTTCCTTGGTTTTCATTTTTAAAGCTCATGTCAGCTTCTTTGTGTTCATGTCTGCAATGGGTTTCCTTACATTTCACACAAAAACTCTAAAGTCTGCAAAAAATTCTTCTATTTGCACAAGATGTGCTGAAACAGGACCGCTCAGAGCATCTTATGCAGGTCAACACCAAAAGAAGAAGGCCTGACACCTTGTAAGGTTAATGTAAAGATTGCTGTTGGCCTCCAGAAGCCACCAGACAACTGGTCAGAGGTTGAGATGAGCAGCCAGGCCCCTGGTGGGTGACAGCACAGAGGGATGATTTTGATGTTCAGGTTGGGGGGTGACAGACATGGCATTTCCCCCCCTCTGTTTTGATTTGGCAGCACAGGGGGTTGATTAGGCTGCTGATGTCAAGGCAGAGGGGGCAGAAGGGTTTGCCCCAATGTGTGACAGAGAATTGCAGCTCCTCGTGGAGTGAGATAACCTGGAACATGTCCCCAAACATTTGTGGAAGCAAAATTCTCCCAACAGCTTCTACAACCTTCAGCTGGAGCCCTCCTAGCTCCTGTGCCCCCCCAGAGCCACATTACCCCCATGCCTTGGGTCCCTAAACTGGCCCTTAGTGACCCCCACACTCCTCCAGTATTTCTGAAATAGTTTTCCAAGATGAACGCAAAGAAAGAAAACCAGCAGAGGAAAGACATTGTGGTCTTACCACGAAAACTGCCCTCAGAAAGGAAAATGGAGTTGGCAATTTTCTGCACAGATGGAGAGATGTATCTGAAAGCATTACATCCCCTATTTATGATGGGGATTTTTTTGCAAGGCATTATTAGAAGGAAGCTTGTCAGCTCTGCTGAGAAACTTGGCAAACACCAGGGCAGACCAGTCTCACTCTTTCACACAGCTGGATTTTCTGCAGCTCAAGTATTTTTCCCTCTTGCTCTTGGCCCATCCAAAGATGAGTGCTGAATTTCCCTTAGCATTACCCACAGGTTAATTTGTTATTAAGTTTAGGCTCAGTTTAACATCTTGGCATGCAATCTAAATAAAACCAAAACCAAATGTCCTTCATTTCTGCTGAAACCACCCTCGGTTTGGCTCAGCTGCCTTTGGTGTCACTGGAGGGTGAACAGGAGATTCATTTTTGGTAGGTCACCTAAATATCCTCCATGCAACTTTGAAATACACTGCCATAAAGTAATTATTTGTCATGGAATGAGAGTGGCCAGAACCTGAACACACTCCATTGGCTCTGACTTAGCTGTGAAATACTTCTTACTGCAGGAAAGGAAGATACACCAGACACATGAGCTGCAGGAAGAGTGCAGAAAAACCTCAGGCCTTACTGCAGGAACAAAGCTGGGATTTCCCATCTTATGTCCAGAGAGGCTGAAGGAAAGAGTGCTTGAAAACCCCCCAGGCACAGTCCTGCCCCCTGTACAACTTTGTTCCTGGCCTAATTCTGTATCTTCCACAGCCCAACTGTGACACTGCAACCAGAGTGATGTCAATGGAAAGGGGAAAAAGCTCATCAGTGTTGTAAGTGCAGTGACACTGGGCCTGGAGAGCAGGGAATGTGGAACTGACCTTTGGTTAACTCATTCTCTGCACTAAGAGCATGCAGCTGACTCTTCCAGTCAATTCTGTTTTCTTCTGCCCATGGGATATTTATAGGCAGCTTTAAAGAGGCTCCAAAGTCACCTGCAGAAAGTACCCAATAATCTCATTCTGCAAATTGCTGTCTAACTAGGATTTGTCACGTTCTTTCCTGCCTTTTCCAGTGTATTCAAAGTGTCTTAAGTGTGATTGAGCTGATAAATCAAGTTATAGCAATTCTTTCTGTTGATCAAATAATTCTGCTTAAGGGCATTTCCAAAATACTGATGTTTACCATTTCAGTCACAGCAGATTACTTCACATGCAGAGATGAAACCATTACCAAACTATTTAACTATTAAAGTCCTTGACACAGACACCTGAACTTCAGAAAAAACTTAGCAAGTTCAAAGATTTTGAAACTCATATCGGTTTTGTGGACCTACTCTACACAGCAAAGAAAATCAGAATTTGTCTCTATTACTGTCAATCATTTAAGAGATTGAGGCTTCTTTGTGCTACTCAGAATCAGAACAGAGAGCTGAAAACAGGGGAAGAACAGCTAGAAAGATTTCTGTGTACTAAAATGGGTATTTACATAAGCCTCCTGAAAATTAGGTTATGTATCAATGTGCTACATTTATGAAATCATAACAAACAGCCACTCTAGTAATTGCACTTGTCTGGCTTTAAATAAAAGTATCCTGCAGTGGCAAAAGAAAAGAAGGAAACAGAAGGACAAGTTCTTACTTGTGCCCAAGTTCGTGTGCAATTGTGAATGCCAGATTGAGACCGTTGTCTTCAGCAAGAACACATTTTCTCTTGGCACTGCAGACACCTCCTAGGTAAGCAATTCCTGCAACAGAAACACAGAGAACGTTCCCATCAGAACCAGTGAAACAGCTCATTCATTCAAAACATACAGCAGTAACAAGCAAAGTGACCAAAAATGCAACCAGAATGAAAAACATTAGAGCAGTTTCCATACAAGATCATCTGAGTAGTTTCTTCCTCATCCTAGTGAAGAATCAGTCCAGAGTTTTGTCAGACAGGAAATAAGTAAAACACACTCTCTTCCACTGCTTTTGTTGGAAAATATATTTAACTGTCTCAAAAATAATTTTACTGACCCAAAAATTCATCTAAACTTGTCTACTAATACCCTCTACTACAGCATTAGAAGATGCAGTGAAGGAGCCTGAACAAGCATTTAAATGAAGTTCTGATTTTCAGAATGAAGTCAGGCAGCAGGAATAAAACAATAAAGCAGAGACTCTGAAAAGATCTTATATTTTCCCTTCTTTTCATGCTCAAAAGCAAGCGCGAGTGTCAGAGCCAGGAGAGCTGGCAAAGTGCTGCTGGTGAGTCACAAAGCCAATGTAGGTGGCACAAGTCTCCTATTACTGAGTGGAATTTAGGATTTGATCCATGCACAGTATTCTCCTGTTTGTGTGGGCACCACGAACAGTTTGAGGCTGAGGCCAAAAACGAATTCAAAAGTTATGGCATGGAACCTCTGCTATGGAAAAACAATAGTCCTCATCTGCCCTTCCTGCAGCCAGAGTGGCCCCTGCTGCAAGTGCCACTGCACTTGGGAACGCTGTGCTGGCACCTCAGGGTGCCCCAGTGGATATATCTGCTTTTATTTGTATTTATCAGCATACAAGGAATCTATTTCCTCACTGCAGGACTGGTTCCATGGAGGGGTGTCTGGATGGAGCTGCCTTTAAGGAGCAGACCATGACCATGCAACGGAGCCATGATCTCCCTGTTCTCCTTTTTTTCTTTTCCTCTCAGAGCTGACAAAGCTGTGTTTATCAGAGTGCAAATGTAAAACTTTAGACCTGGAAGAAGTCCATCTCTGTTTTTATGAGATTTGACAACAATAAGGATGTGGTATTAGTTGCCAGGGGTGTTCTGGATGGAATGAAGGGATGGGCAACAGTCTTTTACTTCAGTACTTGCAGAGAAGAGTGAAGGCAGAAATCAGGCACTAACACTTGCTTACTTTAAAAATGCTGACTGTGAAAGGGCAGATTCATACCACAAACAAAAAAATGAGATCAAGATTTAACCTTTTAAATCAAGGGCCTAAAAGGCTGGATTTCAGCACTCTTCTTGGACTGACTCGATTCTGACATGCAGAATAGTCCAAAGGACATCAAGGAATTGCTCAGAAAGGATCAGACTTCTTTGGGAAAGATTTCTGAGATTGCAAGCTCAATTCACACACACCTGGTGGCCCAATGAATGTGCCCCTTTTTGGTTAAAGGGAAGCCAAAACCAAGTATTTGAGTCAACTGAAAGACACCTTTACTGAATAGGCAGAGATCTTTTGGTTCCCTTTCAGCAGTTTTAGGCAGAAATGACCAGAGCAGGACTTTTACCAAAAGTGTTTTATTCCTACTACTAAACCTGATTATTCCACCTTTATCTTCCACTCACCTGTGCCAATATCTCTCAGTTGTGTCTGACACATGAGGTTTTAACTGAGGAGCAACAATTGCATTTCAGGCTCAGGGGTCAATCAGGCAAGTCAGTTTTGCTTGAAATTATTCATGCTACATTCCTTCTGAGAGATTTTATAAAACAAGGTTGGGTCTATGTTTCCCATCATGGAGATAGAAGGGGGCAACATTCCCATTTTTGGGAGGTGTGGTGCAACAGAACAGTCTAGAATTCTGACAATATATTTAAATATGTTAAATACCAATTAAAATGTCAAATAAATTATACCAAATAGTAATTCTTCTGAAGTCTTTGTTTAGTGGCTCTAATCCCCACTGAACCTGGCAATGCCTATCCACATTATTATTTTGGCTTTTGCTCTATGCTAAAACCCTCATTATTCAAAGGTGGAAAAGTAATGATTAAGGACTTGTACATCCACCAGTGGTCAAAGAAGTAGTGACTGTGGCTCAGTTACAGACTCTTAGTCATCTATTTTTATTAGCTATTTTCAGTGCTTAATGTGAATCCTGTGTGGCCATTTTATAATATCTGCAATGATCAATTTAAAAAATGTAGCCATTTAAAATTAGTTTATTATTACAGAAATGGACTGGGCAGAGAAACTCATAATCCTGGAAGAGGAGAAACCTTTGGAGTACATGGAATGAACTCAGTAAGAAGTCCAGCTCATGAACTGCTGAGTGCTTATTAATAAAAGAGTCATTCTGGAACAGCAAGCCAGTTATAACAAATTGGTATCACATTTTAAGCCTGAAAAAGCTTGCTTTAAAAACGTTTTTGAAATCTATTTTTTCTATCAAACTATTTCCTAAGACTATAATTTTCCTTTGGACCAATACATTTGAGCATGAATTCCTCTCATCAGAATATCAACAGCAAATAAATTATTGATCTGCAAACATACTCCAGATCTTTAGTAAATCTAGCTGAACCATTAACATAAATGCAACTTTTTTGTTAGCCAGTACAATGATCCACATAACTGATATGCAGAGAAAAACACACCTTTAACCAACAACAATAGTAGCACAATGCCTTGGTAGCTGCATTAACATGATTTATGTCTTCACTGGGATGAATGGAAACTGTTGTTTGCCTCTTAAATTTCCAGATTTTTATCTGAGCCTTTCAAGTCTGCAGAACTGGAATAAAAACTTCACGAATTCTGACATGTTTGTGAAAATCCTGGCGTGCCATGGTTCTACCAGGCTGGGAATAATATAAGAGGAAATGCTTTTATTTGGTAATTTTGCTTCTGGCCCTGTCTGTGAGACAGGTGTGTGCGTGTGAAAACAAAAAATAAGGAAGGAAGCTGAACTGGGATTTTTGTCTTTTATGTTTTAAGAAAACCCCACACTTCTCATGTGCCTCTGCAAATATACAGACAGTGACTTTCTCTGGGGGAAAAATGTCCTTATCTTTCAGATATGCTGTCAGCAATTACCACAAATCTATTTTTAATATATAAAAAAGGTCAAGCAGGAGCATCAGTGGAAGAGGGAAAGGAAAGCCAATTACTATTTTTACTATTACCAAGCACGAGGGTTTTTTCCTTTCTCTCCTGAGACATTACATAATTACAGCCCATAACTTCTGTGCTTGGGCTTGGACACACAGAGCTATCTGCACTTCCACAGCAAAGCCTGGGACACAGGCAACTGTGTAAACTCACATTTATCCAAAAACTTGTCATACATAAACAGTTTGCAGCTGTTGGCCTTCCTGCCAGCTCTGAGCCCTGCACCAGCAGTATCTCCAAGGGGAATGATCCCATCTCTCCCCCCAGCCCAGCAAGGCATGAGGACATTACACACTTGCCACATGGATGGCCAAAGCTGGGAGAAGACAAGTCCTGGTGTGGGGGTTCCCATTTTGTCCTACTCCAAACACCCAGGGCTCCCTCCTGATGGCTCTGGAGTATTCACTCAGCAAGTGGTTTGTCCAGGTACTCCAGCTTTCAACTCTCTAATGTCTTGTTTTCATTGCACTCCTAATACTTTAATCTCTTCTTTTGCCAAACACCTCTGGATACAGAACTTTTACTTGATTAAAACTTGGCTGGCTCTCCTCCTGCTCAATGTATTTGCTGTTGGGAAGGGAGCCAAACTCCCAGTCCTGAAGTCTGCTTGGCACAGACAGAGGCTCCCTGCACATCCACATGCTCAGAGCAAAGCTCCCATTCCCCATCATTACTGGTTTGGTGTTGAGCTGATGTTTTTCTCATCCTCCCATGATTTTCAATTTGTGCAGCTCACACATTGCCATCAATTACATTCCTGTAGCCTCTCTTAACATCCTACAGGAGTAAAATCAGGAAACCCTGAAGTGATTCATGCTCTGCCTTTCCACTCAATGGCAATGATATGTTTGACAGAGATGCCCTGCCTGTATTTACACATCAAGTCAGTCACCAAGGAAATCTTTCAGTGCTTGTGATACTTAAAATGAAAAATACTTCTCCCTTTCTATAAAGCCTACATAGAAAATGTTCCAAAATTTAAGAAACATTAAAGAAGAAACCCACTAAACTGCCTCCAAGATAGGTACTAACACTGTTCTACAGCTGAATAAACACAGGTCTCAAGAGCCAGCAGTATCCAGGTGAAAAAGAACTGTATCCATGGAAGGGCCCTCTCCAGCACATACAACACAGACAGGCTGAGGCTGTCACCACCGAGCCTCCAGGCCAAGTCTGGTTTACAGGGATCATCCAGAGGAGTGAACAGGGTGAGCTGTTCCTTCATTTATGAGAATGTCCTAATTCAAAACTGGACATGCAATCTTAGTGGCACAGATTAATTTGCCTTATTGCTGGATAGTCCTCCAAGATGCCAATTTCTGTTAATCTTGCAGTAACAACATGGTTTCCATTAGAGTTTAATATTCATGTATGGAAACTGTTTCCCTCAGCAATAATTTTCATTGTTATTGCATTTAACAAAAACCACACAGGAAACGACACGCTCATCATGAACCACAACTCCAGAAATTACAGTGCAACCATCCAGTGCATGAGACACAGCCACAGTCAGGTAGGAAAACAAGTTAGTAGTCACACCAGTGCAAGTCACATTATTTTGAACTCAATTCTTTATAGAGGAAGAGCTTCTGATGTCATGGACCAGCTGATGGAAGCCACCAGGACTCCTGAGAATCATGACCACCAGATCCTGACTTTCTGTACCTGGGCAACTTGTTGCAAATGTGCCCATCAGCACAGAATCCTCTTCTCCTTGTGGAGAATATAGCCTGCCCTGAATTTCACCATGACCCCTGTAAAAACTCAGTTCACCATGACCTGCAGGGATGCAGCACAACTTTCCCAGAACTCAGACAGCTGTCCTGTAGTACCCAATAAAATAACTTCTTCCTCTGAAAACACTGTCATTTCCAGTGTACACAACTGCTGTCAGAATCCCAAAAGCCCAGCAAGAAACATAAACAGCTGGAACACAAAGTGTAGGTACTTTCTGAATCTCCTGATTTTCATTACACTCACCCTGAAGGACTAACAGATCAAATCTTTCCCTGATATTCACAGTGCCAGCTGATGTTTCTGGAGCTCACAAGGATAAACTCCTCACAAGAACACAAGGTCCTCGTAGCACAAATGAGTGAAATGCTCAATACCTTTGGCAGGAGATAGTTTTCAGTTTATTAGGAATAACGAGATACTTGGCATTGAATATTGACACAACACCCAAGGGTCTGATGAGTGGCCCTGGATAACATTTCACAGGGCTCTAGCTGAACAAGCCAGATTCAACCACGTGCCTTACTCTTTGTGGAAGGACTGTGATTCAGGCAGAAACACCCAAATTTTAGCCATGGCACCACTGCAGCTCAACAGAACTCAGTCAATTCTTTCATCCCACCCTGGAGCCCAGGCAGGAGTGCACTGCCCCATTTCCAAACAAATTACCTGACACCTAAACCAGCTGCCCTCCTCAGCACCTTCCTGATAAAAATACCTTTGTGAGGCCAGATCTCTTCGTGTCTGCAAACCTGCAGAGGCAGCAAGATTTAATCATCAGAGCTTAGAGAAGTGCTTTTGCTATCTTCCTTATCTCTGTTTAATTACCCTGCAGGACAGCAATTAATGGAGCCTGTGGAATCCCCTCCCCAGCACGGCCAACCATCAGCTTCACCTCTCAGTCTTTCTGCAGGGCTTTTCTGTTTCTTGGGAACCCACCTGAGGTTTTACAAGTTTAATGGATGAATCATTTATCTGCCCCTTTACCAACCTGCCCACACACAGACATTCCCCAAGATGGGAAGAGCTTTATTCCAATGTTGTTTGCACTGGATTTACACTCTGCTAATGCACTGATTTAGGCACAGGGGGCTGCCCAGACAGTAGAAGAGCTCCAGAGACTGAGACCTCTCCTAGTTTCAGGAATATCTGCCCTCACCCACACCAGCAAAAGCTGTTTCAGACACCAAATGCAGTGAGACAAGACAGCTGAGAGATGTTCTAACACTTTTTTTTTGGCTGAGAAAATCCCTTTAACCAAGGCCTACAAAAACATTATTCATGCTGCATTATAAGAGCAGACAACCCTTGGAAACCCTCAGAGGTTTGGCACGGGCATCTCTGAAACCACATTCCTTTCCAGTGCCATTCACCAGGATCAAACACAAATATTCACCACAGTGGATTCAGAGAAAGCTGGGAACAAGCACCCTGCTCAGCCCCCTGGAGCAGATACCCATCAGGGACACAGGTGCCACTGATCTTGCCTTGCAGCAAGGGAATGCACTAAAAGCCCACCTGAAGTTCTTTCCAGCCCTACTTTTCTAAGCTTTTATGATAAAACACCAGGATCTGAGACCTCAGCAAAGCAGGAGATAAAAGAAATTCCCTGTCTCTCTGACATCTGCTCTTTGTTCAGCGTGACATCCCCCGTGCCATTAATGGCTCCTCCCTTTCAGCAAACCATCACTCCCCTGGATGACAGCACATTAATAAATCCTCCCTTCCAAGGAGACATGAGGAGTGCCTTAATTAACTGGGGCAGAGGAAGCAGGGTATCATCTCCATGTTTACTCTGCTTTGATATGCTAACAGCCACATTCCAGAGAGCTTCTCCCCAACACTCCCCAGAGCCTGGGCTGCTGCTGAATGCAGATCTCAAACACAGCTCCTTCCTGCAATCCTGTTTCTCTAGTTAAATATGGAGTTTGGGACATTTAGTCCCAATCAGACCACCATTCCTGAATGCTGATTCCCAAATCGAGGCAGCTAATTCACCATCTGCTTACAGACATCACTGCCTGGTGCTGAAAGTCTCCATGCTCACACACACACAGGGATTACACGGGCTGGATCACTCCAAGTAAGATATATTAGGACAGCTGTTGAGAGGAAAGGCGGGGAAGAGCTGGCCAGGTGGATTTGAGAGAGGGATTCCAGTTGGGGATTGGACTGAGTGAGTTAACACACCGTGGTGGGAAGAATACAGAAGCCTGGCATAATTCAAATATAGTGAAGAAGGCAGGAAGAGAAATGGGAAGAGATAAGGGAATGAGAAGAGACAGGGACAGAAAAGTAGCAAATGGAGATAATATGGGTTTTCCAGAAGGCTTCAGGAAACATGGCTTTGATCTAATAGGCAGCAGGGAGTCACTTCTGAGGGAGGCAGGGGTCAAGGAGGGCAGCAGATAAGATCAGAAAGGAAGATGAGCTCCCTGAGAATGTCTGTGTGTACTCACTGCTGGGGAAAAATGGAAAAATCTCCAGCCCTGGGTCAGAAGTCTCTGGCATCATGGGTTCACTTGAGGAATTACTGAACAAGTCTGAGGGCATGGAATTGCTCAGGCAGGGAGGTGTGGGCAAAACTTGGCACTGAGCATAAAGGAGGGACAGCTGCTGGAACTGGTATAGGAACAAGAGATGCAAATCAGAGAGATACAAGATAGTGAGAGAAAATGAGAGAGGCACAGGGGACAATGTTGTTCAGGGATATCTCACACCAGAAAAGAATCAGATCTGGCAGAAGGCAGCAGAGATCTGATGCTTTTGAAAGGTTGCAGGAACAGAGACTGAGAACTCAAAGAAAACATCACCAACAACAGTGAAACCAAGCTGCAAATCAGGATTTGGATCCTGGCCCTCCAAAGTCACCCCTGCCTGGGGATCAAAGGCATTTGGATTTGAATATCTTGTGTTGGACTCATGGTGCTCAGTGGAGGAACCTGCCAGTCCTTCCCACAAGCTGCTGTAGAGTTAAGCAGGACCTTCTCTTCCCACCTGCATGGAAACATCAGCATGACAATATGAAACAGGCAGGCAGCCCATCAAGGCAGCAGCAGGACTCAGCACTGGATTCAGGGTTTGTGGAGCTGTGGGAGTAACAACTGTCTTTCACTGCAGTGGCTGCAGCACAGAGACACAGGACAGAACTGACTCCACATCTCTCACCTGCTGGACAGCTTGAGAAAAGGAGAGAGCTCCACCTGCTCCTGCTCTAAACAGCCTTTATGAATCTCATCCTTCCCTTTCCCAGATGTTGTCAAATGTCAGTATTTCAGTATTTTCATTTTGGCCTGTGCTGTCTGGTGAGAGAGGCCTGAATTCAAGAATTGCATCAGTTGTCCCCTAAGCTGCATCTTTCAGGAAATAAATAACCCACCAAAAAAAGAGAAAAATATAACTCTTCCTTTACCACCACTCTGCTACATGCCTGTCAGTCTGCCAACACCTGTCCTCAGGATGGATTCCCACCTGCAGGTTTCCATCTCCCAAGGAATGGAAAAGCAACCCTGGCACTGCCTGCCATAGCTGCAGCTCTGCAAACTGTGTAAGGTTCCAAAACCAGCCTTGGGGCTATTTTCATCTTCCTTTTTTCAGATAAGTTCTGTCAATTCCACTTTTGGACTTGTCAGTTTGTCCCTGCAACTCATCTGAGCCACCTGCTTCAACAGAGGGCCTGAATTCAGAGAGAAGGAAGAAAAATATCAAATCAGAGCTTTTAATGAGACTGCTGAACAGTATCATTAAAAGGAATGGAATTCCTTTTAATGATACTGTTAAAGCAGCAGGGATTCTGGAGCCTTTAAATTCCTCACTATCTCCCTTCCAGAATGAAGGTCAGCCTTGGCAATAATTCAGAAAAAATATTTGGAGTCTCTGTACCAAACAGCATCTGCTTTAAGAGCAAACAGTCAGGGTGCAGAATTCAGCTCCAGTTTTCCCCTTCCTATAGTTACAAACACTAAGAAACTCATGAAGCTCTGCAAATTAAATTCAAAGATTCTTTCAACAGTTCCAAGAGCTTTCCTGAGCCATGCCTATCTCACCCTGCTGTGGGGCTGGTCAGGGGTGGGCTCATGAGCAAGGATCAGTCCTGCAATGATTAAACAACATTAATGAACAATATTTCAGTGTCTGGAGAGTGTCAGCCCAGTCTCTGAGCGTTCTGGAGATGGTTGAACACCTGTGCTGCTGATGAATGGCATTTTTCCACAGCTCCCCATTAAATTGTTTCCATGTTCTTACAGAATGACTCAGCATTCGTTACTCTCAGAACCTGAATGAATCTACACTTTTGAAACATGTTCATCTTTAAAGTGTATTTTATTTTTAGGTGCTGTATGCATGTCAAAGCTGTTCTCCCTGCAACATCAGGTGAGCTGCAGGGAAGGCAGCAAATGGGATGATGCACAGTGATCCAACCCCAAACAGATCCTTTCCCAAATTGCTCCTGTGATACTTCTCATCTGCAGCTCCCACATCCTGACTTCCAGGGCTGCTGAAGCTCCTGGCTTCACACTGGTGAGCTGCCAGCCAGCACTGATAAACTTATTGAGAAATTCTTGATTCAGCCCTTCTTGTGTTAATTCTTTGCTGAGTGCTGATTTAACCTCACAGCCTGACAAACCCTAGTGCTGTGCCTGATAAGGGTAATGGGGTTGAGTTACTCTGTTAACTCAGAGCATGGGTTGAAAAGCTGGTCCCCAGCACCTGCCCTCAGCAGCCCTGGCTGATACCTCTGCTGCCAGGGCTGGGGAGTGAGAATGATCCTTCCATGGCAGCAGGCAGTGCCATGGCTCTGCTCCTCTCCTCACACACCACCAACAGGCATCACATTTGTTCTGGTAGAGCAGAACAGCACCAAGGAAAGGGAGGTGAGAATAAATAAAAAAATTCCCTAAGCTTTCTGCAAGTTAATGGCTTAATTTCCTAGAGATTATCACTTCCACCTGGGGCTCCTGATGTAAATGTGGATGCTGCAATTTTTCCCTCACTGGCAGCATCAGAGGGAGATGGCTCCTTCCTCTGCTTAGCTTCCTAATTTTCAAAAAACTTCTGAAAGCCTAATATTTCTGAGCTCCATATCCTCAAGTTCGATTCCAACTGGCCAATGGGTTATAAAAATGTTAGAGAACAACCATCACTGGGGGAGACAGACATGAGCACAAAGCACACACAGGGCACAGACACACCCACCAAACCAGGGTAAAATATTTGGGTTACTGCTAACCCAAAGGGCCTCTCCTCTGGGTTCCCAAACAGAGCTGCCCATCCTGGCACCCACTGCCCAGGAAGGGAATGACCCACAGGGTGGTTTATGCAGGCATGAACACATCACAGCATCAGTCTGACTGAAGAGAAGCAATGGCTAATTTCAGAGGTAACATGGCTGGAGGTATTTTTAATATGTCCTGAATTTAGTTTTTTAAGTACCCCTTTCTCTAGATTGCTCAGAAATGAAATGTCACCTTTAAAGCCACCAGGTACAGAGAAATTCTCACTCTGAAAAAGACCAGCCTGAGCTTTTCTCACACTTCATAAAAAGAAATCTCTCATGTTCAAACTTGAGCTCCAGTGAAAGAAAATACAAGTTTGGATGAATAGCACTGAGCTCCCTGCAATGACTGACAGCAGCCAGAGAGTCCCTGGTGCCTCACAGACACAAGTCAAGGCACAGTCCCAGTCCTGGGGCCTTTATGAACTCAATTCAGAAGTGACAGCCCGGGAGGCTGACAGTGACAGCACTAAAGAAAATTGTCACAGGATCCTGCAGAGCCAGGGGACATTTTCATGCACATTGTGTTCATGTCACTGCTCCAGGGTTTTGTGCTGAAGTTCTTCCAACAGGGACAGAAGTGCCTCTTCTAGTCCCGCGTGTTTCTAAATAAAACACCCCCAGGAAATGCAGGAGCTCCTCTATACCTGCCTGGGTGACACTGCCAGTTCTGAGCCAAGGCCCTGTGTCCCTGACTGAGAATTCTGTGCTGAGTGTGCAGCACAGTTTGCAGGGTCTCCTCAGCTGGCAAACCCCACTCAGGACTCCTGGGGGACTCTGCAGCAGGAACAGCTGCACTGCCCAGCTAGGCAGGTTGGGTATTTTTGAACCAGCCTGCCTGGGAGCCCAGTGGCAGTGGCCTCCTGGCAGCTGCCATATAATGAGAAGCATTTCCCAACAAAGCCACCTGATTAGGGATAACACAATCAGCTTCATGGCATCCCCACAGAACAAGCTGGATGTGTATTATAGCCTCTCTAACAGGACCAGCTATCAAAATCAGGACAGGCTTGATCAAAGTTTCATTGGAACAAACAAATTATAACCCCCAGCTTTGGAAAAGGGCTTCAAATAATTTCCTGGCTTCTTTTACTCAGTTTCCACCCCTAGGAGGTTGACTTTTGTCATTCTTCTTAGGTGTAAAGGCAGGAAGCTTTAGTTACCTCCGTGCTCAGATCATGCTGTGGCTCACAGACACCAGTGCATGGGTCCTGCACCTCTGCAAACCCCTCAGTGCTTTGAACAAAATCCTGCCTACAGCAGGCAAGAGCTGGGGGTCTTCATTGTGGAAAGGGCCAAATGCTCTCAGAATCCAGCCCTTTGCTCTGAGCCAGGAGCATCACACCCTGCACAGCTCCTCAGGTGACATCCCAGGGATGCCAACATGAGAGGGCTGTGCCAGGAACCTCTGCCCCTCTCTTGGCTCCCCAGAGGGAGAAGGGAAATGGAAGATCCAAGTGAGACAGATAACCCATAGAAAGAAATCTGGGGCAAGTCAGAGAACATCATGGAAAAAGGAATCAGATAGCAGGAGGAAGAACATGAAACTGAAACATAATTATTGAACTCTGGTGAGGTAACAGACAAAACATAATTATTGAACTCTGGTGAGGTAACAGACATTGCTGAAAGGAAGCAACAAAGTTTAGAACTTCAGCAGCCCTTAAGCAACATTTTTGTGCTGCAGGATCCCAGGATTCCCACAGGAAAGCATCTCTATTCAGATGCTGCTGAATGTGGTACAGGTCAGGCAGGAATCCCAGGGAAAACCATCTGGGAGGGCAGAGCAGCTCCAGTGAACAGTGCTTTCCCTCTGAAGTGAACAGACACTTGGAAGAGCCATCAAAGGGATTAGAAGGAGCACCAGCACTTCCCCAGGAGCCAGGTCAAGAGAGCTATAGCAAGAATTTCATCCACTCTTGGACCCAGACAAGACCAAGCTGGAGACAACATTTGCTCTCTGACTGACAGAGCCAGAAAAGCAAACAAACTGGAGCACACAAAAGAAACATGAGCATACAGGTTTCTTAAACAGAAATATAAAAGATACATTCTAAATAGAAATCTAACTTCAGCCTCCTATTTTCCTGTCATTTCAAGAACAACAAAGTCTGATTAGACTGATGGACTCATTTTCAATAAATAAAAACATCCACACAGAGTTTCCTAACTCACTGGCCAGTTTTCTTATAAATAACTGCAGTGTTTACACTGTTTGTCTGCTACAGCACAAATATTGCTGAACATGCTGGAGCTTGATGGATGATATTACTAAAACCAACAAGCAGATCCTCAGCAGAACATTCATGTGTACCCAGCAGCCCAGCTATGGCCAGGCAGAGCCTTAGTGCAAACAGCCCCACAAAAATGTATGACACAACCACACAAAACCAACAAATGCCTTCAACCTGCTGACTGCTCATCACCACCAACCAAAGTAGGAATACAGGGCTAATTCCAAGCTAAGCAAACACAGAAATCCTTCACATTCTACAAATCATGCTGAAAGAGTACAGGAGGAGAAAGATATTTGATGGGTTGAGTCTGAGGGTTTTACTATTATTATTCTGATAAATTCAATGTATTTCTATCAACTGATCTAAAAGGTAAAAAGACTTGTCAAACTAATCCAGGCAAAACCCTTGCAGATTATAGGATTCTGAACCTGAAATTAATAAACCTACATAGCAGAACCTATGCGTTCAAATAAAATTCCAAGGAAATCCACTTCTGCTCAAGGGACAGTATATACACAAATACACACACACATATATGTATATACACCTGTCAGTGATAATTTGGCTAAAATTTCACCATCTATAGTCACCTTCCTATCTAAACTGACAAGGACTTGATAAAGAAACCCCAGTATTTTCTGCAAGGAATATCTGATCAAATCTGTATGTGTAAAATTCAAAGTATTCTGCCATGCATTTAGAGACAGTAATTTATTTCCAGAATGTGTCTGTGCATTCTTGGGTCATCTCAAAATTTCATCACCTTCCCCACAGCACCTGCCATTAATATTTCCAGCCATGGAATGACCTTGTAGTGGATCACAGCTGGCTGGTGCACACTCTCTACTGAATTTGCAGCACACTGGTAAACACAGGGAACATTTTCAGTGTCTGCTAAACACAGGCAAGATTTTCAGTGCTGCAAAGTACTGTTAGATACCCAATTCCTATTTGCATTACATGGAGCACAATCCCAGCTGAAAAGCTTGCAGCTTGTGCTGAGGCAGTAGGAGAATTGTTAAATAAACCCAACAACATTCCAAGGATTTAAAGTGACTTTCAGTCTACTCAATGCACTTGGTGCAGCAAAATCCTGCCAGGACCAGACACCCTGCAAAATGGGTTAGGTATAATACGAGGTCATGTTACCAGATGATTAACCAAAGCTGGGAAAAAACCAATTCAAATGAAAAAAAAAATCAGCACAGATCAAACTCCCTTCTTGGGGAAAGGGAGGGAAAGTTTTATGCACACTTCACACTTGGTTTTCTTGGTTATCACCAGTAAAATCTCATCTCTACGTTATTTAAAACTTGCTCTCAAAATTGCATTTCACCTTGGCAGCTGCAAAACAAAAGAAATGTAAAAGTACAGTAGGCAACTGTCCTTCATTTCCTTCCTTTACTCTTACATATCCTGTGTGCAACTGGAATGCTTCTATTTGATTATCCAGTGGAGCAAATGCTACAATGAATGCAATCATGCCTTATTACCCTGTATGTCTGCAGCCTATTGCACAGCTATGTACAGATGTTTTTACACAAGCTTGGTTTTCTAGCTACAGGGTCTATAAAACAATAGGAACTATCTGAAATGTTTTCAAGCCAGCAAAGGATAAAGGCACTGTAAAGCAGTCAACTGGATAAAAGCCATCTATGTCTGACGGGAGAAGAAAAACCTCCGAGGTTTCTCCATTAGAAACGCGTCAGCTTTCTGGAAGTGCTGCAGTCTGCAGCAAACTGACCAGGAATGTGTAAACACAGGGGAAAACAAGGACCCAGGCAGTGGAAGGAAGGAACACAAACCTCTGGCCTGTTGAAGGGCTTAACCACTATTTCACCAACCTGAAGAACTGGCTGGAGCCCAAGGAAGTGGAGCTGCCTCTGGTAGCCTTGCACCATGGGGATCACAGCTCTGATCTCTTTGGTACAGAGCTTGGGATTTTACTGAGGAAAGGCCCTGTTTACAAATTCATTTCCTTCTCCTCTCAATGCATTCTTTTTTTACCAATAAAATACAGTGCAAAAAGCCCTGAATGTGTTGTTTCATGGTCTGTCAGGGAGGCACCAGGAATTAACGGGTACGGCGCCGGGCTGGAAATGGGGATGTGCAAAATCATTCTATGTTCTTGGATGAGAACCAGGGAGAAATGGGTTTTATGAGTCTCATTTTCCCCTGTCCACCTGGCCTGAAGCGTGTCATAGCAGAAAATTCTGCTTTCTGCTGCAGAGAGCCTGGGGTTGGCATTCCCAGCCCACAGGGGTTATTTATAGAGCACTGACAGCAGGTCTGACACTGTGGAAAAGAAATACTATTTATCTTTCCACAACCTTTTATAACAAAAGGGGAAGTAAGAAGCAGAGTGAGCTATGAAAGCAGAATTGATGATTTTATTTGTTTTATGATCATTCTGGTGAGAATCCCCCAGAGAAACAAACCCTTAGCAAGGGGAAGTGATGGAGCTGCAGAGTGAAGCAGTGCAGCAAGCATGGCAAACCTCCATTTACATGGATGAGGCAAGAGACAAGAGCAGAAATACTACAAACCCCAAAAGACACAAATGGTCTGTCCACAGACCAAATATAATGAGCTTGTTCTGCTCGTGTCTGCCTCAAAGGCTTCTCAGCCTCACACACACAGTAGCCAGGAGCAGTTCCAGAGCTTTTCCTGACAGTTGTTTGGCAGAGTGGGCTTAGCTGGACATTATTTAGGCTCCTGCTTCTCTGTTTGCAAACACAATGACCCCTTTCTGAGATAAACAGCAGAGATTTCTTTAAATCATCATTAAATGCTGCTTAGCCATAAGCAAAGCCTTGGTTCTCAAGCAGTGTCCCACAAATCATCTCTAATTTAGAAAACAACTGAGGCACAAAGATGTCTAGGAAATAAAGCTATAATTCAGAAGTTCTAGCATAATATATTCAGGAGAACCAAAACCCTAAGACCTGCCTGTCACACAAAATAAAATATTAAAATATTACACTTCTGATTGTTTTTTTCTCCATGCTAGCATGAAAATGTACTGAATTGATTCTGAAGGACACTATCCTGTAAATTCACTGGGAATTGTTAGTTCAAACAGTCCTAACAAGCCTTTTCCCCCAGAGTGATTGCATGTCAAAGCCCCAGACATAGCAAGAGGGTGAGGGGTAAAGAGATGGGGAAAGGAACATCACATGGAGGTATCTGCCCTTTAAGCTATGAGACCAAAATTCCCAGGTGCTTTGTGTACATGTCTACATAATTTCACACAGACAGAAATGGCCCTGGAGTGGAATGCAGGACGTGTTTGCACCTGCACCAGTCAAGCTGCACAATGGTTTAGCACATGAAGTGATTTATGAGATGGAGTTGAAATCAAAGAATAAAGCCAGAGTATCAGAAAAAATACCAACAAAGTCATGGCAAATATTTTCCCTTGTGACTTACTCCTTTCAATAAAGGCAGCAGACAGAAGCTTAGTTACCCACCAGTGAGACTCCAGGCTGGGATTTGGGCTGGAGTCCTGGATTCCTGAGGGGAAAGGACCATAGTTCTGGTAGCCACTGAATTTTGTGAAGAAAGCCAGGCTGGATGGGACTGGAGCAACCTGGTCTAGTGGAAAACGTCTCATGGCAGAGGGTTGGAATGAGCTGGGCTTTGATGGTCCCAAATCATTCCAGAATTCTATGATAATTCTATCAAGATGCATTTCATTCAAACAGGAATCAGTACCACCCTGTATAATGCTGAGATGTGATGGCCTGGAGAATATTTACTCAAAAATATGTTGCCTGATAAAGCACTATGGGTCCTTTCCACAGCATTTTGGACAGGTGCTCACTTGCATTTATCAAAACACATCCCCTATGAACCATTAATAAAACCATGGGAGAAGGCAAAGCTTTCAAGCTAAAATCAGCCTAAACATCCAGCACCAGCTTTGGGGTGAGGCACAACAAAGACAAAAGCTCTGTGCAAGTCAGAAGGTCAGGAGGGAGCAATCAACAAGAAAAGCAAGATTTAGGATGAGCAGAGACAAGCTAACAAACTAAAGCAGGAGGGGAAGTTGATGGGAAGATTTTGGACATGCTGCTCTACATCTGACAATGACTGTGAACATATTTCAGAAACCAGCTTAAACATCTATGAGCATTAATTCCCAATAGCAGTTTGAGGGAGGACATGAAAGGCCAGGTACAGAGCAGGAAGTGTGTTATTCCTCCCTGCTGACAGTGTTTAGCTCCAGCTCCCTGAGAACAAGCTTCAAACACACACCACACTGCGAGGCCACTGTTTTATCTGCTGGGATGAGTGAGCATGACAGACAGATAAATAATGGGAAAATAAAAGGGCCTGAAACACATTTTGGGGCTGCAAAAGGAAAATGATGTATTGAGGAGAACTAATGAGGAACTGCTGGAGGTTTATGAAGACTGAAGTGGAGTAAATGTAGGGAAATTCCGTGACCTCGGTGGGCACGTCCTGAGGTCTGAGTGATGGAAACCAGACCCTGCAGGGCCCCTGGGAACAGCAGCTCTGCCTGCCCAGGCCCAGCTGAACAAAGGCAACACGAAGGAACAGAACTGAGAAGAGCTCCTATGAGCCCTGAACTAACCCCAAAGAGAAACAGGGAAAAAGGAAAGGGAAGGGAGTTAATCACGAGAGCAACTGAGGCTCTGCGAGACCTCCGAGCTGGGAACTGGAAATACATGGAAGAGGGAAAAATGAGAAATGTACAGAAAACCTGTAACTAATCCTCTCCCCACTAAACACTTGCATTTGTTTTAATTACCCAAGTTATTTCCTTCACCCAAGACATGAAACTGAGAGAAAATGTTAAAAGCTGAGATAACTGTGAGTTGATAGCACTCACAGACTGATAAATTCCCAACGAGAAGAGTGATCATATTTTCTACAAAAACTCCTTGCAGCTGGACAATATGAGCTCCCAGCTAAGGACAGTAACTTTTTCAGCCAAGGAGATCAAGAATCCACCAGCGCCCTCAGTACATGGAATGAATAAAGACAAACTTAAACAAGACTACTGAGCTGCAAAACAAACCCAAAGGCAAATAAAATTCAAATGCTCTATTTTTCCTAACAACAAAAGCAGAATGTAAGATGATATCAGGAGGGTTGCATGTCTCAGGCAACATCTAAGAACAAGACCAGGATCCTGACCCCAATGAAGCCACCCCCAAGATTCTGAGGCTGGTGTAAGCAGGATTTTCCTCTGGGCTTTAGTGCACAGTGAGGCAGCCTGGCTGAAGCCACATCCCAAAACAAGAAAAGGAAAAGCACAGACAGGACACTGAGTGAGGCAGAGCAAGGGTTACAGCAGCAGGAATTCCCAATTACCTGAGTGGCTGTGCTTATCCCAGGGCTCTGTTGAGATTTATGCAATCTCATATTACACATGCTTGGCACAGGAATTTTTAGTGGGAATTTGGAAGAGGAGGGATTGCTAGCTGGTGAAGAGAAAGTGGAAGGCTGTGGTGGGTAGGGTGGGTAGTGATGAATATGCCCAATAGCACAGTTCAGCACTGTCTGGCTTGTGCAGCCCAGCATTTATTCCCTAGCAACCAAAAGGCAAGGGAAAAACTCTCCCACTGCACTGGACCACAGCTCCCTATGGTTTCCTAAAGCCAGCAGCCTGACTCCACTGTCCTGCAGAGCCACAAATGACAGAAATTTGCAGTGCTGTGAGGTCCCTTTCTTTCCCTAACACCAAATCAAGTTGACAGTGTTTTTTTAAGAGACATTTTAACCTCCAGTGGGCTCATTTTAATGCATTAAGCTGGGTTTGGGTTTGGTCTGAAGGACAGTCCCAGCAAGGCTTTTGCTAAAGCCAGGCACTGCTGCTCTAATGAATTGTTTTAAGCAGCAGGTATTTCTATTTATTCTGGCATCAAATAAAAACCCGCCCTGGAATATACAGAAACATTCAACATGAACCACTATGGAAAATGTTTTTAATGTGAGAATTCCTTTTCCATTCAGAGCAAACCAGCTAGTCTTTTCCCTTTCCTTGGGGATGAATTCTCTGTTGTGACACTGGCAGGGCACTGGAATCAATACAACCTAGGGAGGAAGATGTAAATGAACAGTACAGGCAGGATGACCAGAATTGTCTCCTGCTGTGGACAGGCCAGCCAGAGGTGGCAAATGGCCAAGGAAAAGATAAAAATGTGCAGTCCCTTATTCAGGTGTTTTACATGGAATAAAAAAGCCTACTTGGAGACACAGACCACAGATCCTCTTTTGCCAAACCTGGGCATATTTTGAAATATTTTACTGCAATAAACAGCCAGGAGATGGGAATGTTTTTCTCCAAACACCAATTCACTTGTGGAAAGAGTCTGGAAAACTATGTTCCTCAATCACCTCTACTCTGTGCTTGGTTTTCTCCAGGCAGCTGTTCCTTCAGCTCAGCCTGCCCCTCTGCAGTACACACACTTACTCTGCTTTCTTTTCCCCAACATCAGGCCACAGAGGAGCACATGTGACTGCAGCAGAGGTAAAGTCATTTTTAACCAGGGCAATTTAAGGATATTTAAGACACATTCTCATTTTCCATTTCCCAATTCCTCACTGCCCCCAGTTTTATTATTAGCTGAATACAGGGAAGCTTCAGCCTGGATCTGGGGTAACATGTACACTGAGGAATGAAGGCCAAGCTTTGCCTTGAAATATGCAGGATCATTCCTAACTAACCGTAAAGCTGCTTATTTGGCACTGGCAGTGGAAATATTGAACGAAAGGGGCATTCTCAATCTGCTTATGTCACAGAAAGGTTGGATCCTGACAGTGTGCAAGGCTCCAAGCTGCAGCCTGATATTAATAGCAAGACATTAAACTGGCAATTTGGCTGGCTGGGAGCAGCTCTGCTGGAACACAGATTTTTCTGCAGGAAACGGCAGCTCAGGGTGAGCGATGAGCCCAAAGCAGACTCGGGAATTTTGGCTGGTGTGTGACAAGGCTGTGTCACACAAAGAGAACCTTCCTGATCCTGAGGAGTGGATCCCACAGCAGAGGCTGTTGAAACACCACTGTTCCACACAGGAATATTGTTTTCCTTCTGTCCACCTCCTCTGGAATTCACCCATTCCCAGGCCTACCTTACCCAACCAAGTAGGGCAATGAGCATTAACAAACAATTCCTCACACAAACGTGGTTCTGTTCCATGGTGCAGACAGTGGAGTATCACCCCAAGACACACCTACACATTTTCCCCATTTTTGAGCTTGTTTCTGCCATTATGTAACCCTCCACACTACCCTGGCAGCTGGGCCAAGAATATTTGAACCAAGTCCCCAGAGCAACTGGTTTCAGTGAGGGGCCCCTGCCAGATTACAAATACAAACCTCCTGCTGCTGCTTTCTCGCTGTGTCTGCATGGCAGGCAAAGATTCCAGACAGGTTTTTCAAGATGGATCTTTCAGAGCACAAATGAACACCTCTTATGAGGCATTTAGACTTCATAATCCCACTTTCCAACAACAGCTGGGCCTCAAGGCTTCTGCCAGGGTAAGTTCTCATTTCTCACAATGTAAAGAAAATCAAGGCATTGTCACTGAAAATAACATTACATATAGCACTCTGAGTCCTCTTATTTCAGGACATATAATCCAACAGATTTCTTAGAGTCTCTTGAACATGACTAAGCAACATTAGATTCTGGACTTGTACTACATCACACCCCCAAGAGCCCCACACTCTTTACAGGAGACCTCCCTAAGCCATGCAATCTGTAGCTTTGCACTCAAAATCCTCATTTCACAGAGGTAGACAGAAGCATTCAGAATGCAAGTGACTTGCCAAATGTCACAAAATGAGCCAGTGCCAGAGCTGGGAATAGAAATCAGGAGTCTAAGAGTCCAGATTCTCTGCCTTATATAGAACAGCAGTCTCCTGGTTTAGGAGCACTCGCTGCATTTACAGCATGGCAGCATTGGCATTGCAAGGGGCAACCTCAGGCATAAGCAGGTGTAAAAACACACATGCACCTGCTGAGATGTTCTTCTTCTGTTCAGTGTAAAGCAAGAAATGAAAGCAAGCTGCTGTTGTAGAGAACTTTGGGGATAACCACTAAGACCAAACGCGATGTCACTCTCTGGACTCACTTCTGGCTCCCACACGCAGCCTTGCTGATTTGGAGAGGGATATCTGGGAGCTGGAGTGAGAAACAGGAATCTGGCAACAGCAGAGATGGCTGAATCTCCAAGATAAACCTTCCTAAGCCAGCATGGAGGATCAATGGGCATCCACCTGTCTCAGCTGTTGCAGTCATATTAAACCCAAGTCAAGGCCATGTTACACTGCTGCTCATGTCACCCAGGTGTGTGCACATGGCATGGAAACCTGGCTATTAAAAACCTATTTATCTACAACTGACACCTGCTTTTCCCAATCCTGACAAAAGAGGACAACCAGAGAATCTCTTGCATGGTTAAAATTTAGTACTACCAACACTAACCACTTTCTCAAACCAGCTGCATGTTACCAAAGAACATTCATTAATTTATTCTTCCTCTGCCATGAAAAAATGCAAACGGCACAACAAGGCCAAATGGAGCACAGAAAATGCATAAGTGAAGATGTAAGTGCTTTGCTGCCACATAATCAAACTGGCAGAGGAGAAGGTAGGAAAAGCAGGACTGAAGAGAGCAAAGAGGCCAGACTGGTTTTGTCCCAGGAATATTCACTCTCTAAGTATCTTGGAAAACTGTGCTGGAAAGAGTAACTAGTGAGTTTAATCTTCATTGCTGTGATCTACTACTTTCTCCACTGCAGCCACAGTCTGCAGCAAGTTGCAGCACAAGAAATAACTTGGGTATTGTAAGAACAGAAAAGAAGTCATAAAAATATTTCCTTAGTCATGCTGTCTCTGGTAATATAATTCCCTGAATAGAGATCTTCAACAATACTCTCTTTAAATATGGAAAGAGCTCTGACTTTAGTCAGCATGTGTCTTCCATCAGCTTCTCTCTTTTTTTTTTTTTAACTTCTTTATTGTATCTTACCACAGCCACCTCCAGGTGCAGGCACACAGTGTAAAAACCTTCCTCAGTGGAAGTGTGTTTTCCATTGGACACAGAATAAACACATTGTGAGGGATTCCAAATGGAAAAAACTTGGACACAGAGGCCAGTCCTTGCTCATGGCTATGTATCCTCCAGCTCTGTATTTCCTCCTTTCACCTAATCCCCACACCAGGGAGGGAAGGAGCTGCATTCCAAGATGAGCCTTCCACAGGGCTCCCGCTGAAGGCACTTCCCTCCCTGCCCTGCATCACCCATTGTCCATAACCCCTGCAAGTGTCTCCCTGAACACTGGAGTGTAAGAACAGCTGAAAATTGGGATCATCCCAAGTTTATACAGAATGGAGGATGAGGGGCCACCTGACTTTGAGGCAAGTCTAAAAAAATTCATGCTATCATCACAGAGAGGATGTTGAGCTGTGCCTCCAAACACTGCTGCCACTGTGGGGATTAAAAAAAAACAAACCAGGAGAACACTGTGAAGGTTACTGCTACCTGAGTGAAATAAATAAACAAAGTATTTAATGTGTGGGATGTAAGGACCCTGTGTATGCAGGCTTTGGATACAAGTAAAGGCAGTTAGGAAGTAGGAGGGGCAGGAGGCTGAAAAGAAGATTTAACTTGGCTTTCCCACAATGAGGTATTCTTCTCCAGTGTCTGAGTGCCAGCTTGATCTGGGAATGTCACACAGGTTCTTACAATGGGAAATACACTCCTTAGCTAGCAAATTCTTGTTTGAGGTGAGAGAACTGAAAGGAACATTATACAAACACACCAAGAGGCAGTTTCTTCTGCATCCACTCCAAAGAAGTAGAAATACTCAAGAGTGACTCCTAAACCCAGAGACCTCCAGGGCTTAGGAGGGGTTAAAATTTAATGGGGCTTAGGAGGGGTTAAAATTTAATGGCTTATTTATAGCTCATACCCTGCTCAGCTAATCCATATCTGCATCACAGAGGTACACAGAACAGCAAAATCAACATGACAGCAAACCAAGGAGTGAAAGATTGCCCAGAACACTCTCTTAGCACAGAGGTGCCTATCAAAATCCCCTCCCCTGCCTCTTGCACTTACCCACAGTGTCACAAGGCTCGTCTTTGTGCACGCAGAAATCTGTCCTAGAAAGAAAAACAGAACAGAAGTGAAATGTATCCTGTGCCTCCAGAGCAGGGAGAAGCAGTGGTGCATGACTCACACATCATGGGTGTTGAGGTCTGGGGATTTTGTAAGGCTGCTGTGCAGCGTACACGATGACAACAGAGATAGCAGCCCTGATTGCTACTGAGATTACAGACAATTATGTGAATCAGCCACATATACCACAGTCCCATCATCAGACTTAAGAGTCAGCACCTAAAAAAGTCCTGCCTCAGTCTGTGATGTCACATTTATTCCACCACTGGATTAAAACTGAAGCTCCTTCCACAAGAGAATTGTAACAATAAGGAGCAGACACCCTGTGATGCACCCTAAAAGACAGTGGGAGTAGGAGATGTGTGAAGGCACAGAACTAATAATATGTACCCAGAAATCCTCAATTCTTCATTAGAATAGAAAAGAACATGAAAAAAGGAGGACTAAACAGAGAAAGACAGATGTTGACACAGAAGAAGAAAGAGAATTTCAGGATTTTCCTGGTAATGGGTAAATTGGCTTCAGCCAATTATTACACTCAGATTTGCCATGTTACGGTTTGAATCCAACACAGAGAGGTTCAAGAGATTCCATTTGTTCCCCACATCTCATCAAGGCAGGAGAAGATACTACAGATGCCAGTGGCACCCACAAATCAGCCAGGGATCCATGGATGTTTCTGTATTAAACAGAAACAGAATAAAAGCCTTGAAGCTCACCACCAAAGCACTTACACTTCATGTGAGAATATTTTGTACATGAGGTTCCTCATGACAGAAAAACAAGTGTGTGTGGGGAAAAGTATTTTATACCTAAATTATTAGCTTGACTACATTTCAAGAAGCACTTAGACCTAAACTTTTAGGAGCTCTCTTCACCAGGGCTGCTTTGGTGGGCAATCCACAATAAAGAGGAGCTGCAGAGAAACATCACATGTGCAAAAACATTTCAGAAGTTCTTTAACCCAAGGGAAGCTGAGGAACTGTTGTCTCTATCACCTTGGCTTTCCTCACCCTGGGAGGAGGCAAGAGAATCCCACTGGTACATTTGCAGTGTGCCATTTGAAATGCCTGAGTCCCCTTGGGGTTTGGAGTGTAAGAGTTTGGCAGGAGGAAGATCGAAAATACTTCGAGAAAGATAAATACTTAGAAAAAGAAAATACTTAGAAGAAATATAAAAATAGATAAATATTAAAAGCGCTCTTTCCTTGAAGAAAGTTATGAAACTAGGGTTTATAGGAAAAGAGATTTAAGGCCCAGGACTGTGGCTGATGAATCCAGACCCTCCACACCAAACTCCTTTGAAAGCCACAAATCAAGCTGTCAAGGGCTTGGAAGGAGAGCACAAACAGCCATTCCCAGCCCTTGTTCAGCACACATTGAAAACCAACCACGCTTCAGTGCAGAAAAACCATAACAACCATCAAAGTGTTAAAAAAATCAGACAGAAACCAACCAAAAATCGGAAGCTACGACCACACACCGGCCCCAGCTTTCATTTTTCACTGCAGCCTGTGTCTCAACACCTTGGCATTGCAGCCTTCCCAAGGAAGACTAATGACAGTCTCCTGACGGAGCTGGCACCAGCGCGCCTGCTCGGCTTCCCAGAGCCAGCTTGACAGAGGTTTATTTAAGGACTTATTATGTTATATAAACTGCTAAATCAAACAGATGCTTTTCTTGTGACAACAGATAGCTCAACTATTAGTGGATGGCAGGAGGCCACAGCTAGAAAAGCCTCTCTCTCTCCAGAGCCTGTCCAGCCCTGCGAATAATGCACAGAATTTCTGCTCCTCACACTGCCCCACACCAAAAGGTGTCTGGCACTTTCTGGCAGCTCCACAGAGGAATTACCACCATGCTAGTAAATAAGGGGTCAGTAAATGATCCAGCACAACTTGCAGGCTCTCCTACAGAGGTAGAACAACCCTTGTGTGTGAAGAGAGTGTTGTGGTGCTGTTTGGTCAGGGAAAGGCTTGAAGCACATCAGCAGCAGAACTGGACATCACTGGAAATTCAAGTATGAAACCTGCTCAGCCCATCCTTAAAACTGTCATAAACACAAGACCAAGAGACTCCATCTTCTGTTCAAATACACGTACAAAAATGCCAGGATTTTAGCCTTCTGGACCATTGTAAATACTTTATCCCAAAACTCTGTGGCCAAACAGAAAAGCACATCCAGACCTTCAGTTACAAACCAACGCGGTGGGTCTCAGTCTTCTTCCAAAGACAAGGGCACACCTCATCACAAAGCCCATTGCTGAAACTCCTACAGTCCTTCCCTGGCAGCCAGGGGGAGAACACTGCATGGAAAGGTGTTGAGAATGATCTGTCTCACCTGTGGCTCAGTCACACCAGTGATTTAAATGGCTCCATCCTGGCACCTGACACTGATCTGCTTTTAAAAAGGTTTCACTAACAGGCATCTCTCTGGCACATTTTTGAGCTCAACTGCATGGGTAATTTTGAAGTGAGAGCTTGACATGACTGATACTATAATGATACTCAACAATGCAGAAAAGATATTTTAATATTTATTGCACGTGCAAAGGTCTCCTACCACAGAGACACAGTCCTGTTAGCAGAATTTTTTGCAGAGCTATGTTGAAATAAAACTCTTACTGCAGGAGCTGCAGTTCAAGTCCAACATCTGACCTTATCACACGAGATCTTGGCTAATACATTGCAATCACAGCTCAAGCTGTGAACCAGTTTTACTCTTCACTTTTAGCCATTGACTGAATCAAGCAGGACATGAATTTTCATCCTGTGACCTGTGAAATTCTCAGTCATTATCATGTGTGGTACCCAGCAGAGGTTTCCATTAGCAGAGTACAACAATTCTCAAAAAAAATGACAACAAGTTCATTGTTTTGTTCAATAAAAATAGCTAGAAGAGCTCAGAACTCCTCCTACAGTCACTCTTCCATCTGGCTCCCACCAACTGGAAAAAAATACCTAACTGTGCTAAGCTGAACTCTGCAATTCAAGTCCTTCCTGTGAGAAAGAAGGACAGAAGTTGAACTGTGCAACAGGAATAAGAAGCATTCTGTTAAGTGGCCATTCCCAGCATCCTTCAAAGGACATCTTTCGACCAGTCTAACCCTGCAGGGTCATAAAGCTAAAGGACACAGGAAACTGGTACAGTCCAGAACCTGCCAAAATAAACTTTCCACATCCATAGGTACATTCAGCAGCACTATGTGCCCAGTTTCCTCCATGCACAGTGAATTCCTCCATTTGCCCATTTAATGGGAAGGCAAAGAGCTGGAGAAGTGTGGAAGGGAGGACCAGGCTGCAAATGGAACAACTACACCACTGTGTCAGGAAAAAACAAGTCTTTGCTTAAAGACAGCTCTGAATTCTGTTCCTGTCAGTGCTGGGACGTTCTTTGCTCTGCTATCACATCACCTTCAGTCTAATAGCTGACCCAAACACCTCCAGCCAGAAGCTGGGATAACACCAGTGTGCCTGAAGATTTCCCAGGGAATGCAAGAGACAGATCAAGAGAGGGAATGTGTTTCAAATGAGACATGCTTCTAAAATCACTAATACACAGATTCTGCAGACAGAAGTTATTCTTGTCAGCTGCCTGTTAAAATATGAAGTACACTATCCAAAGATGCCAGAGACTTGAATTTCTGCAAGTTCAAAACCAGAATCTGAATGAGGAAAGTCTGATGGTTATAGAGACCACAACACTATATTCAGCTGTGGCAGATTATTCCCACTGTCTCACTTATTTACTGAGCTGGACAATGCATCTTATTTCACAGGCACAGTGTGTCCCTTACCTGGAACTCAGGTGGACACCATTAAAATCCAACAAGAGGAATATTTGCCACCTACATAATCTACTTCTGCATACAAATGAGGGTATGGGAAACATCAGAGAGGTGAAGTTTCAAAAGGCAAGCATGCCTTGGTGTTTCAAATGAACCCAGCCAGACTGGAACCAGAGGGATTTCTTCAGAGCTTGACCCCAAAGAATCTGTTTCTAGTCCTTAAAGCAGCTGCAGCTGCTGAAAATTCAGCTTCTGCTTTTTCTGGCGCAATTGCTCGTGCTGGACATGCTGTTGCTCCCACTCCTCTACCACTGGTCCATCTGTACAGTCTGGGGAGGGTCCAGGGACACACACACACATTTCCAAAGCCAAGAGGAGAAAAATTCATTTCCCTGACACAGGAATGGGGCTGCTGGCCCAGAAGTCCTCCAAACAATGCAGCATCCTCCATGCAGCAGAAGCAGGATGGTTAAGGATGACAGGACACATCAAGAAGGAAGGAAAGACTCCAAGTGCACACTGCTGGACTCTCCAGCAGCCAAAATGCTGCTCCTGTGCACAGCCATGTGCTCCCTGGCCTGAATCTTCTCACCAAAGCTGAATCTGGTTTCTAGCCCAACCAAACCTGTACTTTCCCAGCTATTCCCCCTGCAAAACACTGCAAATCCAGTGAACAGTTCCTCCTACAAATTCTTCTACAGTTCTTCCTCAAAAGCCTGAGTCCAGCTCATTTAGCCTGACATTATGCATTCAGTTTTGAGAGCAGCAGAGATGAAATGCTCTGCTCATTCCCCCCACCCTGTGCTCAGAGCCCATCAGAAGAGATTCCCTCTGCCTCACTTGTCATGCAGGACAACTGGATACCCAGATGAGGTTAACAAAAATGTTAGTTATTTATTTAGGCTCTGATCCAGTGGAGCACATGCTTAACTACAACCAGGATGTGCAGCCAGTTGACTTCAAAGGAACTATTCCCCCTGTCTAAACTGTTAAATATCTGCACAAGTGCCTGGTGGACTGCAGTGAATACAGAGGAGGGAGCAGGGTTTGGGGGAGCTGCACACACGTCTGTGGAGGAGATTGCTCAGAACTTTGCTGGCCTCATGCCCTGCTCACCAGCTCTTTCACTGAACACTCACCAGAATCCCATGGACAGTTTGCAGTGGGGCTGTTAACACAAATCTAACACTAGAGATTATTGCATTCAGGATGGCAGTTTATGCAAAAACATGTATTTCTACTCAAATTGTTGGCAGAGAAAATAAGCGAAAGAGGTGAGTAATATTGAACTGCAATACAGATATTTCCTGTCTCAAACTGGGGGAGAAGGGGGTAAGAAGTAGTGTTTTTCTAGCACCATTACACCATAATTTTGTGCTCACTTTCATTATTCAGAGATCACTTCTGTAAAAATGCATATTTCTTTTACATCTTAAAGGATGCAAAAACTTAAAACACCATGAAATTGCCATTCAGAATTTGTGGTAACTGTGAGGAACATGGGACATGCATTGTATTGTGAGGTTAAGCTCAGACAATTAGAGGAAAAAAGACTGTTGTCCCTAAACACCCTTTTTCTTGCTTTATCTGATGTGTTTGACACGTCACTAAGTTCAGAATTACAGAGTGCAAAGAATTTTGATCAAATATTTCTATAAAGATCATTTCACATCTGAAATGCATGACTTTTCAAATACGCAAACCAATCAGAAATGACACCCCTCCTCTATCTCAGTTGTGATAGAGGAGAGTTGTTAAAGTGGTTATTTCCTGGGGCAAAGAGAGAGAAAACTAATTTAGTTTGTGGTATTTCTCTCCCTCTTTCTTTAGGAGATAACTCCCTCCCTAGTGCTGACACACTGTCTGCTCAGCTGATTCACCCCTAACTGCACACGGAGCACCTGAGCTCAGCTGTGTTCTCAACTCCCCACCTTCCTTCTCCTAGGAAGGAGGGCTCCAAAACCTCCCCTATATTTTCCATTCCTACCAGCTGGGGTGAGGAAAAAGCCCCCCTGTGCTACAGCCACGTCCTGACCCTGACTGTGACACCTTGGCTCAAGGGGAGAGATGCTTTTGTACAACCTTGTTAAGAATGCACAAAAACAACACAGAGCACTTTCACCTGAGCCATCTGAGCAGCAAATGTATCATCTTCTTCTTAGATTTCTGCCTGACCAGATAACCCCATCACTGACCATCACTGGTTGTAGGAAATTGATAAACCAGACCTTCCCATACCTGGTCACAAAAACAGCAGCATCCACAGGAGGGGTGTCATCCCTGGCACCAGGAACCTGGTTGTTACCAAGGTATTTTGCCCCACCATACTCTTCATTTTGCCACTGACAGAAGCTCTCCAGAGATCTCTCTCCATGATGCCCGATGGACAACTTTGCCTTTGGGGAAAAAAAAAAAAATATATATAAAAGGAGAAATTATTATAGCCAGTCTTTAGCTAAAGCATCAGACCTCTCTGTAACATCTAACTCCAGACTGGTTTGCAGCTACAAGCAGACAGCTTTACCAGGAAGGATAAATAAAAGGATTCTGGTTCCTTTCACTCCCACAGCCCTTGTACTTCCCACCTTTAACACTGCCTGGTGAAGTGGACCAGGTAACTCCTCACAGTTTGTGATGCTGAGGCCCCACATCCCCCTCCACCCTGTGGGACACCACAGAGCAGTTCCAGGAGCAGGGCAGAAAGGGGCTGGAACTCACAGGGCGACTGTGGAGCAGGACTAGCTTGGTCACTCGAATGTTGACTTTAATTCCCAGGCTTTGATGCTGGAACATGTTGTACACCTGTCAAAAAGCAAAGAAAACATCCACAGCTTATTAGTAGAAATATCAAGACCTAGTAACAGTAGAAGAAACTAATTGTGACTAAAGTTAGACATTTCTTCTTTTAAAAATTGACACAAAAACTCCCCTCACATAGATTGTGCTACTACACTCAATAAAATAAAGAATATTTAGGAATGCTGTGAAATGGAGAAAAATATTCCAAAGGAGCTCTAAAGATAAAGTCTCAGGAACATGGACATACGTTATGAAGCATTCAACCAACATGGATCTTCAGCATTAAAATATCAGAGATATCTGAATGCAAGATGAAATAATGGTGTGTTTTAGACTTCAGGAAATAGAATGGAAAAGCAATTTCCCTCTGTTATTTTCATATCTTATATAAGAGAATAGTAATAAGGCAGCACATAATGACACAAGCCTCAGGAAATACAAAAATAGCACCGGAAACTACCTTACTACTTTCTCCAGATTTTGCATTCCAGCTCAGATACTTCACCTCACTTTTATAGGTTAAAATAGAAGATCTTAATTGATCCCAGAATTTTATTCCACACGTTGCTCAGTGTACAAATGTTTTAACTAGACAGTATCAAAAAAGGTGAGGGAAGGGTTTATTTCAAAAGGTGTAAAAGGCCACATAAAAGGCCTTAGGTGAATATTGCATCCCCTATTTCATCAAAAAAACCAAAATCAAGATCAGTGAAGAGAGACTCCTGACAAATGGGAGGCAGGTTTGGCCCCAGGTAAGCAATATTCCTTGCTCACAGCTCCTTTGGCTACAAGCATCGCCCAGGCTCAGAAACTTCCTACAGCAAACCCGAGACACGAGCACATCTTGCACATCATGTTTTCAACGCTTGGTATTTTTCCTATTTGTGCAAATGCTCAGGAATGTGCTCAGTGGAAGAAGCTCTCCAGTGTTTGGGGTTGGATTTAAGCACACACATAAATGTTTCCTACAATTTAGGCACAGATTGCAAGACAGAGCTACTCAGTGTTTGACCCAGTGACCTTCAGCTGAGCACAGTGAGCCATTTCTCTTCCCTGGGGCTGGTGTACAAGTGCACACAAGGGCTGGCACTATTTGCTCAGCCTGGGGATGTGTTGGGAGAGCATTCAGGCCTCTCTCTACACACCTGGCAGGGAAAAACTTGACATTTGCAGAGAAGGGCTCTGACAGATGACCCCTGTGTAAGTGGAGACCTGCTGCACCACTACAGAGGCTGACAAACACTTCACTTCCCTGGGATGGATGGATGGATGGATGGATGGATGGATGGATGGATGGATGGATGGATGGATGGATGGATGGATGGATCTTTGGTTTCCCAGCTCTCCAGTAGCTCTGGCCATCCCATGAAGTTCCCACTCATGAAATGAGAATAATTGCAGCAAACAGGTCCTTATCCCTGAGCCTGCTGGGTGCTGGTGCTTGGCTTCCCATCAGAGCAGTCAAGCTGCCTCCAGAGCCAGCACAGACAAATCCAAACACCACTGACTTCCAAAGGCTGCTTGCCCTGGCAAAACTTACCCACCAAGCACCAGCTGCTGGACAGTTCAGGATGTCATCTTGAAAGCTGCCAGCCCTTCCTCCTTTTCTCTTGTGCTCCCTGTCCTAAGCATAACTCTGACTGCACTTTTATTCCCATCCACCTTCCACCCTCTTCTGATTCTGATTTCAGAAGAGCTCAAACAGGAGCAATTGGACACTAAACCAAAAAAAAAGTCCCTGGGAGTGCAAGAGGCTCCACTTTGCTTGTTTATTCAAGCTTTGTTTGCTTATTTTCTTAAATGAAGGCCAAAGGAGCCCCAGGCTGATGGTGGTTTGTGTTGCCTAGAAGGAACATTAACCTTTCCCTCTAAGAGGGAGATCACTTAACAGTTACAGGCAACACACACTTGACTTGGAGAAAATTTAATTTGCCAATTAAAATAATTTGTATACAGAGAAAAAAAAAAAAAAGACAAATTAAAACAACACCTTCCCCATACCTCATCTTTACTCCTGCATTCCTGACTCCTTCCCCCTCACCCAGAGCCAGGCAGGTGGATGGGGAATGGGGACTGTCCTCTGGAACAGCTCTCTCTGCTGCTCCCTCCTCACACTTTTGCCCTGTTGCAGGATGGATCCTCTCCATGGGCTGCAGTTCCCATCAGGAAAACCTGCTCCAGCACAGGCTCCTCTCCTCAGGTCACAATGTTGGGAACAGCCACCTGCCCCACCATGGTCTCCCCACAGGCTGGAGGGCACCTCTGCTCCAGCACCTGGAGCTCCTCATCCTCCTGCTCTGACCTGGGTTTTTTCCCCACTTTTTTCCACTATTCAGCCTTATTCCCCTCTTTTGAAGATGTTTCCACAGAGGCCTCCCCAGCCCTCCTGACAGGCTCTGCTGTGCCCTGTGGGGAGGGCTGGGACCATCCGTGTCCAGCACGGGGCAGCTCTGGGTGTCAGTCCCACCCAACACCATCCTTTCAGAGGGAAACTTCTCTCAGATCATGGGCTATAAGGCTAGAAGGAATCCCATGGAGAAGGCAAACAGACTTTTAAATTACTTGATAAAAAAAAATATGAGCCTGACACAGCTCAGGTTGTTGCCAGCTGGATTTAAACCAGGCTGTCCAGGTAGATTGTGCCCAAAGGAAGCATCATCACAGAATCCAGCTGAATTTAAAATAAAATAATTCAGATAAATAGGTCTTTCCTGCTAAGAATGAAATTCCATCATGGCAGCAACAACCTTCTGCCTTTCTCACCCAGCCAACAAAACCAGACTCCAGAGACTGTGCTGTTCCACACCACATCCAAGTGTCCACTTGCAGCACATGCCAAGTGAGGTGGTGGGATAACTGGTACCAGGCCATGAGGAATGGGATTTCCCACTGCAGATGTTCTCAAGATTTCCTGCTGCACAGACAGAGACACTGACTCACAGACACCTCCCTGCCCACTCCCAACACCATGGGCCACCCTTCCTCAAGCCTGCAACTGCATCACACCCTTCAGGCTGCTGTGACTACTTCCAACAGGGGAAAAGTAAAAATACTTGGGTGGTTTAGAACCTTTTAATAAAATAAGGCAGCTGGGAACAGAAGTGTCAGCCGTATGAAACTCTGCCATGGAGCCAAATGCAAAGGTTACTTGTTTAGGACACCACCACAAGTGGCAGAAAGCAGCTTGGATGGAAAAGAAATGGAGGTTCTGGATCACTGGCATGAAAGGAAGGGATGGGAAAAGTGGTCAATGTGACTGAAGTGTTGTGGGTGCCCTGCTGCAGGGGAACTTCTGCACTTCTGTACTGACTTCTCTGTGTGGAGTCATCGAAAGTAGGGTGAGCTCTGGAAGCAGGAGATGTGGTAAAGAACCATACAAAACAGACAGAAAAAATGGAAGGAGAAGTGCAGTAGAACAAGAAGAAGAATAAAGCCTGTCTCTGGCATCTCCCCCTTCACCTGCATTTCTCTGACAGTGCTTTACTGTACAGAATGCCCTAAAGAAAACAGGAAAGCTTGGAGGCTGGACCATCCTCCTCTGTGTGCATTCCTCCTGCCTTTCCTTCTCCTCACAGCTCTGACATGGAAGGGGCAGAACAAATGCAGTTCTGGCATAAGCTGTGCAGGCCTGCCCCAGCATGCACAAAGCAAACACAGACATAAGGAATTGGGCCCAGAGAGGAACTAAACTACATCATTTTAATTTTTTTTTTAATTCTCAAGAGCTTCCTCTGCAGGTGGACGGTGGGAGGGAGACGTGTGTGTTTCAGATGTTTTGGAGTTTAGAACAGCAACCCTGAGGGTAAATTGACTTTTTTTCCCTTTTTTCTTCCCTGAGCACTGCACTCAAGCAGGAGCCTTCCCATTGCCTTGGCTGCTGGATGAGGTTTGGACAGCAGAAGCCTTAGTCAGGTTACTGAGGTTGTCTTTCTCTTGTTTTGAAAAGTGCTATAGGATTTCTAACACCCACCTAAAGCCAAGCTTTCAAATTATTCCTTTAAACATTATGAAAAAGAACATATTCATAGCTCTGTATAAGATACAGTTGACATAACTCCTTCTCCTGGGGCTGCTGGAGCAAAAAGAGAAATCTGTAGACAGTGATGAAACACTCAGATCCTTTTCCCTTATGTTCCCTTATGTCCCTGTTCTCATCATGAAAATTCCAGACCAAGGTAAGGGAGCTGATTATCAGTGGCAGCTCTGGAGCCTTTATGTGCCAGCCCCCAAGAGCACAGACACATAAATCCATCAATGCAAGCATGATAAAAATGATTTTATCTGCTTTTTTAACATTAAAAAAAACCCTCACAGGGGAAATCCAAAATGAAAAACAATCTGTGGAGCGTAAAATCAGGCTTCAGAGAGTAAAACAGTATCATTCCTAAAGAACAACATAAGAATTTTCCCTCTTAATGGCATCCAAAAAATCACTAACGTCAAGTTCCTGCTTGCTGCTGCAAAGAGCTTCCACAGTAATCTCATGGCTTAGCAACAGCTGCAGGAGAACTGAGAACTGCAGGAGAACACACTGCAGAAACTCCCTCCACACTGCACTCTCAGGGAAAAAGGCAAGCTCCAAACCAAGCCACAGTTGTAATTTATTGCAAAACCCAAAAAAATACACTTAGGGGACAAAAAAAAACCCCAAACCCATAGAAAGCAGCTGTTAAACGACTGTGTTGTGGTCCTGGAAATTCAGAAATTCAGACTTCTCTGTCTCCAAATGCTCTGAGGGTCAGTGTGGGTGGGACTTGGTTTGCAAAGTCAGCTCTGCACTCTGCAAGGAGCCAACATCCACAACTCCCTACTCAGGGCCTGCCTGGAAACAGCCACTCCTCATCCTCAGCAACACAACAGCCATGGACAGGACTTTCCAATGGGTCTCATCCCCATTTATCACCACTTGAACCAGTTATCTCCAGAACCAATTCTCTCCAGAAAGCTGAAAACCCAAACCATGAAAACCAGACTAAGCAGAGACCAGTGCAGTTCCTAGAATCTCCTTTTTCCTTTACTGGTCACTTCTTTCAGATGAAAAGCAGCCACAAGAGCAAACAAAAGCACAGAACTCCTGCAAGAACAGAACATTCACCCTCACAGCTCCACATGGATGAAATGCACTGAGAAATTAGCTGCCAGATGCAGACCAGCAGAATGGCTGAGCAAAATAAGCATGTTTTAAAGCTGGATTTACTACAAAGGCACTTGGGTGTGGAATTCAGAGGAAGTTCTGAACACTGGTCACTACAGAAGGAGGACATGAACAGGAGATGCTCTCAAGCCAAAGGTGAGACAAGAACTGGAATGGAAACACTGCAACAAAGCTCAGTAAAAAGGGAGTTTAACCTAGAAAAAGAGATCAGCACCTATATCTACGTAGGTGGTTTTGCATTCCCACAGCTCTGCTGGCATTTCTCCCTGTCCATGCTCTTCCATTCCTCACTGCCTTGCTAAGGCTGCAGCTGGGCATGGTGGCATTTGACAACAACTTTAGCACCTGTTTGGAAAACAGTGCTGAATCAAACACCTTGCCAGAAAACAAGAAAAGATTTCTTTTTAGCAGTGGTGACTTGAAAAAAGCCAACTCAAATCCCTGGAGCCCTGCTTGTTCCTACTAATACATTACAGAGCACCTTAGAGGGAAATTCTTCCATGATCTTGGAAAAACCTGTCTTATAATTTCAAGCATTAGTTTAGTAAATGGAAGAGCCTGCTCCTCTACAGTGACATTCACAAAAAACAAGTACTTTTAATGTGAATCTACTCTCTGTTCAGGGGCATGGAACTACAGAATAACATTAAAAACACAGCATTTGCTACATGAAGTGCTACCTGTTATTTCTGGGTTCCAAAATGGGTTTGCTGTGCTTTTAAGCTGTTATTCTAGAAGAGGGTGGTGGGGTTTTTTCCTCTAAGATTCTCATTTACCAAGGGAGCAATAAACCTGTATTTTGTAATGCTGACTTTTTCCCCCTTCAGAAATTCTTGTAACATAAATAGATATTAAATACTTTAAGGCAGATCACTTTATTTAAAATGTCTATAAATATAAAATGCATTAATAAGACCTCTTAATGCTTGTTTTGTGGTTTGACAGTAAATGTAATGGCTTACAGAGAGGAGTTAAGTTAATATACCCCTGACCAGTAATGTTCTATTTGCTTAAATGCAAGCATCCAAGCCAAAATTAACATTCTGGTTTCTTTTAGAGGCAGCCTGCCATCCTGCAGTATAGCTGAATAAGCACTGCCTAATAACATGGGGCAAATCCTGTCCCCCAGCTAACAGTCACCCAAGGCTGACAGGGAGGCAAGAAACAAAGATCCCAAGCAGCCAAGAGCTTGACTTAAGGCCTCCCCAAACCACATGATTATCTCTCTGAAATATATTTTTCTGAATTATCCTTCAGCTTCTTTTCCTGGGGTGAAGGTCAGCTCTCATTACACAAATGTAACATCAAAATCTCCTTTGATTTCCCTGAATTTCACCTGGTTTTATCACCACAGAATAAAGGATTTATGCAGTGATGCCATCCATGTGTTTTGCCTATCCTTATTCCTCACTATGTTTTGCCAGTCACTGTCAAGCAGTTTCCTTCAGAGGCCCGAAAAATGTTCCTAAGAGCGTGGGAATGGAGGTGGCTGAGGGAGAGACCCTCCCATTGCCCCTCTGAAGGCTGAAGAGCTGAAACATGAATTCAAATCCTATCAGACACCAGAAAAGCCTCACACCAGGGAGCCCCCAGGAGCAATGACTTAACAGTGGGAAGCATTTCAGCTGGACCCTGCACCTGAGGAGATGCACATGAACGTGCTCCTCATCCAAGAGTCCTCTTCCATGTGCTCTCTCTGGTGTCTAATAAAGGGGTGAGCTCACCCTACAGCATCAGAACTCAGCTTAAAAGCCCATCAGCTTAATCCATTGGAAACTAACCTTCAATATTTGTTTAATAAATGGGTTTAGAGAACCCAGCCCATCTCTGAGCACCTCCCCATACAGATTTATTCACACCTGGCAAGCTGATGTTGCTGAGATGTTCTGCAGCACCTCAGCCTGGACAGACAACAGGATTCAAAGACCCACAGCCATCTTTTGTTTAAGACTTGGTCCATCAGTCTGTTCATCCCTAACAATCTTGACAGGCTGAAAAAGCTGCACAACACAGACATTCCCAATGGCCACAGTGAAATCATTGACCTGCTGGCATGAGGATCATCAAAAGTAACTGCAGAGCCACAGTGGAGCCCCATCAAGTGACAACTTTGAGAGTACACTGAGGCAAAATGAAAGGTAGAGGAAGGGACACAGAAAAGCAGCTCATTAATGGAAAAGACTAATCAAACTCCCTACTCAATCAGCCTCCAGGAGGGCTCCCTCACACCAGTGCTTGATGAAGGAACACAAGACCTCTTAAAAAGTTGTTGTTCCGTAGCTGGTTTATGCTGAGCATCCATCTCTTCACTGGGAAGCATGATCAGGCAATTACTGTTCAGGACTGTTATTTTTTCCCAAGCCAATTTGCTGCTCATAAACACCAGCAGAGGCACAGTGAGGAGAATGAGCTGTTCCTGGATATTACAATAGCATGGGCAAAGGAACATGAGCTTCCTCCAAGACTTTCTTGTGCAAATGCCTCTGTAAGGACCCCTGCAGCCTGTGAGAAGAGTTTTCCATGTCTACATCCAATTTAGCCATTACCTCCTTAGTGGCACTGCCAACAGCTGAGTGAGCATTCCCTGTGGGAGGCTTTGTGTTCCCTTATCAGCTGAGCCAGAAAGGCCCCACTACAGAGACAGCTCACAAATTAACACCCACACTTCTCATGAGCCTGCAATTTCCAAAGATTCCCCTCACTCCCAAAATATACCCCTAGGATTTCTAGAATGATTTTCAAGCCCAACTCCATCAACTATTCACAGGTATGACCAGCACCATTTCATGCAGCCCTGGGGTGAAAAGAATGGGATCAGCCAGCAGTTTGGTCATAAGCTTGCCACATCTTCTACATCAAGGGAAGAAGCCATTTTCATTGTGTAAAAATCAGAGATAAAAATAATTTTGGACTTAAAGCCAGGTCTTCTGCTGGAGTCAATATGACTGCTGGTTTTAATTGCCTTGAACAATGAGCCATATCTTTTGTGAAACAGGTGTGCCATAAGAATCTTTAGGAACTCAAGAAACATGTCAGACAAGACACTCCTCCAAGGTAAACCACAGCAACAGCAAAAGCCTGGTAGAAAACACCACTCCTGAACCACTATTTCCTCAGTGAAAACATGCATTTTCAGTTTTAAAAATGGGTTTACCAGGAATAACACAATTGGAGAAGAGGTACATAACACAAGAAAACCAAAACCTTTTCTCGTACCCGAAGGTCAAACCAGTTCTTGATTTCTGCTGCCAAGTCAGCTTTATCCTCCCCTGGATATGTCCTGCTTACTCTTGTTGCCTCTTTGGAGAGTAAAGTGCCTACTTACCATATTCATAACAGTGAGGATGAACCTTTGGGCAGCCTCAGCTCCGTGGTACTGCACCATGTCAGCATCTGCCACCACCAGCGTCTCCACCGTGTACTCGCTGGTGAGGCGGATCGCGTTCCTCCGCTCCCGCCAGTCGCTCGTGGCCTTCACTTTCTTCTGTCTCTTCTTTTCTGAAAAGTCAAAATGCCTTTTAAGGCTGGCAGATCATAACAAAACACTCCCAGCCTTTTCAACAAACACCCTGGTGTGTACTCAGGTTGTATCAACCTTTAAATTGAAGTGTTCTTGGCTGGTTAAAGAAGAGGTTGCATTGCAGGTACGTCTGTGCCTGTGTGTGCAGAGAGCAGCAGATGATGTGAAAAGAGGGAAGAGGATGGGAAAAAACATAAGTTCAGGAAAAAGAAAAAATTAACTAATTCAAATAAAAATGTTACAGATAAGTTAAACCTTCCTTCCTACCAACCAAAGGACTTATGTATTAATAATTTGCCTTCTTCTAAGCTGAAAGGTGAACTGTGTTTCACAAGTAGATGTGCAAAGCAGCTGAGTCATGACCAAAGAAGAAATTAAGTTCAGATATGAATTCAAACCTGCTCACTTCACTGCAGCCACAAAATTGTGTTCATGCTTTCAATTGCAAAAAGAAAGAAGCAAATGAAGTAATTAAAACAAATTTATTCTTGCAATAAGAAACAGACTTCTAAGATTCACTGAAATGATCTCTGCCTACTGTTCAGCCTGTGATATGCTATGGTTACTGACACTGCTATTACTATTGATTTTTTCCTGTGGAAAAGGGAACAGAATACATAAGTCCTGAAACAGCACAAACACAACATTCAGGGCAAAACTGACATGGGACAGAGCCTAATGGATGGTCAGACAAATCCCTCTTATGTCACACAACACGTGCTGCTCATTCCCCAGAGCAGAGAATCACTTTTTAATTTTCTCTAGATTTACCCTGAGACCCTCTCTGAGCAAAGCAGCAGCCAGAGCTGAGCTGGTGTTCACTGATCCTGATTTTCCACAGCCTGTTTACCAGCTCCCTGACATAATTCAGCTTGAATTTCCCTTCTTTCCCAGATCATCAGCTTTCCCTGACTGACCCTCCTGCATTCAGGGTGACAAACTCCATCAGCTGCAAGCCCCCCAAAGCCCATCTGAAATGGACTCCTTGCCTTCACCCATTCATGCATTTTCTGCCTTGTCAATATGCACATTTCACCACGTCCATCCCATCTCCTCATTCCTGGGTTTCTTCAGTCATCCAGTACAATTCTGCACGTGCTTTTCTGCCCAAGGCATCAACTGTCAACACTTGGTACATATTTTAAACTGAGAAAACAACCATGAAATTTGATTTTTTTTTAAGAGAGTTTGGAAATATCCCCCTGGGTTGAAAGAGACAGACAGAAGTGTATGGACAGGAAAAAAAAAAGAAAATAGGGGGGGTGATCATAAATTATGGAAGCTGCATGCCAGCAGCAAAGATGAAAATAACCAAGTTTCAAGGCTCGTTTTCACATGGGCTGCAGGACAGCTACAGAAAAAGTGCACAATCATGGCAAAGCTGCCCCAGAGCAGAGGATCTCTATAATGAAAATAAAATAACTAAAATAAAAAAGATTGTCTATACAAGAAAGAAGGAGAGCTGAATGCACCTTTGATTTGCCAACTATGAGATGGAGATGATTTCAAACTCCTGTGGAACAGCTCACATGTTTGTGTGTTATTTTATTTCTTTCATTCCATTCATTTCCCATCCCTCCCTCTGCATAGCAGCACATCTTTAGCTACAGGTCCTCAACATTATCATTTAAATACCAAGGAGAAATCAAAGAAAAAAGAAAAGAAGGTGAATTCTTTCAGTAAAAACACTGACATTTTGGGTCTTACTGCTATCAGTCAGAACCTTCCTGAAGACAGCAGCATTTCTGCATCAAATTGTTATTTTGGCAATCCCCTAACAAATGTTTCCAGGTGGTACAAATCTCATACCTGTAGAGAAGTTCTTATAGAGGGGCTAAGCCTTGATTCAACTAAGTCTCGGCCTGGCATTGAACGAGCCATGTAAAAAAGTTTAAAATGGAAGGAAAGAATTGGAGTTCTCTGGGTTTTCCCTTAAAAAACTCTTTTTTTGGTGGGAAAGAAGACATTTGTGTCAGAGGAGGAACTGACTCTGCTGGACTGGAGCTCACTCTGGGGAGAAGAGGTCATGCCATGGTCATTTGCCAGTGTGGTCTCTTCCCCTGAGGCAGGTGAAGGAACTGGCACCTCTGCAGCAGAACAAAACTCTGCAAGCTGTGACTTCTGGAGAGCAGCAGCCAAAGGGGCTCCTGGCAGAGGGCTGGGCAGCCTTGGTTCACACAGCCTCTGGCCCCGTTTCCCCCTGTGGGCTGGCTGCTTTCCACAGAGGGGCTGGGATTGGAGGATGTGTGTGGAAAATCAGCATCCCACAGGCTGCCTGGAAACGCAGCCAGAGTGACCTGACAGGAGAATACTCACCTTCACACTGCCCAAGTGTAAATTTATCTGCACCTAAAACAGACAACAGGACTTGAGGGAGCCCACAAAGAGCTCAGGAGGTCACTGCTGAACCCTCCACAACAGGCACAGCAACACCAGCTACTTGAAAAGAGAGAGGCTGTTCAAGTTTGTAGCTCCTCCATAGGGTAAATTGTTTTATCATTTCGATCCACTTTCACAGTGGTCTCTCTTTGCATCCTCCTGCCCACCACAAATGCAAATAATTTTCCAGAATAATCTAGCACACGGAGAAAAGAGGGCATTTGCATGGCTGAACCACAACAAAGAGAAAGGAAATGCACGTCCTGTATCACAGATGTTTGATGAAGAGAAAGATCCAAAACCAGCAGGAAAAATTCTCTTTAAGTGCATTTGCAGCTCATACCTGAAAGTGAGTCAATTTTATGGAGGTATCCAAAAAATAAAAATACCCCATCTCTAGAGCCTCACTTCAGAAAAAAGCCAGCACAGAGAAGTCTCATTCCTGCCCTGCAAGATTTATGGACCATGGGCAGAGAATCCCTCCATGAGTACATGAAACCCCAAACTAAAATAAACATCAGCCATTAAACCAAGGATTAAATGCTTGGTGGATTCTTTATTTGAACAAACTGATGTTACAAATTTTGTGGTGCAGATGTCAAGTGTTAGTGTGAAGGCATAAGAGGCCATAAACCACGGGCAGGAGCTGTCAGAGAAGTTTACATTGCAGGGAGCACACAGCACACGATTTTAGGAGTCAGGTGTTCCCTGCTTAAGAGGTCAGAGAATTTAGTATGAAATATGAGCTGAAACAGTCAATCTACAACACAGCATGTACATGCTGCAGGTGACTGGGCACAGGGGACATTACTCTTTGGCCAGTCACTCTGACAGTGTGTTTTACAGTCTATTGGACCAAAAAATCCACAAAATTCAGGACTGTGAGGTGAAGGGAGAAGGGTGAAACACCCCCAGATCCTCAGCAAAAAATGGCTGTGACACTGCACAAGTTCAAGTTTAGGTGACTTTCCTTTACCCTTGCCTGGCTCACCACCTTCAAAGCCACATGATCACACCACGTCCTGCAGTCTTTGAAGTCTCCCTCAGAATGGGAAGAAGCAGAGTCCCCACTGTGATCAGAAGCACAACAAGGCTCTTCTGAGGCCTCTGTAGAAAACTCCTGACATTCAGTGCTTTTTATGGCAACTCAACAGATGTGCAATTCCAGAGCAACCGCCCCAAATGACCTTTTCCTATTACACACCAAAAGCACTGTCTAGCACTGTCTGGCTTTTGGCAGATTCTTGCTGTAAGTGCAGAGTCCTTTCCTGTTCCTCCTACCTCCCTTCCAACTGTATTTCCCAGACTCATCTAAAAGCAACATCTTCTCCTACAGCCTTCCACTATTTTTCCTGCCTAATCTTTCCCTTTGTAATTTTAGCTACCTCATTCTTGTTAAATCCACTGATGGTTTCTGGATGCTGTTCAACAGAAGCCACAAATAAAAGTTAAACTGCAGAATCCTTTCTGTAAGGCCAGATTTCTCCTTAGAAGCTCTTTTCTATTGCAGCCTTAAAAACCCTCTCCAGCTCTTCCTCAGGAGCCCTTTGCTTCCTCCCCTCCTCCCACAACCCCTTTAACATCTCCCCACACCCTTGATGGAGGGCAAGCTCTGTTTTACCATGTCCTGTTATTTCAGCAGCATAAAAAGGAAGAAAGGGCATCCAAGTGGGGCAAACAGCTAAAATTAATTCTCCCTAAGCCCCAGGAGTTTCCAGAGAACCTCTGACTGGTACTCACATTAGGCAGGTTTTATTAGCTTCACCTAAAAGTAAAAATCATCACCTCTCCAAAGCAAAACAGAAAGAAATGAGAGATTTTGCACACAAACCAAGCCAAGAAATTAAAGAAAGGAAATCCTTGAGGTGCATTCTTACTACTCAATCTAAAACCCTCTGTCACTGCTGAATTATCAGAGGGACAAGATGCCACAAAATGTCCCTGATAGCAGCAGCAGGATAAAAGCACCTCTCAAAAGGTGATTAATCCCAGCCTCTGCCAGGATACAGCACAAGAATTTTCTCTGTGCCCTGGCCCATTATATCTCCACCAAAACCTTGGAATTTCAGATTTACCACAGCCAGCTGATGCCAGTGATTGCCTGAAGTTCAGGAATTACAAATGGTTGCTTATTGAAAGAACAGCTGATTACAGACTGAGAGTTGTCCTCTCATTTTTAATGCCCTGTCCTACAAAACTGCATCTCCAATTTGTCTCTGACTGGAATGGCAAAATCAGGCATCAACTGCTGGGTAAAATTATTGCAGAGCAGAATGATCCATTATTCCCTAATTCACCTTCCAAAAATGGCTTTGTTTTGCTTTGGGGTTTTTTGTTTATTTTTTTTTCCCAAAGAGTCGCTTTTATATCAAATCACAAGTTCATGACTATTTCTCTGGCAAAGCAGCAAACAAGAACTTGAGACAGAAGTCATGAACTCTGAGCTGCATCTCAAAACACCACAGATTTTGCTGCAAGGATTGTTATCCAAGTTAGTCTGTGGCTTGGACACATCAGTTAAAACCTTATTCTTCTGCAAAACAAACTCAGTCTTCAACACAACTCATCAGGGCTTTGTTTAATGGCAGGTCAGGATAAGCACTGTGATCTCTGCTCAAGGGTTCAATTTGTCACCAGGATTCAGAGAGTCCCACCTCCTGGATTATGTACACCCATCTCCCATGGAAAGGACACTTTCCTGGTGGCACAAACAAGGACTCATGGCAGAGAAATAAAACAATTTAGTGGAGCAGGAGCAGGCACAGTGGGCATGGCTTGAGCTATGGACAGTGATAACATGGAAGAAGCAAAGACACCTAAAAGATGAGCAATCCACCTTAGTCCAGGAACCATCTCTCTGCTTTTCTAGCCAGAATGAAATATGATCATGAATATACGACCATGGAATATCCATGAACATCCCAAGACAAGGACAGTGGACACTGACAATGGAGCTCATCACCACCTGCCAGGCTGGATTTCACTGGGCTCCAATGGCAACCAGCACTCAGCTTTATCAGGAACCAAGCAAAGGAGCACCACAGCTGCCCTGGAAACGGAAGAAATCCATCCACTATCTACATTTACATTTCCTTTTTGTGTCTCTTTTTCACCTTGACAGCAGAGGGAGAAGAACCTGGAGTCCCTCACACTCCTCATGATCCACACTGAGGGAATCATCCAGAACAGACCTGCAGTAAAGCCTCACTTGCCACATGAGATGGAAAAGGACACTTCTGAATGTCAGACTGCTGCAGGAGGCTGCTGTTTATCAGCCATGAGGAAACAATCACAGGCTTGCAGGGAAAACCCAGACTCCCTGTCAGGAAGAGAAGGGACCTGGAAAAACCAAGGGATTTATCCACAGAAGTGAGACACACTCCCATGGGCAAAGTGCTGAGTTCCTGATACAGGGAATCCTCCTGTGCTTGCAAACACTTAATCACATTACATCTTCTGTGGAGCCCATTGTTGAAATCTGCTTTAATTCTCCAACAGCTGCTTCCTAATATGGACTAATACAGGTTGCATTACATCTCTCTATTTTTAGTGCACATGTTTTTGGCCATAACAACTGCTCTTTCAGGCCAAGTCAAACCTGCAGAGAAAACACAGCTACGAGACAATGATTAAAGATGGGGAAATGCAATGTAGCAGTAACATGTGTTTAAGATTTATACCTGTTCAGGGAAAGCATTCCCTACATTTGATACCTGTACACCAGCACTTACTTAAATTATTACCAGCTTTGATAAATTGTTAAAACAGGTTGCAAAGTAACTATGCAGAGAAGCAACACGTTGTTATTTTGTGAATTAAAATATTGATCTTCTTGTTATTTCACTGTATGTGCAGCACATTTGCATTAGAGGAAAACTGGTTCATTTAAACTGACAAAAGGGTTTAAAGCAAACCCACATTTAAGAGTAATTTATGAGGTCTATATCATAAACATGAAATAACAACCTTCTGTCCAAAGACAAGCTGCTCTCTCTCATGCTCCTGGACTGTATTTTATATCAAATCCTTCCTATGTAAGGAGACTTTAATACATCACTCGAGACCTTTGGAGAAGTTGTAACAGAACTTACTTTTCCTGAAGAAACAGAAAGTTTTATGACAGCGTTAGAGGAGATTCCTATGCTTTCACAACATGCTTTGATTCTGCCTTGAACATTGATACTTTCTCAAAAACAAGAAAAACTGATTTTTTTTTTCCTATTTACAGACTCTGGTGGCAAAGAAAACATGCAAAATATGTGTCCAAATCTCAGTCAATAGTTAAACTACTGTTGTTCCATGATAGTTCAGAAAAATAATCCATTTACTGCAGCTGAGGCTGTGGTGGACATTGTCACATGGAAACAGCTTTACTGTATGTCACAAGCTCACAGAGAGAGGGCAATGAAAGAAGCTCTATCTCAGGGCTTGGGCACTGCAAAAATCATGTATGATGCCTTAAATGAAATCTTTCTCTCCTGCCTGGCTCTTCTGCAGGGAAACTCTTACTTGTATCTATTAAAACCTGCAAACAAAACTCCCTTTGACTCCACTCTCTCCATAGCAAAAACACTTCTCCAGGACCTTTGACAAGAAAGTTGTCAGAGCTGGTCTTTAAAGTGAGAGCAGGGTGTGACAGGAGCTTTGTGCAGATGCTGCCCAGTGTCCAGAGAGGAGAGGTGTTTCACATCACTGGTGTGAAGCTATTTCCCCTGTTCCTCACCACTCCCTGCTCAGAGCAAGTGAAACCCAACCTTCCCTTCCTTCCCCCTCATTGCATGTGCACCTGGAAACCTTTTAATAGGTTTTCTGTTTGCCTCACAGGGGCTCATGTTCATGCCTGAGCAGAAATGTGCATTGTGACTTGAACTCTCTCTCTCTTGCAGGATGACAGGTGATAAAAATAAAACATATTCACATATCATATGACCAACAATAGCACCTGGCCCATGGTGATGGGATCCTTCCTTTGCTGCTGGAGCACTTTGGAATTCAAACAAAAGAATTAAAACATCAGCCTTGGGATTTTTTTTTAACCCATTAGTAGACACTTTTAGGTTCAAATCTCAAGGACCCAGTCATGCAAAACCTTAAGTACTTTCCCATTCTTGACTACAGCTAGATTAATCCTCTTATACAGATTATTCCAGGAGAAATTTGGCTCCCACAAAGTTCTCCTGCAGACCTAAAAATAATTCTGAGTGCTGCAGGACGTGTAACACCACTCAGACTAAAGGAGTTGTTTTAGAGATTTTAACCACCCCTTATCAAACCAGCCTGATGGCATTACCTGGCCCCAAGCCACTTTCCCCCTCCCAGTGCTGGGGTCTGCAGGGAGGGCACCACATCTCTGGGTGGAACACAGGGGCACTGCCCTTGCAAAGCTGTGCTCTCTGTCCCCCCAGCAGCACTTCCTAATTAAGTTCATTTTGCCTTCCTAAAGTGCTTTCCTGCTCCTCCTCCAAATGCTCACACATTACATCACCAAGCACCTTTGTTTTAAAAGTTATTAAGTTCATATATCACAGGAAATTTGCCATTGAGCAATTTAGCCCTGTTTAAATTTTTATGATATGATCAATAGTTAGCATTAAAAATTCAGCCTATTTTTTGTGCTTTGATTCCCAAATAACCCCAGATTATGCCAGCTACCTCTGAATTACAGAATTTTAAGAAGAAAATACATACAGAGGTGATTCTTGTGTATTCAGAAAATACAAGAACAGCAGTAAAGGACTGAAAAATGCCCAAGCATGGCAGCTCTGTGCCCTTGAAAAATACTAATTTTATACTGTATTTACACAGACCTGTCTTTTTCTGTCTATGTCATTCTACAATAGAGGGTTTGTACCTAACTGTCTGACATAGAAATATCCCCATGCATTCACAACCTCCAACCTTTCCTGCCAAGTTTTAGCCTGGGTGAGCCAAATTTTAAGCCACTGGAAAATGACCTCTAGTACAAATCTGACCAGTCCATGTTGGTGAGTTTCACTGCAAAAAGACCTTTTCCCAGGAGAAACTCTGGAAGCACACCCCTAGATGGTCACTTCCACACTGTTTTATTAGAAATGGACCTTTTGTGTGTCAGACAGGATTAATTTTTTAATTTCTAAACTCCTTGTGCACAAAAGTTAATCCAAAGCAGACAGCAGGCAATTAGGTCATTAATGTGCTAAGCCTATTAACAGCCATGAGTTACATTTCTGTCCCTCAACAATGACAAAGATCCAGGGGTCTGCCTTTAAGTGGGAAAGCCCATGAGCAATTGCATTATTTTAGGACGGGGCTACTGCCAAGCAAGGCTTGGCTCCCTTCTTAGCACAGCAAGAGTCAGCACCCAAGGGATGGGAATTCTGTTCCCAGTGCAGCAGTGGCTCCCCAGAGGCCCTCAGGAAGCAGGAGGTGCCACTGGAAATACTCTTTCACCAGTGTCTTCTTCATGCTCACTCAGCTCCTCTTTCCCTTTGTAACCCCATGTAATTATTACCCAGTGTCTCCCCAGCTTCCTTCCTTTAGTTCCTCTTCTCTCAGGGAGGGAATTCCAGTTCTGCCAAGGACAGGGAGCATCCTGCCCCTAGAAAACAGGTCAAAAAGTTCAGTGGCCAAAGGGTGAGGCTCATTTCCTGGACTGATTCTGGTTCGATTCAGATTTTAACTAATGGCTGTCTCATTTTACAGTGTAAGAATTCTGAAATGCATTTTCTGTGACCACAGGGCTGCAGCACCTACAGAACTTGGCTGGGAAATCAGAGCAGTCCTGAATTCTGATGTTTCCTCTGAAAAGAGACATAAGGGATCTGTAACTGTAACCAGATCCAAGATTTCATTCTCAGAGAATCAGAGAGAAGATTGGCTTAGTCTGAACCCCTGAGAACAATAAACCTGCTGAACTATTAAGAGCTCAGCTCCTCACAGGGGAAAATAAAGGTCCTGGCTGCAGGATTTACCAGCACCCAGTGCAGAAGCAGGCACAGGTTGTTTTGCTGGTGCACAGGTCTGGTTAAACACAAAAGCTGGGATACAAAGCCTTACAGGCAAACTTCAGGTTCCTGCCTGTTCCAGTGAGCTCCTTCAGGCCTCTTCCACTGCTGTTCCCACAAGGAAGCTTTTTGTGCCTCCTGTTGCTGCCACATCCTTCCACATCCAGCAGCAGCCCTTGTCCCTGAGCACTCAGCTCTTCCCACACCAGAGATTCTCACTCCTGTGCCCAGAAAATCCCCCCAGCCCTACTCCCCACTTTGCCCCTTTGGCAGCCCAGCAGCAGAACCCACTTCTCCATTTATGCAATCCATCCAGGAGAAGGCAGGAGAGGAGTGAAAGAAGCAGAAAACACAGGGACACTGCAACCTAATGAAGAGATTTCACTATGTTCATAAAAAACACCCCCTCTGCAACACACCCAGAGAGAATGCCAGAAATGATAAAACTGAATTGCTCTAAAGAAGCAAAAAAATAGTTTATATCAGCTGGCAAGTTGACTGTGTGGCTTTGAAAGTGGGACAAGACAGGATATGATCAATGAACAGAGTTGGCCATTTTCTCCTGAAAAATGATAGCACATTATAATATATGATATAACATCTGTTTTATCAGATAGAGCTTAAGTTTGATGAGTCAAACACCAGACAGAAAAAGCAAAATCAAGCTTCTAGTTTAAAAAAATCACCTTGCTGAACTACATCTGGTAGTTCCAAATGCACAGAAGCCCTTACAAAAGCAATTTAAAGCCATAAAATAATACAAGTCTGCTCAGTTGACCCTGATATGGATTGTGTGCTCTGCTACACAGAAGTAAGAATGATGGCATGAGAAGCTGAAAAAGAAAGCAGATTGCTCTTAAAGACAAACAAAATATCTCCAGATATCCATTTATCCTATTATGAGCTGGATCCCTGGAGTTGGACTCCCCAGATGATACTTGTGATTAAATTATATCAAAGCAGGTGAAATGATGTTTTCCACACTCTGAAATGTGAGGATCACCGTTCTATCCCTGCCTGCTCAGCACAACTCCAGTGGAAAGGCAAAATGGAAGAGTCTCCATCAACACTGACTTCAGTTAAAAATCCTGAACCTTTGCTAAAACCCAGTGAATCCCTCCCTGAGCAGTGGTCACACTGCAAGATTAGAGCAGAATTTATCATCTCACAAGTCCAGTGTTACAGCACGTGCCCTGACAACCTCACGGCTGTGATGCGACTCCTGCCTAAGTCACACTTGCCATCCTTCCCCAGCCCCAGCTGCCCAACCACCAGAATCACAAAATCCAAGCAGAATTCCCATGGCTGCTCTCTGGAACCACTCCAAGCTCACCTGCCACAACCTTGCAGTGCTCCTCAGGGCCCTGGGGCCTGGAGGGGTGGCCGGGCTTGGTGGATCGTGTCCGCCTGATGAAATGTTCCTTCCCACTGAAGGAGCTCTCAGATGCGTTCACAGGTTGGATCAGCAGCTGCTCTGATCCAAGCTGGATGTAGCCAACCTGTGCACAAAACAGAACAAAAAAACCCCATCAGTTTGGTGCCCAAGCCTTGTCTATCCAGCCCGGTCTGAAACCCAGGTCATTCACTGCAATGATTTGCAGTGTGAGGAAATGATGGGATTATGGTTGTGTTCAGCCTGTGTAATACAGAATAAAGAACTTCATCTGCTTCTCTTGGTTATTTTTTATATCACTGAGCACTATTTAGAAACAAAGCACTGTACAAAGGAAAGGTGGGGATTCCTGTCAAGACTTTTGCTTTCCCTTCCTCCCCTCCCTCCAGACACAGCCCCACAAATGTATGTGTTTTACAAGATGCTCAGCTCACATGAAAAAATAAACCCTGTTAACAGAAATCCCTTCAAAATCACCTCTCCAGCTGCCAGGACTGCCCTGCTATTGAATGGCATTTACTGTCTCAGAGCACAGAGGTGACACTGCCTGCACACAGGAGGCCCCTGTGGGTACCACCCTCACAAGGAACACTGAGTGAACTGATGCAAGTGTGATTTGCAGAGCCACACTGCATTTTTTGGGACCAAATACCTCTTCCTTACTACAATAAAGGCCACACAGTCAGCTGTGCTCTCCCTGCAGGCCACGGGTTGGGTTTCAGAGGTGAAGTCAGGAATGGACTGTTGTACTGCCCCAGTTTCAGGATTTTCCACCATTCCTGGAATAAGTGACACTAGGAAGGCAAAGACCCTGCCTAAATAACTCCATAGGGTCCAGGTCAGAGCACTAAATCCCTGCCTTCCTTGCACCAAGTCCAGACCTTACAGCAGGGCTGGCAAGAACACCTTTGGAAGCCAGCTTCTGCCCCAGGAGAGCCCTCCTCTGCTCACAACCCAGAGCTTTTAAGGTTCTTTTATGCTTTTTCCACTCCTTTTCTGGCATGAAAAGAAGAGAGTGAAAGCTAAGTTATCACCTTAAAACTTAACAAAGCCTCCAGGTTTAGTAATCAACACCGAGGCTGTAACATGTTGCACAAAGTGGGTATTTACAATGAGGAGTTCTTACTTTTCATTGCACTAATCCAGTGATTATTTATATTGCAATTAAAAGGCTCAAAACACAGCTCTGCCCTGTACCTCCCCCTTGAGAGAAGTCTTGAGGTCTGATTTAACTTCTGTTAACACCAGAAGGGCTCATCTGGTCTGCCAGGACTGTGCACCCGAGAGGTAAAGGTGCTTCCAGAGAGCTCCAACACCCATCCTGTACATAAAAAGAGAGGCCAGACTTTTCTGGTCCCCCCTCCCCACGCTCTGTGCCAGCCAGGCAACTCTCCAAAGAAATGCTCTGCACGTACTTCCAAATGCTGTATGTTCAACAGCTGACTGTACTAATATGATTTATAATATACATTACACACATACTGTATATTGCACATTTCCACACCTCCCTGCCAAATCCGGTCCTCACGTACACCCAGGAAATCCCCTTGGCCCAGTATTTCCAGCAAGAGGAATTTCTGTAGCAGAAATGAGAGCTCTCCTCCTTTGAGGAGGAGAATGAACTGAACAGCATTCAGGGCGTCTCAGGAGGGGTCACTGACTTCCAAAGAGAGCTTGGACAAAAAGAAAACTGTAAAAGTTGGTGTCTCCACTGGGCATGGCTGCAAAGCACAGCAGAGACAATCAGTGCCCTGTCTCTGAGGAGACAAGAGACACCTCTTTGGGGGCCTTCCAAAAGAGACCTTGCTCTTTGGGGAGGGGAACTGCTCAAGGATAAAATGCCTTGGCACTTCCTACATACAGAGAAAACCCAACATTGTTCCTAGGCCCTACAGAATGCTCACCAGTTTACAAGACCCCCTCTGCCCTGGAGTGTCCAAAGGGCTGCCTTTTCACTTAAATCACAAGCTGGGCTTTGTCAGAGTTGCTCCAGAGACAGCAAAAGCCCTGGTGACTTGTTCTTCCAGCCTCCTTTACGATGTTCTCCACTACTTCCCCTCCTTGTTCCAATCTTCCAGCTGGGAGGTAGCCCCAGCCCCCTTTTTTAATATAGGTTTTAATTATTTAGAAGAAGGGTTGTAAATCTGGTGCCATGGTACTAAAAGCCACACCAGAACTCCTGACAGACTGCCAACCATTTCAGCTGGTGCCAAAAGTATGTAAGAAGAAGTCAGTTTCATCACCACCCGACATTATCCCAATTTTTTGGCATCAAGAGTGAAAATAATTTAAACCATTGGAAAAGACTTATGTTTCACATTTGCTGTGGAATTGTGAAACCTATGGAAAGAAAGAGCCATGAGTCTTCACCCTGGAATACGTTGGGAAGCATCTCAAGCTCAATCTGAAAAGACAAACAGAGTTTCAAACAGGAAGGGTTTGCAGGATCAGGCCTGTAAAGCATCCCTAGCGAGTTAAAAATGTTTAAAATTTCCCCAGACTCGCCAGTTGGACTCTGAAGAGTCCCCAAACTGCTGGCCCAGAGGAGATCTTTTGGATCCTGCAACTTGAATAGTCAGGTCATTATTTTGCTTTTTCCATAAGAAATGCATTCCTCATTTGCATCCCTCAAATCCTGAAGGTCCTGCCCTGTGCTAATCCCAGCATCAGATATCAGCCCTGGACAAAGGCTCTGGGCTTTTCTTCTCTTGTCTGAGTTGAGGGACTGCAGGAGGCTTTGGATCCTGAAGATAAGGAAGTGAAAGAGAAGACCATGTAACCCTCAGAGCTACTTTTCCCACATCTCAGGAAATCATTCCAGTTAAGTGAAATGCTTTGGATCTGCCAGTTCCCATTTGCCTGGGGAAATGCATATCAAAAGCTGGGATACTCCCTCCCATCCTTCTCTCCCTGTGGGAGTCCAGGACCTGCTGCTGTGCCAGATCCTGGGACAGACGAATTTTGGGAAAAGCAGCTGCTGCCCAACCCCACTGAGACACAGGAACCCAAAAATTCAGAGGAGTGCAGGAGTTCACCACCATCTGCATTAATTTTACACTTGGTATGGCCAGACCATGCAGCTGACAGAGCCCTGCAGCTCTGCTAACAGGAAAGGCTGAATGATTTCAGCCCCCAAAGGCAGGCAAACTGACAAGCTGATTAAAACAAACAGTAATCCACACTTGCCACTACAGCCCCACTCACCACTGTGCCTAACAGTGGCAAGATCTTTCACATTAAGGATATTTCACATCCTTATTTTAGGAGTCAGCTCAACATTGCTCACCACCAGAACATTCACATGTGCTCTTATCCAGGGTTTCACACACACAGGGGTCACTCAAGCAGCCTGCTCACTCTGTCATCTACTCTTGTACTACTCCTCTGCTACAAATCATCTTCCAGTGGAGCTTTTCTTGGGCTAAATGACAGCAGGGAAAGGAGGAAGGTCCTCACACTGGAATGACAGTGTCAGCACAGCCTTCGTGTGACTCCATCCTGCCTCCTTGGCTCTGTCCCTGTGCCCTGGTAGTGCTGCTGGAGCTACTGCAGCTCCAGGGCTTGCTCAGAACAGGGATCCAAATTCTCAGTGCTCTCTGCACATGGTTCTCGACCTTCCCACATGTTAATACTCTCCAACAGTTACACTGTTTTTCCAGCCCTTTTTATTTTCACAACATCTTTGAAGGAGATCTGTGAAATGCTGAATCTTTAACAGATTTTTTCTCTTGCTCCTAAGTGTTCATTAGTTACATACATAGAACATGCTGAAAAGAGAACAGATTTAAACATCTGACAAATTCCATCCCCTTCTCAATTTCTCAACTGTTACGCTGTAAATCGTTGTTTAACCATTTCCTCAAAGTTAAAAGGAAGTTAATGTTTAAAGCGAAGAACAAAACAACCCACAAATACAGTTTAATAAACTTCATGTGGGTTTTAGTCCCACCCTTATTAACCATGTTTCAGCTTTGCTTGGTTATTATTTAAAAGTGCAATTCAAGCAAATTGAAAAGAAGAGCTTTAAATTAAGTCTTGTTCCAGAGTCATTTCAGGTTTACACTCAGTTCTCAGAGCAGAACATACCCAGGAATATCTGCCCTGGCCTCCAACTCTGCTAGACAAGGAAACCCCAACATCTTCTCCCTCTTGTCCACTGTGGAAGAGGAAATAAAATCCCAGCACAAGGAAACCCAGCACAGTAACTTTAAGAGGTTTAACTTTTCAGCTCGTGGCCCAGCTATGGATGAATGCCAGACAGCTCCTCTCCCAGACAGGAGAGTTCAGTGGAGCTGAAGGTTTCCTCAGGGGAAATTGTATCATCTTTAATCCCCACACGCCTGCTCTGCCCTGCTTCCCACAGCAGCAGAGGCTCCTGAGTCACCTGAAGGGCAGCACCGCCCTGCTGCACGCAGAAAACACCTCCCTGGCCAGGGATGGAGCTCCCCGAGCTGCAGCACCTGCTCTGAACCAGGCACCAGCTCCCTCTGCAGTGAAATTGGCAATTCACCAGCCTAAGGTACCTGTGGCACAGGATGAGCCACCAGGGAAGTGCTCATCTTCATCACTCACTCTCCCCTAACACCCAACCCTGACAGACTGCGGCCTCTTCTGCATCCTTGTTCCTCTCCTCCAGAAGAACTCCATGAACCAGCCTGAACAAGAGGGAGGCACAAATTCTTCTCTTAATTCAACTGAGAAGAACATGCCACCTTATATAGAGACAGGACAAAGAGCAATCCTGAACCCCAGATCAAAGACTCTGGATTTTAAAATGGAAGAGAAGTTATTTAGAATCAAACCTCTGCCTCTAAATGCATCCCAGTGATTGTCACCTTCTGGTTGCTGAACAGTTCTCAAGAGTTTCGTTTCATTTCTAATTATAATGCTTATTTTGACATGGGCTCACAACCCTCTTAAAACTGTAACTGTTTCCAAAATGCAGGTACAAGTATGAAAAGCCTACACCTGCTCTAAGGAGCTGATGCTGCAGTCCAGCACTTCAGCACGTGACAGTGACTCAACTGTGGCCTTACAAAGCTGGAACTTTCCAAAAAACCAAGTTCCTGTACTGGCTGCTGTCTTCTAGTGCTGGTCCCAGAGCTGCAGAGCTGCCTGTGAGTGCCCAGCAGCAGGGAAGGGCAGGGCAGCCCTGAGCTGTGGCCAGAATCCAAGTGCTGGCACAGCTGCACTCCCCAGAGGCCGGTGCTGCCAAGGGGAAGGCAGCAGCGCTTTCCAGGAACCCTGTGCCTCTGCTAGGCTGAATTCCCAGCTTGTCACGAGGAGCAGGAGGGCTGGAGCATCCTCACACCAGGCACTTTAGCTGTAGCTCAATGGTGAGACCTTGGGCAGTTTTTGCCTCACTCTGAGCTCACAGAGCTCCGAGAGCACGGCCACCCTTGCCAAAGCAGGAGCTGCAGCAGCCACACACAGGTTAACAGCAGCATCTGCCAGCAGAGCTTGAAAACCAGACCCCAACCTTCAGATGCCACACTGGGAATCTGAGACCATCACCAGGAAGCAATTGCTCAGCCTGGCTGCAGCTCAGCTTTCGTGCCACTGTGTCAGGGATTTTGTTTTTACTAGAACTGCGCTCGCCCTGATCATTTTCTATCACTTTTGGTATGATTTATGGCATGGCTGAGAATATGATTACAGCAAGGCCTGAGCCAGCTGGAGATCAGGACACAGCATTACTGCCCACTCTACCTCTTGGCAAGCAGCTTTCCTGAAGGAGATGTCCTGATCACCCAGTTAGAGTCCAATGAGCATTCCCCCTGCTGGAATTTTCAGGAAACCCCCCACTGCAGCACTAGAACTGCTCACAAGACAAATGCCAGGACAAACAGGCTGCAAGGTTTCCACTACCCAGGTCTTTCCTCTAGCCCAGCAGGTCTGGCCCACGTCCCACCTGTGAAGTTGCTGCTCAGGGCAAAGCCTTATTCTTCCTGCAGCAAACAGGGCTCAAGGAAGCAATGTGAAAATAAAATATTTTTTTTAAGTGATGGTCTTAGTATTTTAAAATTGCCAGATTAGAAGGCAAAAAATTTTAGGCTCTAGAGTCACCTGCTCTCAGGTCTACTCATAGCACATTAAAGACTTCCTAGACAATTTGGGGCAAGCTTTTGATTCCTCTGATTCCAGAAAACATCTTACCACTACATTAGACAGCTTCCACTACAGGTATGCTGGTTTAGTGTGGCCACTGCAAAAGGATGTGTAAACACTGAAAACAGCCTAAAATGTGAGATGTTTCATGTTTAAAGACAGACTTAAGAAACCAAAATGGTCCACTCAGCTAAAATAAGAAGGTTCATCTACATGGTGGTATGGATTATTTCAATGAAACCATTTCAATAATTAATGAGGTTCATCTTAAGTTTAGTTTCATCCATCTTAAGTTCAGGCTAATCCTCAAGACACTGAAGTTTTCTGTTCTCCAGTTTTGAGCTTACAAGAGTGTTTTAACTTTAACTCACTCAAATGTACCATGCACCTGCTTTTAGCCCTTTCCCATTCCTGGTGATTATCTGAATGAAGAGGATGAATGGATTCCTCTAACAGGAAAGGAATATCCCAACATGCAGAAACATCTCTCTCTCAACACATCTGCCCACAGCACTCTCAGCACTGCCAGGACCAGGTGCACAGGCAAAGGCAAGCAGAGCTTTACCAGCACTGTCACTAACACAAGGGGCTTTGGCACAAACCAGCAGCTTTCACACTGATCCCACGTTGATCCAGCCCAGTTATGTCAATTTAGCCACTGCTTAGAATTGCCATGATCCAAACAGGTACTGCAATATTGCTGTTCACTTTTGCTGAGTAGTGAGCTAAGACTAACTAGTCTTGTCTCTTTTTCAGCTTTCCTACTGGGAATTTTGCCAAGCTTTATCACCCCCTCCTCCATTCCCTGATCTCAGGCAGTTAATACTGTGCCTACAACTACATTCCTCTTTTTTTAAAGGTTTCTCCTCTGTTTGTTTGTGCTTTCCAGCTTTGGAAGCCCAGCAAGATTAACAAAACATGCCTGGTGGCAAGAGCGTAGAGCTGTTAGTGATTTAAGGCTTGAACTAGAGATATTAGTTTTAAGCTGCCCTCGGTGGAACTCAGCTCAACTTCCAGTGCCACTCAGACCTCAGCATCTCTGTTTGCTGGGGTTTTTTTAATCCTGAGGCACAGCGCCCTCAAATGGCTCCGGAACGAAGGCTGGAGCCCCGAGGGCAGAGCATGAACTGCTCCTCACTACGGTTTAAGGATAAATCTCCACCATCAGGTCTGTTCTGACAGGCACACCTCCCAGGACCATCTGCTGGGAATCACTGCCTAATGCCCCGCTGACTTCCTGAAGTACTTTAAAAGTTATCAACAATAATTGCAAACTACTCAACGTCTTAAGCATCTCAGTCTCCAACACAGAGAAACTTTCCGTCCCACACAAGATCACCTGCTCCTACTGGGATGCTCAGAGGAGAGCCAGGCCCTGCAGACACCTGACACACTACAGCCTCGGGCAGAGAAATCCTGAAACTTGGGTGGGAAAAGCCCCCCTGAGTGGGATGTTCCTGTGACCATGCCGGGGCACTGGCTGCTCCCTGACCACAGCTCCCAGTGAACACCCCAACACCACCAGCAGGAGCCTGGGAAGAGTCAGCTGCACAGCTGCCACAGCATCAAGCCAGGATGGCACCAAATCACCCCAGTGGGACACAGCCACCTGCCCCATGGCTGGGGACAATGACACAAGATGTTCCCTCCATCACGATGCTCCTCTATAGCACCCTTAGGTTCTGCCACCCACCCACAATGGAACTGAGGGCCTGAGCCCCTCAGGGATGGCTGAGACAGCTCCACAGGGAGAGCCAGGGTGCGCAGAACACCCAGCCATGGGACAGCGGCGGTGATCGGCAGGGCTCGGGAGCTGAGGGGACAGTGAGGCAAGGGGACAGGAGAGTCACCTCCCTGAGGGCACGTGAAGCACCAGCATCCTGCCTCATGAGGCTGGCAGTACCCGGCCTGAGGGGGAGACCGGGCCGGGATGGCAGCACCGGCCCTGAGGGGGGGAGCGGGCCGGGATGGCAGCACCGGCCCTGAGGGGGGGAGCGGGCCGGGATGGCAGCACCAGCGCTGAGGGGAGGGGAGGAGAGGGGTGGGATGGCAGTACCAGCCCGGCGCAGGTGCTGAGGGAGGCGAAGGAGTCGCTGCGGTTCAGCGCGTGTCCCGAGTAGAAGCAGAGCCGCTCCCGCGGGGGCCGCCGCGCCTCCCCGCGCCGCCGCTCCACCGCGAAGCCCCGGGCCAGGAAGCGCAGGTCGCGGCGGAGGTGCAGGTAGAGCTCGGCGCCGGCGGCGGGCAGGCGGAGCAGCACAGCCTCCTCCTCCGGCTGCTCCGCCGCTGCCCGCCGGCGCCGGGGGCCGCCGCGATCCCCTCCGGGCGGCAGCAGGTGGATCTTCTCCAGCGGCACTCGCTCCGGGATCACCACTTCCAGCTCCGCTCCGCCAGCTGCAGGCGAGAAGGAGAGAGGCTCAGGCGCTCGCACCCCGGAGCCGCGGCCCGACGGGGCGGCCGGGGGCTGCGGCACCCCCCGCTCCCCGGGACAGCCCCGCGCTCGGGTTTCAGCGCAGACAGCCCCGCGCTGGAAACCGTGAACGGGCTGCGCAGACAATGGAGCCAGCGGAGCACGGCGATTTATTTCTCTCTATATACACATATATTAGAGACAGAAGCGTGCAGGGAAGAGAGGAATAGGGCAAACGCTAAAGCTACTTGTATCATTAAAAATATATATATATATATATAGCTCAGACACAAGCATCGCATTTCACCAACCCCAATAAAAATCTGCAGGGAGAAGGGGAAAAGCAGAGCGAGCCGCAGCAGCAGCCAAGGACAGTCAGCAGCTTTCCACATGGAACGCTACAGCAGCAGCGGGAGGACAGGAAAAGAAAATACAAAAGCCTGGAGCAATTCATCCCGCGGGCTGGGACCGTGGCCACGCAGGGGATGCGGTGCGTGCCCTGCGCTCCGCGCCCGCACGCTGCCGCCCTGGACCGGACCCTGTCAGCGCCGCCGGGGAAGGGGAGCCGGGGCGGCAGGGAGCGCTACCTGTGCCGGCGTCCAGTCCGCAGAGCAGCAGGCAGGGCACGACGAGGGGCAGGAGGCAGCCGTCAAACATGGTAGTGCGGCGGCGGGGCCGAGCGCGCAGCGCAGCGACGGGAGCGGGGCCCGAGTGCGCCCTGCCCGCCCTCGGCACCGGGGATCGCCGCGGCGCGCGCCCGGCCACGCCCCCCGCCGCGGCTCCGCGCGCCCATTGGCGGCGGCGGCCACCGGGACACGCCCCCCGCTCCCCCATTGGCTGCGCGCCGCGAGGGGGGAACGCACGTGGGAGCGGGCGGCCGGTGGGGGGCGCCCTCTCCTGCCCCGGGCCGGGCCCTGAGGGAGCCGCGGAGCCGCCAGGGACATCCCGGCCGGGTCAGGGGGTCTGAGGGGCGGCATCCCGCCGCTGGGCAGCCCCGTCGTGTTTCCTTCCTCTCCCCTTCCTCAGCATTTATTGAATTTAGACACGATTACGGCAACTCGCTTGAGAGTCACCCATTCCTTTCCAAGCGCCAACCACAGGACCGGTACCAGGGCTTGGAAGACCAGGAAAAAATAAAGTTGGCGCTATCATAGAATGGGTGAGGTTGGAAGGCACCACAGAGGGACATCTGGTCAAAGCTCCCTGCTCAAACAGGCTCATCCCAGACCACAGTATATGGACACACAGAGATTTTGGGCAATGATCCCACATACTCCTGAAGCAATCATTGCATGGATGAAAATAAGAAACAAGTGCATAAAGAGATATAAAAATTGATTTTTGCTACCAATTCCCATTTTCACTGAGGTCCTGCAGCCACTGGAGTTCCTTCCCACCTGGCTGGGCCACATCCAGTGTGTCCTCAGCTGTGCAGGGATCGGGAAAACTCAGTTTGGACAGGGGCTGTTGGAAGCAGTAGGGTGATTTCCAAAAGCAGAAAGGTTCTGCTGTGTTTGGTGGGCTTTGGATGGGATCCTGTGCTCCTGGCATGGTTGAGTCATGGAAAGCAGTCAAGACCCAACCTGTTAGCAGCTTTAAATTGTGGTGGCCCAGCAGAGCAGTGTCCTAGAGTTTAAACTTCTGCAAAAATCTGCAGCTTTGTTGCTGAAATTGTAGAAGAATTCAAAGGAAGACCCATAAAAGAGTGTGAATGACTCCGGCAGATCTCCCTGCAGCACTTCCACAAGAATTGTCCGGAGGAGCCGCACTGACAGCAGGGAATGGCTCTGAGTCACAAACAAGTGGAATTAGGTTTGGATGCTCATCGCGGGGAGGGCAGGCACTGGGGGAGTGCTGAGAAAAAAGTGTTTGGAGCTGGGAAAAGGACTGGTGAGAGACATGAGCGCGTTAACACCATTCTCTTTCTTCCAGGCATTGAACAGGCAGCAAAAGCCACATTTTCTTGGTGAGCTGCTCCTGTACAAGGAGAGAGGCTGTTTGAGAGTCAGAACCTTGGAGCTGCTGCCAGCTCTTCACCCTGCTGGCTGTGCTTTTCCCAGGCACCAAGGGACACCCCATGACTCACCATGGGCTGGTGTAGCACCTCAGAAAGCCCTGCCTTGCACAGGGCCTCTGCAGCACCTCATGGACACAAGAGCATGTCCCACCTCCTGCTGTGGCCTCATGGATGCCCCTCATCCCTCCAGTGGGGTGGCACCTGCAGGATGTTACCTGTGGTCAGCAGCAAGAGCCAAACTGGGGACCTGCAAGCAGCTCCCAGCAGGCAAAATCAGAGTAAGCCAAGATCTGTGGCTCAAACTCTTTATTAACATGAGATCAGATGAGTTTTAATAGCTCTGTGTTTCCCACTCTCTCTTTCAGGGCTCTCTCTGCTCCTAATAAGAATTTACCAAAGTAAAGGGACTGGCCCAGACCCATTCAAGTGAGACAAAATCTCAGTTTGGGGCTGCCTTGCTCTCTGTCAATAGTGTAACATAACACAGAAAACAAAACCTCAGAGCCTGAATTTCCCTCCTGACCTGCTGTGAACCAACGATTCCAGTGCCTCCCTCCAAGGCCAGGCCCTGGCTGGCACAGAGTGGGGCAGAGCTCCCCCACAGCTCCTCACCCGTGGCAATCCTCTGCTCCCGAGAACCACGAGGCAATTTGATTTGTGAGCTGCCAAACCTGGCCTGAGCCCTCAACAGCCACGTTTAAACCCAGACCACCAGCTGACTTCATTTGCTAAGGGACTGGAGCTGCTGCCTCGAAAGGGTTTGACGTGGGGGCTTAGATTTGTTTAACTTTTTAGTAGATCCTTTCTCCCACCTCCCAAAGTCCTCTGCCAGAAAAATAATAACAATACAGAGAAAGAATAAATTTAATAGTGTGGGGGAAGAGAGGCACCAATAAAGAGAAGTCTGTAACTTACTGCATGGAAGGACTTGCTCAGTGGCTGGGCTGGCTGGCACAGACTACACTGGAGTAGGGATAATCCCAATGGAGCATCCCAGACTTCCAGAGCATTTGGACAGGAGCCCAAGAGGCTGCAAACCCCAGGACAGGGGCAATATCCCAGGCAGGCCTCAGTGTTGCCAAGGGCTGGAGCCAGGAGTAAGAGACAAGCCCCACAGCAGTACCCACACAACAAGAGAGAAACCTGTCTTAGGAGCAGCACTGGTGGTTCTCTTGAATCCAAATCCCAAAGTTCCAGTGAGATGCATTAACTGAACACCACGGACTTTTCAGAAATGCCTTGAAGTTGTTTCTGATAAGGATAAGGGGTGTGTGGCAGGAGGGGGCTGTGGTGCTGTTGTGGTGGTTGCATTGCTCCCCTGCTCCCAGCCCGTGGGGAAGGAGGGGTTTCTCCTCTCACCATCACAGAGGTGGATTTGGCCCTGCAGTTCCTAGGAAACAAGCCCTCTCCCCCTCTGAAACTGGTGTTGGGGTAGGGTTTTTTTCTTCAATTTTAAATGTACATCGAGGAAGCCAAGTTTCATGGCCATTATTGCAGAGTTAATAACCCTTTGGAGACTGCAGACATGTGTTATATCCATCTTCCCGAGCAGCCACTTGGCTCGCCGCCTGGAAAATGCCAGCATGGGAAGGGTTAACTTGGCCACTGCTCAGCCTTCTCCCTTCTCCAAACCCTTCCTGTCCTGGTCCTCTCCCCGACCTCACAGGTGCTGCTCTCCTGCCGGGACACTCCGATGCTTTTCCTGCTCTCCCCGCAGCTCCTCCCCTCTCTGCAGCCTTCGGGAATCGGGAATTTCCTCCCCTCCGGGGGCTGCAGAGCTTGGCCAGGCTGCCTGGGCACGGACCTGGCAGGTGCTGCTGTTACCTGTGCAAATGACCCCCCAAAGAGGCCAGAGACAGTTTAGTGACAAGTAGGGACCAACAAAAGCTCCTTTGTAACTTCAAATCATCAGCCAAATAAGCACAAGTAGTTCCAGAGGTGCCAACAGTGGTTTTCTTACAGACTGGCTTTACACACTGAGCCAGAGGTTCAATTAAAGCTCTTTGGTGGAGGCTGTTTCAGGCTGTGCTGCTTCACGTTGGACTCACTTCTTACAGGTGGTCTCAACCATCTTTAAAGTCTTTTTCAGCCTAAACGATTCTAAGTGGAGTCACCAGCATCCAGTACTGTTCATGCAGCCTCAGCAGAGGCACTTAGGAGGTTTCTCCTTACAGCAGCCTGAATTCTCCCAAGCCTGCAAGAGAAAATCTCCCTCTGGGACACCTCTCTCAAGTGTGGCTCGAAATGGACAGTCTGTTCATGAGCTCCTGGGAACAGCAGAGCAGAAAGAAAAGTGACAGTGACCCTGGAGGTGTCCAGGGACAGAGCTGAGCCACCAGCACCTGTGTCCTCAGGGGAGCACACAGCCTGCTCCAATTCAGCTGGGACCATGGCAGGAGAGGTGTCCTTCTCCTGGCAGGGGACTTTATCCACAGGCTGACAGAGGGTCCCTTTTGTCACAGGGAGTTTGCTTTGGCTGAGCTGCGTCTGTCTCACAGTGAGTGCATCACATGGAGTTTTCCCTGAAGATCTTCCCTGCAAACACTTTCCCCCTGCCTGTCTCCAGGGGGCTCCCAGCTTCACCCAGCTGCAATGGGGAAAAACCCTCTTCCATAGAATACTGAGAAATTAGAAAAAAAATATTCCTGTGGGATAGAGGCTGAGGAATGGACTCCTGAAATTCCAGGTTGCTTCACATCTGGCTCCATTCCCACCCCGGTGCTACGGCTGTCTGTGCAAAACCTTCCAGGGTAACTTTGGTGCAGATTTGCAGGGATCAGTTTGCAACAGTGTCAGGACCAGAAAATAACTGCACACAGGCCACAGCAGGTGAGAAAAGCCAGGAATATACAAGAACATACTCCCAGCTGAGCAACACAACTGCAGGGTGCTGGGAGAATCTGCTCCCCCCGGGCAGGCAGCAAGCACTTTGTGTAGAGAAATCAGAAAGGAAAGTGCTCCACCACCTCCAGGCAGGCCATGCTGGGGTTTTCAGACAGACAGACAGACAGACAGACAGACAGGAGTGGTGCAGGTCAGGCTGGGATGGGAGGCCATGCACAGATACCATCGCCGGGTCAGCCACGCGTCACTCCCCAGGCATGCGGGGACAAACGGACAAAGCAAAGAGCTGCCCTGTTTGACCCTAAAGTTCAGCCAGGCTTTTTATGGAGTCCAGTGTTGCCACCTCTGATGATGTTATCAGGAACCTGGGAATAGCTGGCATTTTCTTTTGTTATGATTTATGGTTTGTTTGGGTTTTTCCTCTCTGGACCTTGGCTCCTGCAATCATGAGATTGATTTCTCATTTAACTCCATGTTTGACCTCCTGACAGGCTGGGAAAGTGAGCTAGGAGAGGCCTGGAGGGTTTTTGCCCAGGAGCAAATCAAAAAAGTTTCTAACCATGAGATTATTTAAGATAATCCTTTCTCAAAAATGATGCTATTGATTCTTTTTGTGTGTGTGTGTGTGGAGGCAGAAGTTCTGAATGCTTGGAGCTGACAATGGCAAAGCCCTTCATGCAGGTGCCACCTCCTTGGCACCAGCAATATCCCACATCTGGTGTTCCCCATCTCCTCTCAATCATCTCCCTTTGTGTCCAACACCTGCCTTGGATGAGGATCATTCCCCCAAACTGAATATTTCACATAAGGCTTCTCCTTCTCTGCCTGTTCCTTGCAGCAGGAGACAAGGAGCCAGAGGGAGAGATTTGTAATCCAAGAAGGTGGTGCATGGCTTGGAAGAGGTGATGCCAAGGGGATGCACAGGGCACTTCATCCATCTGCATGGACGGCTGCTGGAGCCTGGACCGGGTGAAAGTTTGCATCTCCAGGCTGTGGAGCTCACTGAAAGCAGTGAAAGCATGTTTGTCCTCAGGGGATAAAGGAGCAGGGTGGGCAGGATGTGCTGTGACCATTGCAGGGCCACATCTGTAGCCCTGTGCACTTTGGCAGGTGCTGTTCCCCTCACACTCCTCTAAGGGATGGCAAGGGCTGCCTTTTCCTCCACAGCCAGAGAGGAAACCCCAGTGCCCACGTCAGCACAGTGCTCAGAGCCACTAACATGAGGGTCAGTGCGAGGTCTGGAGGGAGCAACACGCCTGGAGTCTGAAACACATCCTGCTCCTAATCAGCAACAGCCACCAATACCTCATCCCAGTCCATTTGGGGCCAATATTGTCATTTTTTTGCAAGGTCATACAGTGAACCAGGAACAGAGTTGAGATGTTCCTCTGCGGCTGGATCCCCTCTCCCAACAGAGCTGGCAATTGACTTTGGCTTGGCTGCAAGCGTTTGTTCATAACATCAAAACATCAGTGTCACTCTAGGACTGTTTAAACTGCTGGCTGTCAGGAATTCTGGGCTGGACACACACAGGAAAAGAGGGCAGGTGAGTGTCAGTGAACCTGCTGGCAGGGAGCACGCCCCAGCCCCTTCTGTGAGCTGGGATGGAGGGCACCAGCCCATGGAAACCCTGCATGGAGAGAGCCCTGCAGGCAACCCCAAAGCTCCAACTCTCAAGGACAGGCAAGTCAAACCCAGCTGTCTCCTGGCTCTGAGTGAATCCCAGGGAAGAGCTGGGGTCAGCTGGGAACCACGGAGGTTGTCACCCACAACATCCAAACACCTCCTGTCCACCCACAGTTATTGAGAGAGCTCATGGAAAGTTTTCATCCTGCTATCAAAGCAAACCAGATCCCAGCTCTCAGAGCTGAGCACAGCCTGACCACGAGGGTTGTGCCAAATGGGATTAAAGCATCTTGTTTGGACCAACAGGTCCTTTTTTCCTGCTGACACCCGTGGGGAGTGTGAGAGTGTGCACATCATGCTTGAGATGGAGAGCCTGTCTCCTGAGGTGGAATGGCACCCTCAGAATGGCATCATTAGAATAGCAGTGTAACCCCCATTATTCTGAGAGATTTATCCTCCATATTTGCATTACAGACATTAAGGATCTAGATGAGAACAGGACTTCACTTACCACCAGCCACAAACCCTGTGGCTTGAAAAATATGTAGGTTAAAGAGACAGTATGATAAATGACAGGCAGTAAAGCAGTGTCAGAGCAGATTTAACATCCTTTCTGCTCCAGCCCTACCCCAGATACACCAGGTACAGCTCTGGTACCAGGAGAGACAGCAGGACACTGCTGCACCTATAGGGAAAGGGCCAACGGTGACAGCCAGGCAGATGCCAGCCCTTGGGACACCAGCACATGGGGCCTCTGGACTGGCATCAAACACTCAACCTCAGTAAAAGTTAGCGATTTTTTACCCGACACCTGTTTCACACTCAGAGACCGATCAAGTGCAAATACGGGCTGCATGAAGTTTGCATGTTCAACGCGATCTGTTTTCAGGGGCGAAAAGACGGAGAGCAGCGCTCCACGGAGCCGTGTCCCGACGGGAGCCGTGTCCTGCTATTGCCACCTCGTGGGGCCTCGCAGCAATGACCAGGTCACCGACAGGGGTGGCACGGGAGGGGCCGGGGCGCTCTCACCGCAGCAGGTCCAGCAGCGCTGGGCTCTCCAAAGGCAGCCGCAGCCAGAACCAGAGGGAAGCAACTCTCCAGTTCACTGAATGCTGTGCATGCCCTGCAGAATAGTCAGGGTTACAGAACGGTCCTACCCTTAGGCCAAATGGGGCATTGCTACCAAGTCCTGTTCTCTGCTCATCCCTGCAGGACCCAAAGGGATAAAAAAAGCTGCAAACACACAATCACTACCTGACCTCGCTGCCCTTGCAATGGGGAAATGTATGAGACGTTCTTTGGTTGCTGAATAATTCCTCCTTTAAATCAGCAAAGGAACTAGGTAGGATTTGCACGGCCTGATAAGATTTAGTACAACCTGATAAGATTTAGCTCCTGCTTCCCACAGATTCTTATGAAATCCTAGGATTTCTCCTGTTCTGTCTACAGCCCATAACAACCGAGACACTTACCCAGAGGTGCAGTAGGAAGGCCTTTTGGAGCTGTCTCCTGCTCTTTGTTGTAGAAAGCAAACACACACATCTTCCAGAAGCTCTTCTAGGACTCCTGGGATTTCCAGCCAGCCAGGAAAAGCACAAAACCAGCTCTGAGGTCCAATGGGGAGTCAGGCTTGCCCAGCAACTGGAGGTGAAGGTGGAGTGGTTGTCAGAGCTGCAGGTCTGCTGGGCTCTACCCGTGGCTGCCCTGGCCCAGCCCCAGCCCAGTCCCCTCACTCTCATACTGGGAACTTTGTGAAGGAGCTTTTCCCAGATCCTCCTGCTTCGCTCCTGCCCTGGGAACTCTGGCTGGGCTCAGCACGAAGCCACCAGTGCTCGGGGAGAAGGAGCTGTCCTGGCTGCAGAGTTCATCTCTGAGTCCAGGCAATGCTGGCTGCTGCTGCTCAGAATGCTGATCCCCAGGGTACAGAACTGCTGTCTTTTTCCTCCTCCTTCTCTTGGGACTTGTTCCTCCTAAGATTGTTCCTGCTCTGCTTTGTGATTCTTGGTGATGTCAGTTCTGTGTTTAAGCCGTTGCTGTGTTGTCCCAGCCATTTCTGCTCCCTTCTCTCTCCAGCTGCACCCACATGCTGAGGCACTTGTGACAACCACAGCTCCTATTTCACCTCTCCCTGGTAAACTTGGCATTGAATTGTGGGCAGGGGAGCCCAGGCATTGCTCAGATCCTGAGCAGGCAGGGGACAGGATGCAGAATGCTCGCCAAAGTGAGGATTCTGCCTTGAAAAGGGTAGGACTGCTTTGCCAGAAATGTCTTTGAAAGGATACATGCCCAGCTTGGGAAGAGGCAGAGCTGTGCTCAGGTGTGTCCTGCAAACAGAAATACTAATTTTCCAGGGAGGATTTTGCCCTGGGCTATAGGAAGAGGAAACCCTGGGGCTGTGCCCGATGGTTTGAGACTGCAGTGCCACACTGTCCTTGTTGTAACTGGTCACAAGAGATCTGGGTCTAATTCTCACCAGTATCATGGGAAAAACTCCTGTGAATTTCAGTGGAAATTTAATCACTTACTTCCCTGCTCAACTTAACTTCTTTTAGACCAGCTTCTTTTGTGGTAGGAAAAATATGGACTTTTCACCACCTGAAACAACGGCCTGGGACCTGTTTCTTCCCACCCAGCTCAAAACAGAGCTCCATGGCTACAAGGCCATGCTTCTTGCACTTCAAAGTCAATGTGGAGAGGGTTTATACTTGTTATTCCACTTAATGTTTCTGACTTTGAAATGATTATGGGGTCTCCTCTGAATGCTTTATGGGGTAACAAAACTCAGAAGAATAGGGCTCACTCCAGCTGAGTAAATAGAAGCTATTTTCATAAATCTTGAGACTATTGGAACATCAACAACATTATCCTGTGTGGGTTGTTATGACTTTGTGTTTGCAGATTCGTGTGTTAAAGGTCGGGCCTGTGCTTTCAGCCTTGTCTTCTATTACAGCAGAAACTTCAGGTAGCCCCAGAGAGTGTTCTCCAGTCCAACAACCTCTCAGAGCCCCTCTTGAAGCTTTCTGTAGCCAGCCTGGGTAGAGATCACACTGCTTTGATCACCTCCTTTTCCTTGGAGGGAGCCCATCAAACTGCCAGGGAACCAGGATTAATCATTTCCAGTGATTTGGGGTGAAATCAGCTCCCAGGTACATTCGTGGCTCATGTGTGGATCCACACCAGAGGTTCCCAGCTCTGGGGCAGCCCTGGACCTGCTCTGGAGCTCTCACACCTGGGCTGCATCCGTGGGCTCAGCATGGACTGTCATTCCTGGTGATTGCTGCTCTTCAAACCCACAGCTGGGGGAAGTGCCTGTGGAGATGGTGTTTTTCTTCCAAATTCAGCAACTTTTTTTTTTTTATTCTTCACAGTTTGCAAGTTGTTTGTAGCCAAAACTCACACAGCCCTGCTTGGTTTGTTTTCCATCTACTTTATTCTTACTCATAAGCTTAAAAAAAAAAACAGCTAATAAAACCAAAGTGTTCTGCTAGAGTTCATTATTTGGGCTGAAACACCTTCCCTTCTGTTTGATTGCCCATGGGAGGAGATGATAAGTCAGAACCTCTGCAATCTTCCCAACCAGGGAGGCAGAAATGGAAAGGAGAAATATGGAGCAGTTTTTCAGTTGAGACAAATGAGCACAACTCCCTTGTTTTCTGTAGAGTTTCCTGCTTTTGCTAGCTGAAGATCCATGGCTGAGCTGTCTCACAGGTGCTGGTGATGAACCACTGATGATGCCACAACAACCTGCTGGGCAGTACCATCTCAGTCCTAACACACAGAACTTCCTAGGCAACCCTACTGTGCACCTCAAAACCCAGCTGGGTGGAAAAACAAGCAGGTGTAACATTCCTGGTGTACTCAGGAGCACTCACAAGCACTTTAATCAAAGCATAGACCTTGGATAATACAAAGGATGGGTGATGCCCCCATTAATTTTGCTTCCTCTCCACTTGTTAATTGTTCAGAAAAACACAAGTTCATATACAGACATTGCTGTTAGGTCTTGTGAAGATTGTGGGTCATCCAGCTTTTTCCAGGCAACAGAAAACCTTGGAAGAGTAAGGAATTATTTCCTGAACTAAAGATGCTCCCATTGAAAAGCTTGGAGGGAATGGAAAGCAGAGAGGAGGACACTGCAAGACAGTGAAAACAAGGAAATCCTTACCTAGACACCTCTTTTTAAAAAATATTTATTTGTAGTGTGTATTTCAACTTACCAAAGTCAGTGGCTTTAAGAACAAAAAAAAATATAATTACACCAAATAACATGAATAGCCAAAATGAGTTCTGTGGAATAAAGGAGATGTGTAAACCCAATCCAGAGCAGGCTGGTAAATCTAAGTATGACACGAGTATGGAGGAAGCAGAGTACACACGGACAGGAACACCTGAACTAAATCCAGAGAAATTAAACTGAACAGAAGAGTTTCCCCTGCATCTTATGGACTAAGGTGTGATTTGCAGTCTAGAGCTCTATCAGAAATATGTGGCACAGTCAAAGTGGCACAGCAAAGCCAGATGCACAGTGTCAACTCATTGAACCAGGACACACTGTGTGAAATGGTAAAAAGAAAATGTTAGAGTCTATCTGTGCTCCCACACACACCCACAGTTGTGGGTTGTTCTGCACTTGCTCTTTGAGACTCTTTGTGCAACAAGATTATAAAAATGGTGAATCTTCATTGCATTGCATTGAATAGACTGAAAATCTTGAAGCACATGACATAAATTTCTTTAGCAGAAATTGTGCCCCCATGACCTCAGCTTCTTGTTTCTGAGTTTCCATCAGTAGAAAGGGGGAAATTAAATGCACATAACTCCAGGAATGACCAATCTGATGTTGACAGAGGACACTCTGACAGCCCATTCCTACTTCTTTCTGTGCTGTGGGTATTTATTACCAGGACCTAGTGGTTTACATTCAGAATTTTTAGGTCTAATCCCCTTGGCTGTCCATGACAGTAATCCCTGGAAAGGGCCCTCCATGGCCTGCCTGCCTTCCACCCATCCCCCTGCAATGTTACTTAGTTGCTTACTGTGCCCAGACTTCACCTACAGGATGCTACTTTCTTCCATATTCTTCTGCACTCACCCAAAATTTCCCTCAAATTTTATACTAAGTGTATTTATCTACCTTTTGTTCTTCCTCTAAGATCCCAGTTTCACATCAACTTAGAACAACAGTTCTTGCAATTAGGTTGGATAACTGCAGTCCAAAATTTCTCCTAGGCAAGACTCCAATAGAATTAATTGGCTTCAGTGGGAGACTTGTCCTGAGTAGGAAAGGCAAAGTTTTGGCCTCAAGGAGACTATAAATTCCAGTTTAAAAATCAGTAGTTGTTCAGAGGCTCATTCCTGTGACAACATCATCCTTTGTGTTTCCTTTCCTAAATTCCTTTCCTAGTCATAGGAGGAAAGCTTCTGGCACCAAAACCAAATGATAATACCCTGGCCACCTCCCAAAAGCCTGTTAGATCCTGAAGAAAGTGCCGTTGTCTCTCTCAAGGAAGTGTAAATCCTCCAAGACGCCGGATTTCCACGTTTTGTTAGGAAAGTGTTTTTCACGCAGGCAATAAACGGGCCCTGATAACAACAACTGTGCCCCTGCCAAACTCTCCAGTTGCTTTACATGTTGCCATCAGTGCTGAAACTCCCCATACTTCCCCCCTGCAGTATTTAAGGTGTTCTCCTCATCCGTGCAGGAAGGGCACTGGTGGCCAAAGGCTGCTCACAGGGTCCTGCCCACTCAGCCCAAGTGGCACCACTGAACCACAAGCACCAGGACAGGGGTCCTTTTCCAGCACCACACATCTCCCTTCCTCCTCAGAAGCTGTAGCCCATGCTCCTTCCTCGGTGCAATTCCCTTTGTGGTAAAACATGAACATTTGGGTCCAAAATAGTCAAAGTACAAGTAAAAACGTAGACACTGTAAAAAAAGCCTCTGTACCAAAGCCTTCCTACAGCTTCTTGTAACTGCATGAAACCAACTTCTTTCTTCATATCTGAGATCCCAAACATTTCCCATTCTTTCAATGGTTCAGTCACTGAATTACATCCCACTTGCCAAGGAAACCTTGGGAAAACAAGTCAGTCCTGTAACACTTCCTGTAGGTCACCAATTCCTGCTGGAGGGGAACGGAGCCGCTCTGACCCGACCGCTCTGACTGAGGCTGCTCTAGGAGTGGTCCCCTGGCCTCCATCAAACTACTGGATTTAGCTCCCCAGATGATCTCAGCTACTGTAGAACCACATGCAGAGCCTCTCGCCTCCCAAACTTATGACACAAATCCTTTATGACCCTGTGAGCTAATGCAGAGGGAAATGGGACTGGCACCACCCTGTTTACAAGGCCTGTGCTCTCCATGGAGGGCCCCAGAACTGAAAATGCTGCTCTCCATGGAGAGCCCCATGAAAATGCTGCTGCAGCCCCACTTGTGTCAGAACAGAAGTGCAGATTTAGGATAGAGGCACTTTGGGTAAGAGGAGCTGTCACCCACTGGTTGCAGCATGAACAGCCTGTGGCTGAAGTCACATACATCCACGTTTGGGTCTAGCTGATGTGATTCCCCATTTTATAAAAGAGCAGAGATGGAAATACAGATCCTGGTATCAAAGAACCCCCAGCAGTGACAGTGTGACATCCTGTGCCAGTCCTATTCTCCCCAGTGCCCAGGTACCTGCAGTGAACACTCCAGAACCACAAATCAGAGCTTGGTGGCCTCACTCCAGAGAAGGCAGCATCCAAAGCTGTGAGACAAGGTCACAAGAAGGGAATGGATGAGATTTGGCATTAACTTTCTAGTCTGAAGATGAGTGAGGAGCAGAGGGTGTTTTTCCCCAATTTCCATTTCCCCTCTTCTCTCCCTTCTGCACCTTCTGTTCTAACACTGGGCCAAAATGACTGAAAGACATTTGAGAAGCCTGGAGCTCAGTGGAGAATTGGGGCTGAGTTTTGGTGTTTCAACAGTGACTTCCTTGACACAATATTTCAGCTATCTATCACTTCAGAGAAAGGCTATATTTCTACACTGAAGCCAACCCTTCACAGACAAGTAATTTGAATTCCTCCATGTTCGCTTCCCCTGGCCTCCAGGAAATGAAACATAAGTCAGAAAAATACCCATTTTGATGAGGGTTTAAACTGAAAAGTAAAGATAAAATGGCAGTCACTGTACAGCACTATCAAATTTTTCCCACATTGAGTAATTCTGGTTCCTAATGGAGTTCACACTACCTACCTACCACAAAACATCTGTGATTTAAATTGTTTGATGAAATATATCAGATTGAAAAACAACATTAGAATCAACGGGACACTAAATTCCTTGACTCTCTTGAGCTTTGCCCTTGTGGAGCACTGTCAGTCAGCGTGTCCCAACATCTTTCCACACACTCCACAACGATTCTGAAAGTGGGTCATTAACACATTTTGTCATGTTACGCAATTTCTCCCTCCCCTCTAAACTGGGCTTTTTTCCAGGCCCAGTAGCCAACAATAAATCAATCACAGTCTCTCACAAGCCTTTTGACTTAAATCCTGTCCTGTAGGTTGGGCTGACACCAGAGCAGGAATCACTGCAGGAGGTGAGGCAGGACAGGGCTAGTGGTGACTGCTGCTCAGGAGGTGTTTGCTTGACCCACTGCTGTTCTTGGTGCCACTCTTTGTGGACTCCTCTTCAGTGTCTGTAAGAGAATCTTCCTCCTCTTCATCACTCCGGTCATCTTTCAAGTCCTAGGGAGAAGAAAGCACTGTGAACATATTTTACTGCCCCCCCGAAACACACCCTGCCCCCAAAATGGAGACTGACGTCCAAGGGGAGATCAATTAACAGCACTTTAATTCTGCAGAACCAAATGTCCTTTAGACAAAACTGCTTCCATGACCTCAGCCCAGCCACTTGACCTCTTGTTCATTTCTGCTTTTCCCTGTAAAGTGTGGCTATTAATCCCTGGGTGCTGTGGGATTAATTAACAGGTGTGAAGTGCAGGGAAGATGAAAAGAATATTGTTTAAAAGCTAAATATGATGAATACACTCACCCAAACACAGGAGCTGAGAGGCTGCCTGTTTCTGACAAGTGTAAACTAAACAGTGATGAGTTGTGCCAGCATCTCCTGGCACCAACTTTGCACAAAGACACTTGCTGACCCTAAAATGCTCTTTCCTGCTCAGTGGCATACACAGCACATCAACACTGGCACAGGGGAGGCTGTGTCTGTACAGCTGTTGTGCTTCTTGGGTTTATCACCCTGCTAAGGGAACTGCCCAGGGGGAGAATGGCTGCTCCAGGAGCAGGGATGGAAGGGGTCAGCAAGGCAGTCTGCCCTCAGGAAAATCCCTCCCCAGCTCCATAGGGACAGCTCCTAGCATTTGGCAATCATGCTTCATCCCAGACAGTCAAAAATGGAAACAGTGAATGTTTCCACCACAGAGAGAAAATTCATCACATCTACCCCGTGTTTCAGGGAGAGGTGAGACCATGCTGTGCTGTTTGTCACGGCACATAAAAAAACACACCATTAGTTTCCTATTTCTCAACTCCTGCCATAACCCAAGGCCCTAAAATGTGTAAAGAAGTTTGTTTCAAACAATTGAGGCTTCAGCATTAAAGCCAAACACCCCTATCTTCCTCCAGTGCAACAAGCTCACAAGAGCAGCACCTGCCTGGAGGACTTTCCACCCCAGTGGGTGACCTGCTCCACAGACTCAGGGCAGGATGCTCTAGTGAGAGATGTTGTACATCCAGAAAACTCTTCCTTCTTCCTAATTCCTGAGAACAGGCACCACTTTTTGTGTGTCTGTACTGCAGGATGCTGGGGCTCCTCCTCATGACAGAGCTCTGCCTCCTAAGCCTGTGCTGGAGCTGGCAGGAATTCAGCACAGACAATCCCCTGCCTGCACAGCCACACAGGGACCACTCCATCATGGATCAATCTGCTCTCATGTCATCCAGCTGCACCTCAGCTACACAGGCAGAGGCTGCTCGTGCTCCCTGTGATGTGCCAAGGTCAGAGCAGTGACGCAGGGAGGAGAAACCAGGGTTGTTCCTGCCCCTCCTGTATCTGCTCTTGGAATGAAGCAACAATTCCACTTCCTTAGCGTGCTGCTCTGAGGTCTTTCTTAAGCACCAAATTCATACAGAGAAAATAAATAACAGCCCAGTAATAACTCATCCAATTGCAATCTCATATCCCTTCATATATTACACTCCTAGTAAAAGTATAGGGCTAGAAAGCAAATTAAAGCCTGAGCTCTGGCTCATCACAAACTATAAACTTCCTGGAGATTTTCTTTTGCTTTTTCCCTAACAACTTACAAAGGGTATCAAAACAAACAAATCTTACTGTAAATACTGTAAAATAAACTTGGCATGCCATCAGTTAGAGAAAAGGCAAGACAGCCTTTCCCACACAATTTATGAGGTTCTGGCTCTTTCAGATCACCTCACTCCCTCCTGGTATTTTTGCCATTTGTATCTGCAGTAAAAGACAAATGCTGGGGGGGGGGGGGGAAGATTGTTGCTTTTCTGCCACCAGAAATGTTTCAGAAAGAAAAGCAAACTAATCCTAAGGAGTGTCTGATGCCAAATCCACTGCACTCCCTGAAGTGCTCTCATCTCCCTGAGGCTGCACTGTGGGCAGTGACAGGAGCAGCACTTTGGGACTCCCTGGGAATAATGTCAGGGAAGTTTGTGGTATTTCATTTGGAGTCCCTCCTTGTGCTGCACACAAGTTGCTGGTGGCTCGGGCATGTGCTGAAGAACAGCTGGCAAACTGCTCTGCTTTGAATGATGGCCAGTTTGTGATATTGATTCCTGTTTCCTACAGGAATGAGCTGGCATTTCCAGCATGGAACTGGAAACTCAGATAGAGTTGGCTTCCCAGTTTTAATGCTGTCAAGCTGGATGCTCTGATTAAAAGCACTAAATGTAGTAATTAAAAAACATGTCATGTTTTTTCCAGCTCACTGTAAATCCCTGCCTTTGAGAGAACATCTTACAGATTTCAAAGCAGCAGAATTAAATTTCTTCATATTCTGAAGTAATCACTGCAAATTTTCTTAATTCTGGGAAAGAGTGTTACTTCTGAAATCCTGATATTAATCAAGAAAAAATGCTGCTAAATTAAATCTAATTTTTATTAGATTTTGTAATAATAAACTTGCTTCCTGACCAAGTGCCTCTACAAATTCCTGCTTTAGGAGAGTCTGGCCATTTTTGTCTGGCTTGTTTAAGTGACAGAACTTGAAATAGCAATAGCTTCATCTGTAACTGGAAATCCAAACAAACCTGTCTTTGCAAACTGTTTAACAGACCATTATAAATATATTAGGATATCCTAAGTGAAGTTTGTGCCTCTTAACTTTGACCTTCTAATAATAACAAAAGTTGTAACATTTGTAGGATTTTCCCCACTTTAATACCAAGATGTTTTCTCTGAGCCCCTCACATCATATATTATACTCATGTTTTCCAACTCAAAGGCTCTGCTCAGACTGTCCCCGAGCAGCAGCAGATGAATATACTATCAGGAACACAAGAGCTGGCAAACTGTAAATACCACAGCTGAGGCCATCATTAATACTCAATGCTTTAGTTTAATGGCATCAACTGCATTTCTTATACTTCAGCTGGTTTTGGGTAACAGACAAAATGGATGTGTACGTTTTCTGGTTTGGATGACTAACCAATTTAATCTTTCTAAATGGATGAATGGTTTCAAGGTTTATGAGAAGCAACACTAATGCTATAAAGTCTGCAAGAGAGCCATTTGTAGTGAAGCCAAAGCTACAAACTTTTATAATCTTTTTTTTCCTTTTGTTTAACCCTTCCACCTGCTGCTCAGTCTGCCTCTTTTAGTTAAATGAACCGTTTTTGTTAAGGTAGTTTTGGCTTCTTGCATTTCACTGCTGTTAGAACGTGTCATTGAAGCCATTAGCACTAGATGAACAGTGAAGGACCCTCTAAGCGACTTCATGGAAAAAAAAAGAGTTCTTCAAATTAAGAGATGAACAAAATTCTCTTGTTAGCAGAAAAATACTGCTCAAATCTCCATCTAAACTAGCAGAGAATTGACTCCTAATTGTACAAGTTTGTCTCTCAATAAAGCACTCAGAGATCTCTTCGCTCCTGACAAGCCCTTGGCCCTGCACTGTGCCCCAGCTGAGGAGAGCAGCAGCAGGACAGGGCTGTGCTGATGGAAGCTTTCCTGTCCCCTGGGCTGGTGACACCATGGGACCCTCACTGCTGAAGTGGGGCTGGGCAGACACCACCCTTCACTGGGAATGTGGCAGCTTTGTCCAGTGCTGAGGTCACACTGCAGCCAGGGCTCCATATCTGCCCCAGCAGGGTAGTTCAAGTGCAAAGTGTAAGAGCAGAGGCAAAGACAGTGCCAGGCAGTGTTAAAAGGCAAAAATAAACTGTAGCAATGTGGATTGATCCTACAAACAGAGAGGAAACCTTAGCAACGTGCCTCTGCTTTCTCAGAAGGGGGAGGGCCCTTGCTGGCAAATGTCAGTTCCTGTGAGGATGGGGAGGTCTGGCACAGGTGCCCACAGCAGCTGTGGGTGGATCTCTGAAGTGTCCAAAGCCAGGACAGGGCTTGGAGCAACGTGGGACAGTGGAAGGTGTCCCTGCCCATGGCAGTGCTGGGATGGGGTGGGCTTTAAGGTCCTTTCCAACCCAAACCATTCCATGATTCCAACTGTGTCCATGTGAGTGGTGGGAGATGGTCCAGGCCTGACCCACCTGGTGGAATCAACACTGACTCCAGGCTTCTCAGCAGCATCAGAAGATTTCAATTTGGCCCCAACGAGACAAGACTAGAACCAGTTAATTTTTTGGGCTAAGCAAAGTTTACATTCAGTTAACTGGATTTCTCTTACCAAGTACTGATGTATCAAAACAATTCAGAGCTGATTCCAGAATTTTGTTTTCTAATCTGGTGAAATTCCAATTTCTGGACTTTCAAATACTTATTCTTAACATATAGTTGGAATTTTCTGACTCTTAAATGTATCTTCTATTAAAATCAGAACCTTATACCTTAATTCTACCTTAAAAATATTTTCATTTAAACATCCACAAACACATTGACTAGATCTTGATTTTTCAATGTAAAGACAGTAAATTCCACAGCACCTGCACATATGGAAACAGCTTGAAGTACAAAGATGAAAGCTATTAGTCAGGTCAGCAACCACTGCCTCAAATAAAAGAGATAATAAACAAGAGAGATTATAAAAAGTCAGTCCAAATAGATAGAAGGGGGTACTTTTCTAACAAACAATACTATAAAGTTGATGAATCTCCGAGTTCAACATGTTGAATTCAACATCAATAATTCAACTCAGCTGACATATGACTTAATAAGTCTTTACTTTCCTATTGAGACTAAGCAATATACATTTGGATTCAAGCAAACTCTTCTGTATTTCCAGCCTGGAAGATTTTATTGGAAAATATATTTCCCTTTTCAGCTCATACATACTAGGCAACATAAATAATGTTTATCTTCCATGGAAGATGCACAGTTGGACTCTGCTTTCTGCAGGTTTAAAATGAAGATGCAGACTTTCTAAGTTAATTGTATTGGACATCTTGTGGCAAAAAGTCCTCTTATTTCATCTCTCCCTTCTATGTAATATCCATTCCCCAAGCTTTCCACTGGCAGTTTTCAGAGGGAACTCAAAGAAGACTTGTAAAAAATTAAAAGTTCCACTAATTCCACAATTATTGGAAAGAACAGCTTTATAAAACTAAATGTTGCTACTTGAACACGTCCCTGATTTTGACTGACGGGATAAATTTAACCCCAGGAAAACCTGACTGGTGGTGTCACTGAGCTCAGCACACCTGGAGCTGGGGCTGAGTGCCCTGAGTGCTCTGAAGAACCAAGCCATTGTTTGCAGCTAATCAGGCTCTGTGGCTGCTCAGAGTCTGCTGGCTGAGTTATTGAAATGCACGGAGTGAACCTCGCACCGCAGCCTGCGGGGCTTTACGATAATGTCAAAAGCCCAGGAGGTACCGAGTGACTCATAATGTCCCACTGCTTTTTGAATTATTCCAATTTTAAATCCACAGTTGGCAAAGAAACAAAGAACAATATAATAGGCATTTGATGCTGTTCTCTATAGTGAACTTTTTTTTACCCTAGGACAGAACTTGCTTTAAGCCAAGGAGTTCAGTGGTATGAACTTTTATCAGAACATGCACTTTTACTCCTTAGAAATGCTGTTTTGGCTACAAAACAGCTGATCAGACACTCGTGCTGTTCTCAGTGAGGTATGATACTGCACTCAATTAATGTTTTGAAACAACACAGCTGCTAAGGAGTATCCCTGCAGAAGCCTTGCAGCACTGTGGACTGAGACCACAACACACAGGTGTGTGTGACAGGCACTTCTGTCCAGCAGGGACATCTCCCTACATCCTCACAGACCATTCCATTCCTATTGTGATGCATCTAAACTTTATATCCTTACTTAAACATCACCTCATTTTCAGTGGCATACCTAACAAGTAATGGGTTTTTTTTCCTGTATTGATATTGCAATACATAAAATCCACCCAGTCCTTGTAACCACCCTGGTATCAAGGCTGGGTATGGAACACTTTGAGTGGCGCCCAGTGAACAAAGTTGATGCAGTTTCCTTACTGAGCCAAATATACAGAGATGGGGACCCCAGTCTTCCTCCACTGGTTACAGAGGGACCCTGGAAATGGTGGTAGGCACAGCCTGAGTTACACAGGACAAATCCCAGCCTGGAGCCGCTGCACACCCATCCCGGCCTGCTCAGACTCCCATGTGCTTCCTGCTGAGGGGAACCTGCAGTGTCCTGTGCCTGATCAAAACTCACTGCAGTTGTGTTACAGAGGACAAACTGCTCCTTTAAAGGATTTCCTCCCTTCTTGCCATGTAATTATGATTTTGGAGCACTCCTAGGTCCTCCTAGGGAAACATTTTCTTTAAATACGAGACAGAACAATTTTCTCAATTGATATTATCCTATCATTAACTAGCTTTATTTCAATCTCTTTTAAAATCGATTCACCAGATTGCAGTTCAGTAACTCCCTCTGAAAATATAAGAATTATTCACCTCATAACACAGTCACAATTCAAATCTCTGCAGAATATATTAAAAGTAGTAAACGAAGGCATCAAAAATTCTGTAAAAGCTTAGGGTTCGCTCTGTGAATTGATTTTTGGCAATTGAAAAAATAAATACATATGCACAGTATTACACATATATAATTTTTATATAGGTGTATATATAAAACTAGCAAGAAATGGAACATTTTGTAAAGATCCTGCTAGAAAATTAAAAGATACAAGCAGTTAAAATGAGAAGCCAGAAAATCTGTCGGCAAATGTCCTTCTGTGAACAGCAAGGTAAAGCAATTAATTTTAGAGCAAAAACTTTACCAACATTTGTCTTTCCTCTGAATTAGGAACTTGCACATCAAAAGAACCATTTGGATGGGGGATTTACTAGAAGTGGAGCTGCCTTGTGCCAGGGAACACGCAGAGAGGGGTGGGGGTGCTTGTTTGGCCAGATCCATTGCTGGTGAAAACTGACACAATCCCATTGAGCCGTGCTCATTCCTACCAGCTGAGAGCCTGGCCCTGCATCAACCCTCGGGTACGGCCAGGCCAGGAAGCCTCAGGATTGCAGGGAGGCTTGGTTTGCTATTCTTAGAGGCACTGGTCATCTGCAGCTCCTACTGAAGTGAAGCTCAGCAGCTTTGGAAAGAGCAGGTTTTTATTGCAGCACACCAGAGCTGTTTATGGCTCGGCCAATGTGAGACAGGCAAAGGGAGCATCCACACCCCCAATTTGTTGGACTCTGGCCTGGGGACTGAGGCTGCTCCTGCACAGTCCTGTGTGTGCACAGCAGGGCTGTGGAAGGGTACTTTGCCCCAGTGCTCCCACCCCAGCATACCTTCACCACCCATCTATTACAATCAAATGCTCACAATTGATTTTCTGTGGTTTCTCATTAGTTCATTCCTCCACAATCATCATAACAGCCTTTAACCCAGGTTTCTGAAGCTTTACCTGATTTTTATATAATGTTCAAGTGAAAAACGTTGTGGAATTATGGGCATTCTAAGCAGAGTTTATGAAAAATAATTTTTAAAAAATCCAGCAAAGAACATTGCTGCTGTATTGAAACCCGAGAAGTGTATTTTAGTGTGTGGAGGAACATACAATCCACTAAGCATATAGAACACACCTCCCTGGAAGTCACTGCTCAGCTGCTGACCCCGTTCAGAATCTGGAGTAAATGTAAAGATCTAAACAGAAATCTGCCTTTTAACTCCCAGTGCCAGGAAAACTGGCTGAGGCCCCAGAGACCAAAGAGTGATCTTAGATTGGCACAGTGGAGAAGAACTGGTGGCTTTTCCTCTTTCACAGGCTCTGTTGGGCTGCACTTTGACAATACCCATGTCTGGGGGGAGCCTTGACTCCAGGGCTCCTCTGCTCCTCTTGCCTACCACTGTAAATACCATCCAGCAAACCTCAAACTCTTCCATGCTCCTTCTGCCTGCCTCCCACCCTCCTCCCTTGGATCAATTTGGCAGCATCAAGTGAGACATGCAGCCAGGCTTTGGGTTTAACTAGATTGCTGGAGCAGAATGGGAAATATGCAGATGAAAGAAAGTCGTAACAGGAAGTAATTTCCCTTTACTAGGGCACGAGCCTCCACGCTGCTGACCTGGCTGGCTAACTCCCCTCTCCAGGCTATTAAACAGCTCGTGTCCCCAGGGCAATCATTTCAACCAACTGGGAAGGCTCCCAGATTGACTGGTTTTCATGTCTAAGGGGGAAAGCTTTCATTTGGCCTGTTTTGCTCCCCCAGTAAGCCATCCCCATGAGAAAATCTGCTTTAAATATTCATCTGTTGAGAACCAACAAATTCAACTTCTCCACAACCTGTTTTCCTCTAAAATGGAGAAAAAGCAGCCCCTGCTAATCTAGTTCAAACTGTCTCATGTTTGTGCCAGCCCTCCACTGAGAGAGCTCATACTCCAAAGCAGAACTGGTCCTTCCCAGGGAAGGGAACAACAAAATATCCAGGAAAAGCTTTTCCACAACTTCCCAGTTCCAGTCATGAAGATGTAACTCACTAGATTATCATTATCCTCTAGAATGTATTGCTCCTTTTAAAACAGCCACTTGGAATTAAAGTGCACCTCTAGGTGTGTTTTACCAGCACCTCAACAACCACTGGGCAGCACAGGCCTGACAAAATACAAGAAAACAAAATCTTATGTGCCACTAGGTTAGGAAATAAACCCTGTCCTCTGTTTAACTCCTGTAGTATGGCAATTTTCTAAAGGAAATTACTTCTCACTGAATGTGCTAATTCTCATTAAATTTCAATTTGTTTCATGCCAGCAGATCAAGCATAAAAAAAGTAAGAGGAAAAATGCTGCAGTAGAAAAATGATGGCTGGGAACAGCAGAAGTATCATAACAAGCACTTCACAGCTCTGATTTCAACCCAAAATAGTATTTTCTTATCATTTTTAGTTTCCCCTACTCTGTTTTTAGTAATTCTTTGAACACTAACTCTCACTGTTGCCTTGGGAATTTGGGCCAAATAAGGACTGAGCAAACCATGGACAAGGATACGCCCAAGCAGTCTTTAAAAAGTTTACCAAGCACAAAATGCCAAAGGAATATTGACCACAGACAGGTTTTTAAAGAGTGACAGGCCCAAAATGCTGATCTACAGCAGTGCAGGGTCTTTTCTGCTTCAGGAAGAGGAAAGAACCACACTGAATCCAAGGAAACTGCTGCTGATGACTCCCAAATAACAGCAGCCATTAGTGAGCAGCTCACTGCTTTCCCTGAAGGTGGTCTGATGGTGGCAAAACAATTACAAGAGCAGGAAAACCTATTGCTGGACACATTACAGTCTGTTAGAAACCTGCCATTACCCTCCACTGATGGACTTTGCATCAGCCCTGAAGTATCTGAGACATGTGGACATCATGCCCATTTCCTACAACTTACACATTTTTCAAGATTTAAAGCACCATGGTCTCAAAACCTTAACTCAGTGTGTAATGGGTTTAACATATATTTTACATCTTAATTTGCCATAATAATGTGGCTATAAGCTGCTGTCATTCACTCCCTTTTTCTGACCTTGGAAATAAAATGTTTAATCTCCACGGGATTTTCCTGGCGAGATGTTTTAAATCAGTGCATATGTACATACTTCTCTATATGCTTTTTCAATTTTCCTAAAATATTCTCATATGTGCAGACATGATGACTAGACATGTTTCAGTGGTGCTTGAAACTCGATACAAGTGGGTAATTTAACCATGTAATTGAACAATATTACAGAAACACAAGGAGTTTCCTAGCAACAAAAGGCCTTGGACATCAAGATGGCAGCCAGCAGCTAACATTGCAATTGCCTGACCTAACTTGAAAAGAAATTACACTGAAGAATGTCCTCCTTCCTCCCAAAGCAGAACTGGTACATGGCTACAGGTCTGACCTCGAAGGGCTTTGCTTACAGGCCTTACTCATACACAAGGTCACAAATGTCACATGAGAAAGGACATTTAGGGAACATTTCTACTTTCCAGAGGGAAGAATAATGGTTTTGAAAAAAATTCTGAACCCTCAAGTTTACCCCTATGGAAAATTAGAAGCTTCCTAATGTGAAGTAGCTGATTACAGCTGAGCTTGTGGATGGAGAACTCCCTGTTTTTAGGGCATTCCCAGGCCACCAAGGGAAAGGTGGCACAAGTCCCCTGAGCCTGGAAGCCACCAGTCCCTGGGCCAGAGTCCCATGGCTGGGGAAACAGGACACAGAGGGATGGCAGAAGATCATCTCCCTTCTTTCCTTTTCCCTCATTTTCAGCCATCTCTCACTGCGGTATTTGGGAGGAGGAAAACCACAAGATTTTCAGTGCAAGCTCTTTTTTGCTGAAGCAAGTCAGTTGCTGAGCAGCTGTCCCAGAGGGCTGAGGGCAAGTGTCCCCTCTGCCAGTGCAGGGGGAGGTGACAGCTGAGATGAAGAGCTTCTGACCAGCCACTCTCAATAAAAACCTTCTCCTCATGGGCAAGAGGAAAGCATGGAAGAAGCCACCAACTCTCGAGGGTGCAGTGACCCCAAAACTCCAGGACTGAGGCACAAGAGGGCACTGGAAAACTTCCTCACACCCTTCTATGCTCAGAGCTTCCTTCAGTTAAACAACAGAAGTCTCTATTCCCAGTTACACCATGACTTCATTTTTCCATCTGAAGTAGCTAAATGTTGCTTCAAGAAAAATATCAAAAATTGCTAAGTTTTCATTCAGAAAACAGCTAGTCTTGGGCAGAGAAACAAACCCCTACTAACACCAGAATGATGGTCTACTGGTATTTCCCTAAAATAGCAGCAGCTATTTGTGTGCAGCCTGTCTGTAACAAAGATGTTGGTATAAAAACCCTCCTTGCCAACACCATTCTTTTCAACGTCGCCTTTCCAGCTCTGGAGGCACTGGCTGCTTTCACAGCCAAGTTTGCCACTGCTATGGAAAACAGGCTGCACATGCAAGCCAGCTGAAGTCATCCAGACTGAAAAGGGCCCAGGCTGCTGCTGCTACCACTGTAAAAATGTTATTTGGAAACCATCTTCTCAGAGAGCTGTATAAGGAATCAAATCCGTGGTAAGGATGCAGGCTTGGTGCTTTCCCATTTTTTAGCAGTGACGAACACAGCAAAGCTCTTATCTCAAAATAAAACATTTCTGCCCCTTACAAAGGCACATAAAGCAGGCAGGGCAGAGTGGCCTTATATAGCTGGCCTGGCAATGTCCTGCTCACCACTGCATCTGAGCACCTTCTGGCACTGTGCCATCAGAACCCCAGCCAGTGTGGATGGAGAGCTCTGCCCAGCCTTCCTCTTCCTCAGCTGGGAGGCAGAGGGATGTCTCTCCATTCTGAAGAGGGGTTGTGCACAGGGAACAGCACAGAGACAAGGCCAAAATCACAAAAGAAAACAAGAAGTAAAGCACTTTACACCTGGGCCAGAAATAATGTAGTAATTGGTCAAACAGAGGTATATGACACACAAGAAATACAAGATTCTCAGTGTCTAAGGGCACACAGAAGCTTGTTTTAGAGGCAGAGCAACACAAACCATTTCCTCCACAGATTTGTCCCTCCTATGCTGCTGTTTGCTGTCTTACAGGGGCTGAGTTTGTAACTTCAAGGGCAGATGTTGGGTCTCCCTACGATACCCAGCTGTGTGTTTGTGTAAGAGTCGATGGAATCCAAAAGTCCAATAATCACAAGATGGTTCCTGTTAGCACTCAAACAACAATTAAATGCAGGGAGAAAGGAATATTTCTATTTCCTAAAGATGCTTCACAGCATAAACTGCTTCAGATAAAAGGACAGTCAGTTTAATTAAGTTTTTGTTTCTTGAGCCTCAGAAAAAAATACCATTTTTCAACAGCACAACTTAAATTTCATCTTAACTAGAAAAATATACCTGTCAATACTTGTGCCAAATCTTAGAGACATTCTCCAGAGTCCTTCCCTTAAACGCTTTTTGATAAATATTTTATCTACTCTGCACTCCACTGCACATTTCATGGCACGAGACCTTGTGAAAATGTCACTACTTCAGGCAATCAAACAAGACATAGATGGCAGTTTTATCCAGAGTTTTTTCCCATGTGAGTTTTCTCTACAAGGTAAAAGCAGATTAGGCAGACCAGACTTGCACTGTTCCTCTGCTCCAGCTGAACATGACAGTATTTCATTGAGTCATAATATAATACCAGATATGCTTCATTTGGTTTTTGTGATCCCAAGCCAGTGCTCAAGTTTAGATGACCTCAGATTTAGGCAAATCTGAAGAAACTTAAATACTGCAGAAAAATTGTAGTCAAATTGTAGTATCTCATCACTCACTCACTTCTTTTTTGGTAAGTTCCTACAAAGCCCAGTGACCAAAGATTGCTTTTACTCAGAACACAGAAATTCCTGAGGAGTTCTGGACCATCTTATGGCTTCAGGTTCTGGGACAGCTCATTTCTCATTTACTATTGGTACAAAACATCAAATACAGGCAAAAAAAAACCCCTGTTCTAGCTGAAGTCTCTGTATTCCAACCAAGACATTGGGTGTGACAATGAGAGGTGCAAAGCACATTTGAACATCTCCATGCTCTGTAGATCCCTATCAGAAATTATGACTTGAAAGCTCAGGACAACCATAAAATTCCAAGTAAATCTATTGGAGGTATTGGCATCTGTTTGATATTTCACATATCTTTCTGAAGAAACAAGTTTCTTACCTTTAGGAAAACGAACCTTTTCAAAATCTTGAAAATTAAGTAACCCCAATATAAATGCAAGCCTTGGAGGGTTAATAGCATCCCATTGAATAAAAAATATGCTATGACAGGAGTGGTGGAGTAGTAGGTAGGCTGATATAGGGTGGCACGAAGAATCCTAAAAAATAAAGATGATTGTTAAGGTGCAAGATCTCTTCCTTATGCTATTTACACTTATTTCTAATCTCATATTCCAAGCTGATTAATATTAAAAAGCTCTGCAAAGATGGTAGATCAATTAACAAGCCCTGCCTTAACTAGATTATGCATCTCTGTTGAAATACAGACTTCAGAAGATGAGAAATTTGAGTCTGGCATGGAAGTACTCTAAGTGAGGTTAGAAAAAGTCCCTGTTTTTCAGATCTCCATCTCTGTGTGGTCTAGATACTGTGCAACTCAGAGCTTGCCTATGCCTTTTTTAGTGCAAATTCTTTCTAATCTGAAATCCACACTTGAGAGAAAATCCTAGAGGCTTTGCAACAGGGCTTTTTGTTAATTAACATATGTTTTGTCCATCTTCAGACTTCACTACTTCTATATTATTTGGGGCTCTTTGAGTCCCTTTAATCTCATCGTGTTTCGCTTCCAAGCTCAAGAACTGAAGAACAAGAAACTCAGTGAAGCAAAATGATTGCAGATCACTTGTACAGTTAATTAAAAAAACAACAATAAAGTAAGAGACATCAGCATTTCTGAAAGAAAATACTACAGGAAATTAAAGCCTTATGTTGATCAATGTTCAGAACTATTAATTTAACCAGCTTGAGTCTCTAAGGGTTTGTCCATGTGCAGGGAGGGGCAAATTAGAGCTGTGAATGTGAAACACATTAAACACTTTTTAAAAGATAAACATGTTAAGCACCCATGTGGATACTCCAAAGCAGATTAAATCATAGCACTCCAAAGGCATGCAAGTATTTAGCAAGTTAAGATTTATTTGTGCTGACTTCATAAATTAATTGGTTCACCTAAACTTCTCTTGAGTGCTCCTCATGCAAGCAAGGTGAGGCATTACCCAAGGACTGGGTAGCAGAAAGAAGGCTCTAAAAAAATTAACTACAGTCATGTACTCTGACTTTGCAGCTACAGCAGAAAGGGTGGAATGAATGGGAAAAGGATTTCTCTTAGTTAACGAGCTCAGTCCCCTTGAAAATGCAGGGGCTTACAGCATTTAACTACTATTTACAAAACAAGTTACATAATGCATACAAGCTTTTATTTAGGTTAAAGAGGCTCATTTAAAATTATTTTTACATAATAATTTTTAAAGAAAATGGCAGGTTTTGTCCATTTTCTCACTAGCAGAACATTCAAGTCCAGTCCATTCCTTTCCTTTTTCCATGACAACAAACACTAAACTTTCAGGGGGAGTGGGAATGAAGTAAAAGCCTGAGACTGGATTAAATCTTGCTTACCAGAAGGGGAACAGGATCATCCTGGTGATGAAGAATGCAATAGAGAAGATGATGAACAGTATGTTGCAAGTTTTCTCCCAGCGAGCATAATTAAACATTTTGGCTGCCTGCAGTGGATAAAAATCCCCAAACATATTATAAATATTCTCTGAAATAAATTCTGTGTTTTCATAAATAAAGACTCATCTTCCACCTAAGCAGGAAGAGTATTTCTTCCCAGTTTGACATGTAAAGCAATCATTTTACTGATACCTAATAAAGCACCATCAGACCAGATTCTCTGTTTATATTTCTTTTTTTATCTTGAAGGAAAGGACTCTGCATCAAAGGCCTAAAGAACAGCATTCAGACCAGAATATAAAGTGTCATGGAAACACAAAGTGCTCTTTAGAATAGAGATAATTCCTCATTTTTCCACCAGATTCCAAACAGACTGAATTCCAAGAGAAGCTGCTGCTACCCCTGCACATTCAGGAGATCCCTTAAATGCAGGTGTTCTGGGACATGCCTGTTACTGACCCCCCTCAGGGCCTGATTCAGCTCCTGTCTTCTCCTTTTTGAGAGCAGGAGATCTCAGTGCTGGTCTCTATCACACTAAGAAGGGTTGTAAGTGCTGCTTCTCCCCTAAATGAACTGTCCAGCTCCCCCTGCTCCATTAGGAACCACCCTGGGCAAAGTTTTCAAGTAGGAGCAAAGCTGCAGGTGCCAAGCCTAGGTTTTAAACAGCAGCTTGATTAACTTTTCTTCTCCTCCTCTTTTTGAGTGGCAGGGCTGGATTAAATTGTTCTGGTACTCAACTCCAGTTTCCATCCAAGTGCTGTCCTACCAGTTGTCAACTCAACTCTTTGTAAGGCCACAGAGTTAATTGGACCTAGGAGCAATTTAGGATTAAAAGTAAACCAGCAAGAAAACCTGTTTAATCTGGACCAATCCCAAGTGCACAACCCCACAATTAGTTGTTCTGATACAGTAAGATAGAGTATCAGGAACAGAAATGGACAGTGGCACACAACAGCCCACAAGGGTTGCTTACACTGGCACTGCCACCAAAAGAGGTGATGAAACTGTGCCCTCAAACCTGGTGTTACAAACTCAGGGTAGTTCTAGTGAAGAAACACTCTGTGTGTCTTCCAAAAAGCCCAGAGCTCTGATCACAGTGATCTGTGCAGAGTAGGACACTTCTTAAACACTGCCACTGATATTTATTAGTGCAGGGAAGGGACTTTCCCTTCAGTCCAGGAGAAGAAACTTGTCTTCTGCCAGAAAATGCCTGATACAGGTTGGACTTGATGTCAGAGGTCTTCTCCAACCTCAGTGATTCTGTGATGCTGTGGACAACCTGGTCTAATTTTATCAGTGAAACAAGAGTAACCCAGGGAGGCAGCTTTATTTCCTGTTCTGAGGAAATTATCTTCTGCTCCTTTCTCTAATGGATTCTGTAACAAAGTATCAGCTTAAATTATCTAGAAGATCTTTTTTATCTTACAAGTTACAAATCTGCAAAGCTGCATCCCTGTGGGGATAGGAAGGGATCATATGAAACTCGTGGCAGAAAGATTAAAATGTCACTGACACCAAAACCAAAAAACTCGGGACACAGGGGAAAAAAAAAAAAAATTCCAAACAGCTGGACAGCAGGGCTACCTCGAGCCAGAAATCCGCAGTGTCGTGCACGAACATCACCAGAGTTCCAAGCCGCACGTAATTGCCGCACCAAGAGCCGCTCATCAGCCCGATGGCTGCCAGGTGATGAACAACGTGAGCCATGAAATCCTGGGAGGGACAGAAGGAAATCCAGGTGGATCCCAGCCCCTGGGGGTCCCCCCCGGCCCTGGGGCTCCCGGGCTGTGCGGGCTGATGCTGCCCTCCCGTGGCTGCGCCCAGCCCCGCTCCAGGCGCTGCTGCTCCCTGCGAACGCCCCTGCCCCGCTCACCGAGCTACCCGCGGGCACAAGCACTTGCCTTCCGCTTGATGTCGATCCCAAGGGTAAATACGAGAGACCAGTAAAAGCCGATCTCGGCCATGTAGTACCAGTACTGGGATGGCAGCAAGGTCTGTGATGAGGAAAAACACAGTTAACTCTGAGAATAGGAAAAAGTAAATGTCAAGTGAGATTACTTCTTTTTTCCTTTCCTGACTTCTGCTCCTCTGGTGACTCTTGCTTAAAAAATTAAGCTAAATTAAATTCCTGTCCTGGGCTTCATTAAGAAGGATGTTCTGAGAGCCAAGTATGTTAACCTTTGCTCAGCCCAAACTCTCAATTCCCACAGTTCCTCCCCCACCTCTGGATTTTAGCATGCTTTTTCTCCATGTTTCTGTCACAGAACTACATGCAGAATCCTTCTGCATTTAATTACAAACAACTGCAAATAAACCCCTCGGTTTTGGTGAACAATTAATGTAATAAACTGAAATGTCAATTATTTATGCTAAAATCCTATGGATCTGCCTAAGGGAGGGCAGAGCTTGGCTGCTCCCTTGGGTCAGTACATTTCCCAGGTGTGTAGCAGGAGCTGGGAAATCTCAGCTGGAGGCAGGATCATTTGTATTCCTGGCCCCTGTTTAGGACAGGAATAAGAAGGCAGTGGGATGGGGCAGAGTTATTATTTCAATAAGAGTGCCTTGAAGCACCATGGGGCCTGGAGCAGTGCAGGGGTTCTGCACCCAGTCTGGGAGCACTGATAACATCTCCAGTGAGTAACTGGTATCCCGGGCTGGGGGGGGATGGAGGGGGAAGTTGTAGCTCAGGCAGATCCCAGGGAAGTCCCGCAGCAGTCGGCAGCACTTCCCGAAAGGGGCAGGATTTGGTGCCACACCTCTGTAGGTGGTGCCCGTGTGGAGGGAAAAGGCTGCTGTAGATTATCCCTTCCAATGGGGAAATACCTGGAATGCCTGGAGGCCGCTGGCCCGGTGCCAAAAAGCTCACCTGAAACGGATAACCAACCCACGTCTGCCATATGTCGTAAAACCAGGGTTTCTGGGGAAGACACCTCAGTCAGACACTGCTCAGCTCAGCAACAATTATCACCTTAACTCAAAATCTTCACTACTTAAAATCTCTCTAAGTGGAGGAGGCTAAGAAGCTGTAATCTTGATAACTGTTCTCCACCAATTTCTAAAGGGAACTTACAGCTCAGATTTATTACATTGTTCCCAGCTTTTTGGCTTCTTTTCAGGACACCTGAAACGTTCCAGTTCACAATTTCATCATCCAAAGCAGTGGGTGTGTGTTTTATTACTGCAATTACTCAAGATATGTTGCCACAGTGATTAGATTTGCTGTGTTTACCAGTCACACAGAGCAGTGGATGAGGATGAGAAGCAGTGTTTGGGGACAAGGGCCAGATGAGCAGAGACACGCCGGGATCTGTTCCGCTGCCTGGGGAAGCACTAATGACACCCCAGGCAGGGCTCACCGAGGTACAAGCACCAATCTCTGTTATTCCCAACTTCTGACTCAGCAGCAACACCTCAGTAAATAGCTGTGACCACCAAAAGTGCTGCCAAAAAAAGTTTATGGTGTCCTCTGAGGAAAACATGGCCATGTGATGCATTTGTAGGTGTTAACAAGGCATGTTGTAAAACCATCTGCGTGACTTCTTCAAGGTTGCCTTAAAAGTACTGATTACTCATAAATTCCTTTGTCATAGAAGGTCTAAAGTTTAACTTAAAAATTAAATCTCAGTGCATATTGCAGCCCATCATCCAGATTACATACAGTAAAGATCTGATCCCACAGAGCTATTGAATTCACAGTCTTTCAACGCAATTCCAGAAAATCTAGAAATTATTTTGTTTAAATACAGTATCGATCTTTCAAAAAGTTAACTTACATCATACAGAAATATAAATCCAACAATGGAGGATGTCAGATAGAATGAAAATCGCCAGCTGCAAAATTGAAATGAAAAAATAGGAACAAACCATTATATTTTGTAAATATATTGTCCTGAGCCACAGTTACTACGGATCATTGTATATCACAGACAATCTTCACATAAATGTGGCCTCACACTCAATGTTAAGGATAGACACATTAACTGTATTTGAATTATTAATACTTAAATATTTAAGGTCTGATTCACTGCTAAATAAGGAAATTCTTTTGCATTATCATGATACAGCTATTTTAATTGTCATGATAGCAGTAATTTTCCAGCCAGGCTTGAACTGATCAAGGAAATGACCACACAAAGTGTAATAAATCCCCTAAAAATTAATGTTTGAGAACACAAACCTTTTCCTGGGTTCATTCACTTCATCCCTCCCAACACCAGTTGCTGACAACAGGGGAGCCTTACGAATTATTAGAATCTACTGGGTTAGTTTACATCTTGCTACAAGGTCTCAATTAACTATAACCTCATCTTTCACTAGGTGTGCCAGAATTTAGCCTGATCTAAGCTTATTGTAGATTAAATGGATATCCAGCAAGGCAGATAAACCTTCCAGCTTTGCACCATCATCTTGCTAAGTCAGCAAAGGCAAAAAGCTCTTGAGCATCTCAGTGAACTGTGCTGCTGCTTCTGGGTGTCAGAGCAGGGTGCTGTCAGAGCCCTGATGATGCTGGAGCCTGTGTGGGAGGCATTGTCCCAAGGGCTGGGTGTGGCTGCAGCCTCAGCCCAAGCATTCCAACTCCCACCTCTACAGGTGATGGAAAACTCCTTCCTTTCCACTCTTCCCCAGGCAGGTCAAGCCAAGGCTGACCTTCCCCCTGAGCAGCTCTGCAAGTCCAGAAGGAAACAGTGCAGGACTTCTCATGAGAAGGAAGGTTGTGACACAGGAACAGGCCCCAGAGCTGCTGAGAACTTCTAGAAACAGAGGTATCCCAGAGGAGAGCAGCAAGCAGCTCCCAGACAACCCAAACCCACTGAAAAGGAGAAAGCACCACAAGAACACTGTACCAAGGGATTGAGAATTGTAGAAAATAAGGTTGGGGTCTTTGGCAAGCTTTAATGATGTGCCAAATGAGAGAAGAGGAGGAGAACCTGTGTGGTAAAAGCAGCCGCTACTTTATGAGCCTCACATCCCCTGGAGGTTGATATTCCAGGAGAAAGAATAAGATTTTCAAAGGCTGAGACTGTTTTATGAGAAAAACAACAAACAAAAATGAGGATGTGGAATGTTGGAGGTGAGACAAAATAAAGTGTCTCACACCTGAGGAATAAGTCAGGAAAATAATTATAAAATTGCCACTTGACACGCATGTGATAAACAACTGTTTTTCTTCTCAACTTTAAACTATCTTCCCTCAGATGATTTGAAAATAACACTACTCAACAAGCACTGCATGAACAGGAAAAGCACAGAGGTACATGGTGGAAATTGCAGAGTGGAACCCACAAGGAATACCTGGCTCAGAGTTAACCAAGAGATGCTGGAAAACACAACACTGGCATGGGACAGACTTCACACAGCAGCTGCTTCTGCCCTCATGCCTTCCATTCCAAACAAGGTGTGAGTGACCAGTGGATATGGCAGCATTGATTCTGTGTTGGTTGTAAGTGCAAGTGGGGTTTTCTGAATCAGATTCAAAGCACAGAGACTGTGCCATTTGTCCCCAGCCCTATTATATATTACATATTATATATTATATATTACATATTATATATTATATATATTGAATGCATTTGGCAATAAACAGCACTTCAGATGAGCTCATTCTGTGTGCAAGGCTGCCAGAGCACTGCCTCATTTTGCACTGAGCCCAGCTTCTTTATGAATTTGGTGAATAAAACCTGGAGTAAAACTCATCCAAATTCACCAAATTTTACTCAAGTGCCTCTTAAACTCTGATCCTGGCCACCAGAGAGAGCACTGAACAACAACTATGCAAGAGGATTTTCTGGTTTAACTTCAGGAATCTTTTCTCTTGAAGTGAATGAAACAAAAAAGAACTTGGTAGGGGAAGTAAAAGGCTGGTAAATCTTACAAGGCAGAGAAGTTTCATGCAAAGGGCTTTCCAAACCCCAGAGTTGCTTAACTGGGAGCACTAATAGCATAAGTATGGTTTAGATCTGGCTCATCAGATTTTCCTTGTGATTCAGAAAAAAGATCCTGGAGATTGCAGGCTTTCAAAAAATTTCATAACGCTCATAACACTGACTATTAGAGTGAAATAACTCTGTTCCTCTTTTTTTTTTGCCTAGAGAATTATATTCAATTAAATTCACTGACAAAGAGCAGAGCAAGGTTCACAAAATTGCACAAGAGAAACCTGTTTGCTTCACTCTCACTCAGGCTGCCAAGCAAGTTGGAATTTCAGTCTTTAGCTGTGTGTTACTAGAGACAGGCACACATGGCAGACAGGTCTTAGCAATAGCAGGAAATCTTATTGCCACTTCTGAAACCAAATTAACTGATCCCCAAAACAACAGCAGACATAAACCATGGCAGGAGAGTTTACTCAGCTCAGACTTCAAAGAAACACACCTCTGTCTATCATCTGGATTTATGTCTGACAGAGGACACCACTAAATCATCATCACATTGATTAACACTGGAAATAATCTTGATAAAGTACTCAGCTTTGAGCTCTGTGCGGTACTTTTAACCCTCATGCCTTAAGCTGATCTACAGTTACAGAGGTTCAATATTATAATCAGGTGAAGTTTTGCAAGTGTAATTATGCTAATGAAAAGCCAAATACACAGAGCACTTGAAAGTGCTTTTCACTGGTACAGTTAATGTCAGTACCCAAAAGGGATGAGCTGTGCCCATTTGGGGATTTGCAATTTGTGTGAGATTTTAGATCACACTTAAAGTGTTTAGGTATGAGGAAGTTCTCACACATAAGTGAAAAATCATATGCAGGAGGTTTTGAAACTTCTTACATATTCATTACTGTCACTCAAAGCTGCTCACTGGCCCACTCTCAGCAGGGAGTTTGAGTTCCAGTTTCACACAGTATCCCATGATCAAGCTGTGGCACCTGTCCTTCAGTCTGGATGCCACAATTCCTGCTCTGGAACTGACTTTGGTACACATGACAGCATCCCAAAATGACAGCATGGGAACAAACCTACCCCAGGGTAAGCATTGTTGTTCCCCTATGATTACTGGCAGACAGAAAAATATTTTCCTATTCTCTGCCTGTTTTCATCTTACACTTTGTACAAGGAGCCTACAAATCCATTATTTCACAAAGAAGAAAACTGTAAAATATTTTAAGGTTGTTTTTTTTTTTCCCCAGGAGAAACAGCTAACCTCAACTTTTAACCATCATTTGGAGAAATGCTACTAAATAATTTCAACTTGTTTGTGCATTCAGAAAACAAAACCCCCATCAGGCAGACCCAGTCTTCTGGAAAGGGGGGACCTCAATCATTTTCTTCCAGAAGAGTACAGCAGTGATAACCAAAGGCATTTCTTTCCTTACAAAGCTTCCTGGAATTTCCGGAGCACGGTTGGGATCTCCAGGTTTCGCCGTCTCCTGAACCATTTCTCCACCAAATGGACGGTGCAGTTGCACTTCTTGGCAAGGCCTTTGATCTCTGACTGCAAGAAATAGAACAGCGTTAACAGGAGATGCACCCCGATGTCATTTTCATTTATTTTGTAGTTCATAGAGCAGCTTCCCACTGTTGCAAGGTCTTATTTAAAGATATTACCAATATTAAATATGCATAGGTGGGTATTTTTGAGTAATGCCCACAGAAACTCTGGATTTTTATTTATGTAAATAATGCAAGCATGAAATGAACAGATTCACAAACTCTTCTATTGTCTTTCTGGTCACTCCTGAGAGTTTCAGAGATGCAACTTTTACTGTTAGATGTGAGCTTAGGATGCAGGGGGAAGTGCCATGATTGAACAGAGGTGGACATTGGCACCTAATATCTTACCTAACCATAAATATTAAAATTTGTTTATCTATGAGTCTCAGAGATGAAAAGTGGCCTGGAATTAAAGTGAGCTGAGCTCTGTTCTCAAATGCAAAGCAAGTCAATCTATCCTCCTGAGCAAGGTGCAGAGTGCCCCCCTCCAACACCAGAACTAAACTGGGGGTGGAGCAGGGCCTAGCACTGCACGTGGCCATGGGGGTGCCACACCTGGGGTCTCTGCATCCCCTGAGCTCCCACGGTGGCCAGACCAGCACAAGGCAGTGACACTCCTGCACTTTGGGGAGCTCAGTGCCCCACATGCAGCAGCCTGTGGGCTTCCCCCCTCTTCTCCATCCCCAAGTGCAGAAGTGTGGTTTGACCTCCCAGGGCTGCCTCAGGAGCAAGGAGAATGTTTGGCTCAGCTCTGGGGAAGTTCCTTCCTCCCAAGGGAAGTATGCAAATAGTGGGTGGCAGCAGCTGCCTCCACCGAGGTGAGGCCAGTCCAGGGAGTCTCCTACCCTCAGGGAAACCTCTGGAATGTGAGAAAAGGCACCTGAGCTGCCAGGGAGGGCTGGAGTGCAAACAGCCACTGCGTCCAGCCCACCCTGCTGGCTCCCAGCTCTCCACTTGCCACGCAGGAACAGCGACTCTGTTTCCATACAGCAGAGCCCATACAGCTGCCAGCCAGCCTTTCCCAGGCACACTGGTCCCCAGGCTGGACACCTAAAGGAGGCAGCTTGAATATTTCCCATGCTCTGAGGAGTCTAAAAACACTGTGCTTCCGTTCAGAAATCAAATGTCCAGCTGTACTCAAGCAGAAGGAAGGAATGAAGCTGAGATGGGGATACTTGCCCAGAGAGAGAGGAGCTCATGTGTGAACACCCATGCATTTATTCCTGATGTTATCAGGCAAAAGACACAATAAAAGAATAGCAGAGTTAGGGATAGAATGCCAAGTTCCACTATCAATAATTATCAAAATCCCTCATTACTAGAAAGCACATATTTCTTTTCAAAACCAGTGTAGGAAAACTGCAATTGTTTGGGAACTGTAGTGAGGTAAGGGAACTTCCTGAGGCAGCACTCACAGCAAACTACCTGCCTTCCATAAAAAATTCAATGGCCTCATTTTTGGAGGTGACAAGCATTGGCTAGCCTTTTTTACCTTGTTCAATTTTAAAAACAATCAGCATGGTAATAGAAGGATTGCTTTTCTTTCTCACATAAGCCAGGATTAAGTATGCAGTAACATAACAGATCAAAAGGCTGCCATGCCAGCATTCCTGCAGTAAATACAATCCTGCTTTCCAGCAACAGACATCAGCTGAACCTTCTTCCAGGCAGAATGAGTTAAAGATGGAACACTAATCTTCACTGGAAATATTATTAACAATCTAACCTAGAACAGCATGCCAGAAAATTGAACATCTTAAATGTATTTTCTGTTTCGGATGCCATATACCCTTGTCAGCAGAACAGCAACAAAAACCCAAATAAATTAAGTCATCTGTCAATCAGCTGGAACTCATCCCATGATGTCATTGCTGAGAGCTGATTGAAACAGTAAGAGTGGGATTTTCCAAAAGTAAAACAAGTTTGGAGGAATGAGAATCCTTACTTGGGATGGTTGTCTTGAGCACTCCCGGAAATAACTCTCTAACACAGGATTAGGCTGTGGCTTCACACGTCTTACGTTCTTTATACCCAAGGCTTTTGCTAAAGGTATAGCAACATATCTGAAAAGACACGGCAGGAAAAGCTTTAGAAACACAACACAGTTACAAGACCTTGGCTGTACTCATGCCAGGATGCAAAGAAAACAAATCGGATGCAATTTAATCCACCATAGAATGTGCCAGTGCACTGAGAAAAAGGTATCTCCCCTAGCTAATCCCAAGAGGCAACCACAATTTATCAGCTGTTATACCATAAAGAAGACCCAAGGAATGCAGTTTGTGGCCATGAAATGCTGTTAAACTCAAGGAAACATCCTGACTTTCGTGGCCATCAGAGGAGTGCTGGGGCTGAGTGAAGGGAGACCAGATGCTGTCTCCACATGAGCTCAGGGACCGCTGCTGGGCAAGTTCCTCCAGTGGCAAAGTCACTTGGCACCTTCTTCACTGGGCCACCACCACAGATCAGTGCTGGATCCAGCCTGTGGCACGCAGCCATTCCCTGAGACTGATGCATTCTCTTTCCCTCCCTTTTCCACCCCAAATCACTGCAGAGGGCTCCAAAGGTTTCGCCTTCCTGCTTGGGCAGGGTGTTCAGGAACAGCCCCTCCCTCCTGCTGTATCAGCCATGGATTCCTCATTGCTCAGAGCAGTGGTCAGCCTTCCCCAGACTCACTGCAGCCAGATGTGTGGGCTAATTACCCTCAGCACTGCAGTGAGACACACTGGGAATGGTTATGAACATATGATCCAAATTACTTTTCATTTCCAGCATGAATGATCTTATCTGCTTCTGGTTTAAGTCTGTCCAACTTACGACATTCCAAATTTCCTCATTCTGTCCTGAAATAATTATAAAAACCTACTAATCACATTTTTTAGAGGAAAAAGAAAAGAAAGTAAAGCAAAAAAGGTATAAATAAATAAGTCAAAACGCTGCAAATCTTAATATGATTGTAGCTTTCTTCTGTGGAGGCAACCTCTGCCTGTCCCCTAAGACTCCAGCTGCAGAAGCAATTCATTTTTGGTGCCAAAGAGAGGGGGAAAAAAAGCAACCAGCTTTACTAGATCTGCATAAAATGTTCACATGAAACTTTGAGATCCCTCCAGCCTGCTTAGCTTGGCCAAAGAGAGACACCTGGGGTCTATCAACCTCACACGAACGTTCTGGTGCAGAACCAAATGAGAGGCTTGGTTGAGAGGACAAATCTCTCTAGCCTTCCACTGAAAGAAAAAAAGGAAACCCAAAAGGTTTAGAATGGAAAGGAGATAATCAAAAGTATCCAAATGCTGTTCTAGAAAAGCTGGATAGAAATAGTTCCCTTCTGGATTGGACCACAGCCACACATACCTAATAATGAAAATATTTTCCCATTTTTCACCTGCTGTGTTATCTGTACTAGATCTTCCTAGTAAACCACCAACTAATCCTCCTTTATAAAACATAGCATTGATCTACAGATATCTCACTTTCAGCATTAATGAGGATTAATTGCATTTCAGTTTCTTACCTCTCACTGAAGAACCGGATGATCAGCAATACAAAAGCGTATGGGATTGTGGCGTACAACTGATGTGGTTTGGGAAACACGAGTCCCTCTCGGTCCACAAAATCTGCCCATGTGCAGTTGATGGGCATCCAGATATTCTCCCACCAGAACCAGCTGTTGAGTGTCTTTAGGATGTATGCCATGCTGAGTAAATAAAGAGAGAATTTCATTTATTCCTCACGTATTAAAAAGAAAATGCATGAAAAAACCCATATTGAGCCTTTTTGTGTAAAGTCAGTAAAGTCAGTGTTCTCAGGGGGACAAAAAAAATCATACAGGAAATTAAAACCCTCTTGGTTTAGAGCAAAGAGGTAGGATTATAACCCAGCAGAAGATAAAATAATAAAGCTAAATTTTGATCTGCTATAAAACAATAAGGGCCTTTGAAATCTGCACAGGGAGGTACCTGCTGCCTCCTTCCAGTCACTCACACTGCCCTGCTTAGCACCTGGTCAAATCTCCTGCAACATTCATGTATTATCTATCATATTCATACTAATGAGAGCTCATCTTCCTGGGGCTGCCTTTATAAATTAAATATAAGTGGGAGGAAGAGTGGAAAAGAGATGAGAAGGTCCAGGGAGTGCCTCAATTCCATAGTAATGAGGACATTGCACTGATGAATTACTGCTGTCTAATATGCTAATGGAAATATACCCTGAATTTGCAAACACCTGTGCACAGGAACAAATGGGGAAAAAATACAGTGCATGGCAAGCTTTTTCTGGGAATTATGGGAAATGATATGATTTAACTGTGACCAAAATCTAGATCAGGAACAAATGTCTAAAATAAGTTCTGGAAGGAAAAAAATTCACTTTGACTAAAGCATTTAATTCTTGTAAAAGCCTCCTTTTTAACTTTTGCAGTCTTTATTATATATTTGGCAATTGCTGTTCTCTCTTATTTATTTGTAAGGCCTTTACAGTACAAACATGTTATATATCCTATAAAAATATCCTAACGTTGAAGAAAAACAGAAGTTACTACAGTATTTTCCATAAGGCTGAAACACAATTTTTCCATGATTTCTAGGAATAGTAAACTTGAATTACTTTTACCATACTAAAATTTTCTGTAAACCAGGGAAAACATGAGGAAATAACTGATATCATTGAAACATAGCCTTGATGAGGAAACAGTTGAGCTGGGAGGATGATTTCTACCAAATCTTTATCTTATCAGAAGATCTCCCAGCAATATCTCTGTATAGGATCATGAGTTGAGATCAAACCATGCCAAGGTCAGGCAGCACTTCAGCCCTTTCCCTGTTGTTCCAGGGAACACAGGGTTTTAGTTGTGCCTGCAGCAGGCTCAGGACATCACGCCTAGAGCATCCCAGACCTGGACACAGCTTTAATTAACACTGGAGCCCACGTTAATTAGCAGCCAAACAACCATTGCTGGTCCACACTGGGCTGTTCGCACTAAGCTTGGAGCAGGTCTGTGGAACAGGGACCTGCACCCATCAAGCAGAGCTGGTTAACAGCACTGCAGATCCATGGGCTGGCCCAGCACAGTAGTCAGAATTGAACTATTAATAACCCAGTCATTTAATCTTTTTAAATGCAGGAAGGGGACAGTAAAAACCTCCTGAATGACTCGTGTGTGTGTATAAGTAAATGCAAAAATAAAGGAGAGAGAAATCACAATTGTTCCTGAGAGACTTTATATGCCAAGTTCCAGCCTAGAGCAATGTTTTACTGCTGAATTATAAACTCCTGGAAGTGGGGATTTATGCTGGGGCTGCTAACAGACCCTAAACAGCAGCTTGCAGGCGCCACCCTAATGAAGCAGGGCTTTGAAACATGACATTTTGGGTCAGACAGAAAGGCTTGCAGACAATAGAAGACCAAGGGAAAGCCTTGTTACACAGTTCTGCTTCCTAATCTAACTATATTTGTTAGCTAGACTGTGCACTGCAAGCTATCCCAAACTGCAATAAAAAGGGGCCAGTCTGTTATGGCACAGTGGAAGGAGCACTCACAGTTGCCTTGCGGTGAGATGGGCTGGGCTGAACATGCACCCAAAATATTGAAACCTTAGAAAAGCCCAGTAGTGCAGATTTTCTTATTGGATTCCTGGGATCTCTCTAATTGATGGTTTTCTTCCACACATGGATGCCTCACCATATGATTTCCTCTTAATCTAGTTAATATAGCACTATTAAACTAAGCTCATAAGTACATGCCTAATCTTAAAACATAAGGGAATTCTGGGATTTGAGGTCTGATCCAGAGTTCACATATTTCAGGGGAAATCTTTCCTCACAATCACTAAACAGATTCATCAAAAGGTGGATTCTCTGAAACTCTTCCTTCTGTAATCCCTGTATTTGTACCAGGACTGGCCCCTGGGGGTTCGACCATCCCTGAGGAACACTGCCCAAGTGATTCTGACAAAACCAATGATGAGATTCCAAATCTGTCTGCAGCTTATTCTTAAGTTCCATAACCCTTAAACTGGATGTTTTCACTGCAGAAAATCAGGCCATGCCCTGGGAAACCTTGAAGGTTTCCATCTTCATAACAGCAGCAGTGAAATAGCTGGGCTGCTTTCCTGCCTCCCTTCAGCTCTCATCACCAGGTTCCTGGAGCACCTGGGAGGTGAGGAATTCCTTAAAACATCAACCTGAGCAGGAGCAAGGGGACAGCTGTGGCCACCAGCCCCAGTGCTGGGATCAGGCTGAAGATGCTGGATTTCAGAAGTAAATGGTTTTTCACTTGCACAAACTGTCACGAGTTCTCTCCCCTGCAAACGCTGCTTTCAAAGAATGGGCAGCAGATGCAAAGGCCAAGCTTGGCCTGACTTGGGACCAGCTCTAACTAAAAACTTAAAATCCTACCCAGCCTAAACCTCCTATTGCTGAGTGCTGAGCTCAGAGCTTCTCCTCACAGCCTGTGGCAGCACCAAGCAAGCAGGAGTGAGAAATGCAGCAGTGAGTGACTCATTCTGCCCAGCCTAGGGTGAAAAACCTCTGCCTCTTCCCATAGAGCAGCACTGCCAGGAGCACTTCCCTTGAAAAAACTGGAATCCTTGCTCTGGAAGGGGCTAAAAGTCAGTCAAAAATAAAGTTATTTTTAAAAACTCAAGTTCCTCTGCATCTCAGGGATTAAATACTCCCAGTAAAGAAATCAAATCACCTCCCTGTTATGGAAGGATCACCTCTGTAGCTTAATCTAGTTTTAATGGGCTAGTGCAAAACAGGAAAATCAGGAATGATTACTTCAGGAACTGCATCCTTTATAATTAAAGGAAAGCCCACACAGTTGGCAGGTACCAATGTGAAATTTCTTTCAAAGTGCTCTTTCTTGGATCCTGAATATAGTCAATAAAAAAAGCCCTCATATTTTTAATGATATTAAGAAGAAGAAGAAAAAAAAAAAGGGGCAAATCTGGCCTTGACAAAAGCTGGGCGGCTGCATTTTGCAAAACAAATTCAGGAGCTGCTTCAAAGTGGAATTTCTGGCTGCCGCAGTCTGAGGAATTAATAAAAAGAAACTGAGCCAAAGCTTTGATTGTATTGTCTGTACAAAAGCTCTTGAAAACTGCATTTCCAAAGCCAGGACTAAGAGAAGGAGATATCCAGGTTTGCAGGATGTATTAGGAGGATTTCCTATCCTTATTTACTGAATAAATTGCAAAACCCAATGGATCAACAACACAAACATGCAAGTGAATGTGACCTTAATTCTCCTAAGCATCCCCTTAGTCTCCTCAGTGAGGCTCCAGAGGTAACAGGGACAGACTTGAAATCATCAAAAAGCAGGAAGAATGTAATTCTCCTATTCCCCTCATAATTTGGCAGAACTGGCAAAGCTGGTGCAGTGACTGTTGGGAAAAATCAAGCCTCAGATATCAAAACAGATAGCAAAGCTGTTCCAGGCTGTTCATCCTCAACGTGAAATAAAAGTGGTTTAAAAGAGCAAATAAAGATCAGATCCACCATACCACAGGCTTTGGTTTTGCTTAAGACTCAGCAATATTTCCAGGAGTTAACACACAAGTTTCAGCTGCAGATCTGTGTTCTACTACAAACAGACTGGTCTTTTTTCTTTTTGACAATGTGTGAAGAATCCCAACTGCATCCACCAGCATGAAACAGCTGAACAGAGGTGGGTCCTGCACACTGACCTGTGCTTTGTGGAGCAAGGCACTGAAGGCAGGATGTTGGATTGATGCTGCCACCTCTTTGCATCCTGTCTTACCTTGTTTGTGCCAGTGGGAAAACAGGATTCCAGGTGAATTCTGCACAGCCTGAGGCTGGGCTGGCTGACACCTCTCCCAGCCCACACAGCAGCAGGGGCAGCACAGAATAAAGGAGCTGCTGGACTCAGTTTCTTACAATGAAACTCCAAAGTACTGAATTCAAACAGCTGAATTAAGATTGCTGTGAGACCTTTAACTTCACATTTACTCCCTGGCTTGTACAAATCTCAACTGTAAACACTTTAAGTGCCTCATTACAGTGCAGTTGCAGCATTTTACTTTTTACTGTTCTTTCACATTACCTTGTAACTTGGGTACTATATTGAGCAGGCAAAAATAGCACTTTGAATAAATCTCAATTAAGGTGGCAAGTGAATTTTTATTTTTCCCTGTTCTCTGGAATGAAAACAAAACCTCAAAAAAAGTGAACCTGACTTCTTTGAAATAATTCATTTTCTGGGTGAAAGTCACCATGCTCTGTCTACTTAAAGGTAAATCATTTTTGAGCAGCTAAAATGGTTTTAGGTGATCGCAGGCTGCTGAGGAAAGTGAAATACAGTTCTCTTACTGTACAGTTACAGTGCAAACTATGTCCACTTTTAAGCTTTAAAAATCTATAAGATGAACAGAGTGGAATAAAGAGCTGTGAAATAACTCAAGTAACTGCAGTAATTTTGAGATAAAAAGTAGTTGTTGGGAAAAAACCTAACCCTATCCAAGCTAGAGGTTCTTGATAGATGATTATTTCACAAAAAGTTTGAACAATCCTAAAGGAACAACTCTTGTTGCTTTGAGAACTTAGTAATACTTATCAGAATGTAAAGAAAAATCTTTTAGATTATGAGGCTTTTCTTCAATTTTTTACTACTGGGGAAAGATGCAAAAAAGATTTTTTTTTTTTTTGCAGCTTACCAAAGCTTTGTTTGAAATACAAACTTGAAGTCTGACTTAAAATGCTAAGCTACATAAAGGAGATCTTACCAGAGTTGTGCCACTTATTTCAGGTGAGAGTTGAGGGCGGGGAAGAATTGAGCAGAACGGGAGACACAAAGGTCAGGACAAGCAGTGGGAGCACAGAGCATGTGGAGGCAGTAGAATAGAGAGAACCAGAGATGAGACCTGAGGGTGGAGAGGCTCTTGGCTTTTCCACCCTCAGTGAATGACTCAAGGTTTTAAATAAGCCCTTGGAAGGCAGGGAAGGGACAGGATTGGTGCCCTTGCACTCTGGAGAACTCTGTTTGCCAGAGAACCTTCAGGCATGGTGTGCACCAGGGGCTCCCACTTGGCCATCTGTGATCCCCAGAGCACCCTGGGGCAGCAGCTGAGCCAAGGCTGCTGTGCATCCCTGTTCCTGGGCTTCCAGCTCCCCCTGGATATCCCTCCTGAGCAGCTCATCCTGCCCAGACATTCCCCACCCACCAAGACACCTGGAGGAGGAGCCAGAACCAAACTGGTCTTTCATTATTTCAGCCGCTTTGCCGTCCTTTTCATGTCCTAACAAATGCAAGGGAAATTTTCAGCCACAGCACAGCCTCTTCATCAGCAGTGGCAGCCAGCTAAAGGGCTGAGCTAGGAAGGTAGTGAAAAATAGAGATACATTGCAACAGTGTGATTGGGGTTCTTCCATCTGAATGTTGGGGCATTACTATGAAATAACCCTCTCTAGCAGCTTGTTCAGGTGTTATTTATAGCACAAGCTTCTTCAGAGCTTCAAAAGAGAAGTTTTACAAAAAAACCCCACCAAACCTCTGTTAAACTGAATTTCTTAAAGGATTTTTTTTTCTTAGCATTTTACATAAAAATTTAGAAGTAGATTTTTCAAGCTACTCAAAATCAAGGGTTTTTTTCTCTTATATAATCACACCAATATCCTTAGTTAGTATTTATTCCTGTTAAGAAAATTTCCTCCCAGTTCAGAAAGAAGTGCTGTTACAAGCACTTAACAGGATAATGGTGCAAGAAGTAGAAAGGGAAGCTACTACTGTAACCTGGATTGTCTTTTTAATTTTTTCCTTCACTAGGAAGCAGTTCTCATAGGTTGGAATACTTAGTGGCAAAGTATAAAATCTCACTGATGTCATTCCACTCTTTATCTGAGGACTACTCATGGGAGTTACTCTACTCTTCCCTTATTAAACAACATTAGAGACCAAGCACATGCTGACAATTCAGAACACAGGGTGATGTGAGGAGAGGGGGAAAAACTCCAACAAAATGTACCAGGCCAGGAAAAAAGGGCAGAAAAAGGAACTCTTACCTTTCTGATGTTGCAGTCAGAGACCATAAGCACATTAGCAGGGAAGAGGCATCACACTCACTACTCTGACCGAGGTAAACACGCCCTATCTCCAGAACCCTTTCAAATTCTTCTGAGACCCACCCAGCAAAGCTGCACTTCAAGATTTCTGACTGAAGGCAATCCTGATGTCATCCACATCACCCGTGAAACTCGGCAGCAGCAGCAGTGCCAGTGCCTTCCCTGCTCCTTTCAACACAGCAGATGAAGAAATGTTTGAAGTCACGTGGCCTCTGTTGCACGGTGAGAATTGGTCTGGCTGTGAATTGCTCCACGCACACGGGAGGATGCTGAGCCTGCTGAGGGTGCAGAAAAGGGAGCACCAAAAACATCACTTCACCCTGACAGCTTTTAGATGAAGTGTGGGCTTTTGAATAAAGTTAGAGAAAGGTTTCTGCTCCTATTGAGCACTCTCAGCAGTACTTCCAGCCTCAATCAACTGAATGTTCTACAACAAGTGTTCCAGTTCCTCAGAAGATCAAAAATGGAATTTCTGAAATTCCTAAAGCAGAAGAAAGCACACACTGAGCGTGTGTTTGGTTAGAGATACCATATAAACATGGCAGTTTTACTTAACCTATCTGACTGTTTAATTTCTTTTTTAATTCCATGACTAAGGAATCAAGCTGAAAGTCATTCCTCAGCAGCTCTCCCCAGTTTCAAATAACAACAGCCTTCAGAAGTATTGGCATTATTTGCATTCTGGTGGACACATTAATGTGGAGAAGAGAACCTCACAGAGAAGCCAGGAGCAAAGAACCTTTTATTAGCCTTTTCTTCCTGCTTGCAGTCAGCAAACAGCAGCCCAGGAAATGAGACCAGACTTGCCAGAGTTGAGCCAAAGCTCCATCTCAGCCAGCCCTCTGTCAGAAGGAAGGCAGGAGCAGATGGCTGTGGGAGAGCACAAGAATGAAGAAACAGAATAGTAACTGGTAAGGCCCCCAGCCATCAGTGCTTTGGGGCTCCAAGAGTTCTCAAAGCACAGAAGGCATCTGTGGGAATAACAGTGGAGAGGCTCCCTCCTGCAGGCCTTCCTTCCCACAGCTCCTTTGGAGCATACTGAAACTTTCATCTGGATCTGTAAGCCTGCCATGAAAGAAGATGGGACCCAGGCAATATTTGCAACATCTTCATTTATAACTCCTTGTGAGAAAAACGTGGGTTTCTTCCTATGGCATTTCTTTAATTTTAGGTATTCTATCTTGCAGCTACTACAAGTCTTTGGTCCTTCCATGAAACTGGGAGCACTATTCAATAACCCGATGCACCAGAGAAACATTAAACATGAAAGGGTATTTCAGAAAAGATTATGGCTTGGCTGCTACTTTAAATATCTCCAAACTTTCCCACATCTGAATGAACCACTGCTGTGAACCAAGCAGAAGATTTAGGAACTCTCTGCCAATTAGGAAAGCCTAGAGCAAGCTGATTCATACATCACTTGACCTATGCTGGGCCAGGAATGGAAGAGGTTAATTGGCACCAACATCTTTCTTATGCTTAAAACCACAATTTCTTCAGTGTTACAACAAATTGCAAAAAAAATGAAAAAAAAAGTTTGGTTGACTGGAGCAAACATGGGACTGCTACAAAAATAAAAAAGGAACACATGTTTTTACATGTGTTACCCTTTTTGAGCAGCATTTGTTAGGCTAGCACCACCTAGATAGGATACTATTACAAGATTAAAGATATTCTGTGGTAAGTAACAAGCTAATCATACCCCCTTGATTAAAGTGCCCACTGACCTTACAATTATCCCTGCACCTCCATAGGGCTTATCCTGCAGGAGTCTTAAATTTGAATGCTGGGGGAAAAAAAAAAAAAATCAAACCAAAAAAATACCTTAGTCTGCATGTCTCACTGAGAAAATAAAAATTTAAAAGTTTAAGTGCTACTATTCCTTACTTGCAGCACAATATCTACTCATTCATTGGACATTTTAATATAACTAAATATAGCTAGATAATGGAGACATGTATTTTACCCAATTATTTTACATATCACTGGGAATTGTGTATAAGTTCTCAGTAAAAAAAGTATTCCAACAAAGTAAGAAAAATTTGCTTCTTTCAGAAAATGTTACAAAATGTCCCTCTTTTCCAGTCAGCTGAATTCATGTAATAAATTACTGTTTATCCGCACAGTGGGTGTGAGCTTCCAGCCGAGGTTCCAAGCAGTTACATAAGAGAGTTTACAGTATTAGTAAACTTTCTCACTAGAGAAAACCCTCCTGGCAAATCTTTGAGACTTGTATTAAATCTCAAGCTTCTAGAATCAGAAGTATATGTGGTGGTACCTGCAGAGGGAGAAGAAACATCAAAACAATCCCAAAAACCCCTAAGGGTTTCTTTTGTTTCCCTTAATATATGTATAAAAAAATATCCTGGAATGAATGCAGGGAACCAAAAATAAATGTTTTAGATATACTGTCTGTTAGTACCTAACCATTTTTGCTAACTGATTATCTCAGTGGTAGAGTGTTAAACAAATCTCAGTCATATGTATACATGGAGGAAAAGTAAGAATCAATTTGATCTAATAATCATTTGCACTCTGAATTCTCTCTTCACCACCAGTGAAGCCCATCTCCTTGCCATCAGGAATTCCTTCAAGATTAAAGTAAAAAATCTTGACATTCCTGTACTTTCTGTGCCTCAAGAATCAACAAGAGCCTGAAAATTAATCATTCCAAGTCATGTGTCACAATATCATATTCAAAACCTTGTAATCTGTAGTTTAAAAGCCAAGATCCTTCTTTTCACAGGAATTCACATCTTCTAATATGCCAGCCTTCCCTTACACCAAAGGAATGAAAAAGTCTCAAATCTCTCAGAAAGCTTTTTCCTCAAGATGTTTGCTCCTAGTATGACCTGATTCATAATCCAGATCCTTACAGGGAAAGGTTCACTAAGGAGAGGCTCGTTACTAATTAATTAGTAATGCCATCTGTCATAAATAAAGACTAGATACCTGATCTTGAATGCAGCAACCATTAATGCAATAGATATTTATCATCCACAAGTGCCATTGCAGGTACAAATGAGGAAAATTTGAACACACGGGCTGAAATCTTCAAATCAATTAAATCTTCTGAAATTGTTGTTTCAGAACTCGGTGAATTTTAGCCAGAAAGAAAATTCATTACTTTGAGCATCTGAGCTTTAGCAATAGGAGGAAGATGACTTGGATGAAGTGGGTGAAGGGAGGATATCAGGAGCAGTAGTGGAAGGATAAAGTCAGTGCAGGGAAGGAACTCCCTCTGCTGCTGATCCACCCTGCCACAGGCTTTGGATATGCCTTAGGAAAAAAGGCTCCAGGAAAAGACCTTACCTGGGGACTGCCTTGCAACCAACTTCTCTCACACACTCAACCACCAAGGCCAGGAAAACCATAATTATGCTCCCTTACAAGCCCTTGGCTGTATTCGATTCAAATACTGAACACACCCTGTATCAATCAGCCTCCTGGACAGGAATTAAGAATCCTCTCCTATGCAGGGGCACAGAGATGTGATTTGCTGAAGTTTGGTTGTGACATTCCTTATGCAAAATCCTAATTGTTTTGTCTTTAAATTATCTTGGTGAGAGGGCTTTTTTTCCTTTCCCTTGATTTAGCATCAACTTGTCCATACTTGTCGAAGTCTCTTTTCTGTTAAAACACCAGAAAAGTCAAATATAACTGCTTATCTATATAAGGAACTGTCACCAAGTTTGTTCCAGTACATTTGCAAAGGCAAAAGTCACGTTTTCCTCTCCACCTACAGCACTGCCAATTCACTCAACACTCCTATGCTGCCACTATCTGAAAATCTAGAAGAATTCACTCAATCTTCTGGCTGCAGCAATAAGAGATTTAACAATTAATCCAATCAACTTAGAATTTCTTAACCCATTTCCAACAACATAAGAATAACATAGGATTCAAAAAAATAATGAATCCTTGGGGCTGGAAGCATTGGTTTAACAACAGTATGAAAATAAACCCCAACAATTTGTAACACTTGCACGTAAGACAATGCTGCAAACATTGTTTGATTATGTTGCTGGGAGACTCTTGGAGCATCAATCTTTAATCACCCACAAAAAACATAAAATATGAGCATTTGCTTGGTGAAACAAAGATAATTCCTTTGATGCTTCACACTCGGCAATTCCCACTTATGCATCAGCTCTAAGTGACAATTACAGAAAATAACTGTAAACAATCGTAAAGAAAATAATTGTACAGAAAATAGTGGCAGCACACTGGTCAGTGATTTTAGCTGAGGTAAAGAAACCCACCTTTAGAGGGACCAATGCTCTGTTGAAGGTGACCAAGTACCGGATTCTCCCTAGAGGAGATAAATAACTTCTTAAAAAATTTGGTTGAGTTTGGTATTTGCTGCTTAATGGGTCATTGCCTAATTTTCACAGTAGCTGTAATGGCGTCAGCAGAAAGGCACAAATTTCTTGAAGAATATAAATATTATCAAGGAAGCCAAGTACTAGAGGTAAATGTCCAGAAAGTATTAATTTCTGTTTCAGTTAAATCCCTGCGTGAAAGAACTATGAAAGATCTGTAGAGACAAAGTTACTCCAAGATCTGACAAACCCTGGAAGGTGACACTTGAGAATAAAGCTTTTTCCTTTCCAGCAAGGAAAGAAATATGGACATAGGATTTTGTCATTTGTTTTGTTTACTTAATCAATATACATTCCTTTGCAAAACAGACTTCAAATTATTATTCATGTATTAATACGTGGCTATTACTTCCTCAAATGCTAAGGGCATTTTAGAAGTTCCACAGAAAATATTAATTTTTAACTCTCAAGAACTAGGATGAGATGGGGTAGATACCTGGCTAACTCCAATTAGCAGCTACAATTCCTGACAATTTCAGAATATGGGCCTGCAAACCTTCCCTACAAACTTTAAGGAAGCCACCATTCAGCAGTGCTCACTGTTGAGGTTGTGTGTGCTACTTTTTCCAACAATTCACATTTTTTCCAAATATCCCCCCTAAAAGGACACTGCTGACTGGCAAAATTCATGTTTTGCAGTACAGGGACAGTAGGAATCAGAAATGACTAAGGATATTGTAATTCTCCATGAAAATTTTTACCATCAAATATATTTTATTCCTTCCATTCATGATGTAATTGGAGCCAGCACCAAGCCAGCTGGTGTATTAAAGGGCATCTCTGTCAGCTATCAGCAATAAACTCATTTACACAACAGTTAAGAAGATAATGACTTAGAAAAGCTTAAATCCCTGAGATGTTTCTCAATGAAGTCCTGGCCCATTCCTGCTGTGGAGGCAGGGACAGTAAAAGACTGCTGCCATCCATTCTGACACACTGCTGGCTTCCAACAAGGGTCCAGAGTGAACCAGGCAGCCCAGAAGGGTTGAACAAAATACAGCAAGAATTTACAAACTCATTAGGGTAACTCTAAGGGAAAACACACTGAAGTAACATTGTTATGACCACAATATATTCACTCCTACTGACACTGTGATAAATCTCTGATGCTGACTTCAGAAACCATCCCAGACTGACTCTGGAAGAAGTACAAACAAAGCTTATCCTACAGTGATAAACCAGGGAACAACCAAGGCTCCCTATTCCCAGCTCAACAAGGGTACTGCAGGTATGGAGGTTCCCAAGGTTGGTTTTTATTCTTGTACTACAGGATTAAAACCTGTACTACGAGTCTTAAAAGCAGAATGAAAAGCAGCCATAAAAATATTGGAGAAAATCCAGTTTGAAGAGCCACAATTGTGGAACCACCTGGATTCAGTTGTAGCTTCAATCAAGCTCTACAAACATTGAGTTAAAAAGTTAAAAAATGCTCTTTTTAAAAAGCACATCCTGTAAGCAACTTCTAGTGCTAACTGCTTACCTCATTAAAGCTTAACTTATTCTATTGATGTTGAAGGTAAACTCCACCAAACAACTGCATCAATGGCCAACTGAACACTTCAGGAGGAGTCCTCAGATAGAAAACTTTGTCCACACAGGTCACCTGATTGTTCTGTCTTGCTTTGAAATAATACAAGAAAAGCTGACAGCTATCAATATCCAGAGGTAAGGCACATTGATCCAATTCCCAACTTAACACTGGTAACAGGTTCTGCAGCTGAATTAAAATTAATTTGTTCTAGGACATGAAATAACAGCTGTGCCTGAAAACTTTGTATCATTGAAAAAACCCAGCCAAAATGTAACCAAATCACTTTCTACACTCACCAATTGATTAAAACACAAATTCTTTAGCAAGGTGTTTTTTTTGTGGTTGGTTTTCTCAATACAGCCAAAGAAGTCCAATCCACCTTCATGGTTCACCCTCAATTTGTGAGCAATAAAAAATCCCTGACTCATCAATTTAACTCCATCTCAGGTCATAAATGGCAAAATATCAACACATTAAGGTATCTAGTTGCCAGATACAAATTATGTTTACCCACTTTTACAACTAAAACATTCTAAAAATTAAAACAATGGCTTTCTGAGAAGGGAAACATAACTTCTAATATTTCTAATAACCAGGTGGGCACACAATCAGCCTCAAGCCTGTAAGAATTAAATACAATTGGACTGCAACTGGATTTGCTGTATTTAAAAAAATCAGGACACCTACATTTCTTGCTACATTCTACACACTGTCCTGACATGTCTAAACTCTTTATAAAAGCTTATATAGTTGTAGTAATCACTGACAAATAAGCCTAGGACTTATCCAAAATTATCACACCATTCTACCTTTCCCACTCAGCTTATCATATCAGTGTCAGAGATATTGCTGCAATTTAGACACTTCCAACTGGCAAAGTGTAGATCAAGAAATGCTGAACAATATTTTACACTGAATCTTATGTTCAGTGTAAACAGAATTACTCAATTAAAATAAACTAGCCAGCAAAGTCTAGATTAGAAAAGGAGTAAGGATAGTGGAAAGGACTTCACTGAAATATAAGCACCTACCTACTTTGAAAATTGTGAACTTGAGAAACTCTTGCTCAACCACCATGCCCATGGCACTTCCTGTGTTTGAACTGAAAGAGTTCCCAAGTTGTCTGGAGCTGCAGCTCTGAACACGCCCAGAGGGATTTTAGTCCTGACAGAAATGAGCAACTCAGCAGCTACAGCACAACTGGGCTCAAACAAAGAGAAGGCAGGCATGTTGCTGCCCTGGACAACTCCAGGGTTGGCTCTTAACTACAGCAACTGCAGGCATGAATGGAAAGGTTTCCATTCCTTGACATTCCCACCCACCCCTCTGCACAACAGCTGTCTTATCTCAGCAAGAAGCCATGGTACAGCAAACACCCAGAGCTTCTCATGCCAGTGAAGAGGATCACTCCTTCCTGCCTAAAATACTGCTGTCATCCTGGAGGGGTAAGACTGAGGTCCAAACCTCCCTGTCTGAGCACTCATACCATTCCAGGAGCACTGCAGAGCACTGGAACTGCCAGCTAAAGGATCCCATACACTACATCCAGTTTTCTTCCTCTCCCAGTTGCATTGATTCACCAGTCAGGGCTAAAGACTAATCTAGAAGATGGCCACAGAGAATTGAAGGTCAGCAACCTGCTCCAGAGACTGCTCACCTCAGCTCAGTCTCTATTTAAATTTAACACTAAATTTCTATTCAAAGGGAAGAGAGCACTTACTTGTTCTCAGTCAGAACAGAGCACTTACCTTCAAGAGCAGATCCTAACAGGAAAGCTGCTTCCCACGGTTCTGAAGAGGTCTGAGGTTTTCCCAGTGCTCCTGTTGTCAGTATTTTCCCAGTGCCTAACCCTTGGCAGATCATTACAAGCTGCAGGTTAAATGAAGCAGCATCAGGTGCTTTCCTGCTAAGAGCAACTGCCTTGGATCCTGCTCTGAACTCACTCCCCCAGGCAAACTCTCAGACACTCACTCTTCTGGTTATTCAAATTACATCTAATAAAAGATAGAAGTATAATAATTTAACATCTTCAATATCCTTTCTCACTGCACTGGAGTCACTTATTTTCTAATTCTCTTTCTGATTTATTAAATATACATCCTATATTTATAGGAAATGCATGATGGATGCAAAAAAATCTGTTGAAATGTCACTTCTGCATCACCTAATCTTAGTTAAAGATATAATGCTCAACTAAAATTTTCCATAGACAATATATCCTTTAATTTCACATCTACTTTTTCTTTTAATTAAATGAATTTAGACACCAGAAGGTCCACTTTGAGCAATGCACCAATGCAGAACACACAGGATGAACAGTAAACTGTCCCCAGCTATATTATTTGGCCCAACTTCTAAGCAGTCAAGCATTGCATTAACTTTGCCCTGAGTCCATGAACCACTACTAATCTGGCAATGAACTAAAAATAGAATGACATTGAGTATAATTGACAATACTTTAGCATATATTTTTGAAATGCTTTCACATGAGTTATTTATTACAAAAAGTTGAATATCCAACAACTCATCCCTCTATACTGTACATTGACATACACACCATGAATGAGCTTAGGACCCTCAGGTCATGGATCACATCACTGGATGCAATTCCAGATTTTAAGGTTCCAACCAAATCCATGTTCACCCTGCCAGAGGTTAAATGCACTGACTAGTGCAAGAGGCATGAGGCAACAAGTCATTAATCTCATGGAAATATTCCCTGGTGAACTCGTTAAAAAAACCCACAAGGACACTTGGGATTATTGTGGATTCATGGATTTACTCATCCTCTCAACGTGGCTCAGCAGTTTCAACAATGCAGATGGATTATATGGGAAAAGATTTCTTCTCTGCAACCTCGAAATAGCTTCCTGCAGCTCTTCCAAACACTTTGTTGATTTGTAAAGCATTACTCTTAGGGGAGCAATGTTATCTGGAGATGCCATACGAGTCCAACAGGATGAGGTAGGAGATCCCTTCGGTTTCGGAGGCGACACTTCAGAGGTGCGTGGATTCCGGTCATCATCTCTGCAGCTGCAACCTGTTTCCCTCCTCCTCACCTCACCCTCATTGTTTGAGGGCAATTGCTTTGTGTTTACCAAACACTCTTTTCCATCTGATTCCACCTCCGAGTCCTCTGAGCTGTCATAATTAACCAGGCTTTGAAGAGACCCGAGCAGGGACGCGCTATCAGCGCCGGTCAGTGAGTCAGACCGGCTCCACTCTGCAGCCTCATTATCACCCTGCCGTGCTGTAAACACCGGGCAATTGTGAGCAGCAGCCAGAGCCATCGCAGTCCGTGGTTCTGCTGCACAAACAGCATTTTGCAAACTCTCCCCAGTCACGCAGCTCTGCTTGTCTCGGTGGGGTGGGTGGAAAGCGCTGTGCCTGGTATCGAAATGGTTACAGACATCGACAAAGTGATGCCACTCCTTCCCAAGAAGCTTCAAGTACCTGACCAAGTACTCCAGAAAGCAAGTTTCTGACGAAATCAGAAAATCTAGAAGTACTGTGGAATCAAATGCAATCTTTTCCAGAAAAAAAAAGAAGATACAGTGTGGGTTATATCCACGTGCATGCACACGGAACTGCCAGGATTCCTCCTCTTTGTGGCTTAGGTTATCAGCAGCACCACGCCGTAACCTGAAAAGTAAGCCAGGAAATAATTTAGTGGAAATTTACCTTTTTTTTTTTTTTTAAAGCAGTAAGATGAATTCTTGCCTTTTTTTTTAATTTTGTGAAAAAGTAAGAACAAAAAGAGAAGTCTTTGTATCAGAGTGAGAAAGAATGAAGGCAAGTGGGGCCAGGGGATGGGACAGCTCAGGAAGCCAAAGCACTTGAAGCAGGCCTTAAAGGGCACGCCTTAGGAAACCTTCTGCAGTCAACAAAGGTACTTCCAACACATCAGCTGTACTTTAATATAAATATGAAATAATCTTATTTGAATAGTTTTGTTAACCTGAATTCAGGCTAACTTTCAGAATGTTACACACACTGGAAGAGGAGCCTACTTGTAGTTAAGTGTCAAAGAATTGTGTGTGTCTAAGGTGTTACTTGCATTATCTTCCCACTTGAAGCTTGAGAGTCTTGTATAAATCAGCATAATATCTTGTATGGTAATTTAAACAACAATGAAGCATTGTACATCCAGGACAAATCCATGAAGAACACTTTTCAGTTGTTAGCAAGAGCCATTTTTATCAAGTAGCTGGAATTCCCATAGGGCCAATCCTTACAAACTCAGCCAGAAGTACCTGAATTATTGAAGCTTAATTCTAATATCCCATTCTTGTCAAACCTTCAGTGTTGTAAGAAAGCAATCTTGCTTTTTATCTGTAACCACTATTTTAGACATGAAGTCAATTATCCTGAATTACAGGATATGATAAATTATTTAGCAGGAAACTTTCACAACTCCTATCTCCACCCAAAAAATACTTAAATTATCAGCTCTTACACCACACATTACATCATCCTGAGGTTTGGGGGGGGGGGGTTTAAATTATCAAAAAATAATTTTCCTTCCAAAAAAAGCAACCAATAGGAATGTCACAGTAACCTCCCTGAAGTACAATTCTTCACAGTTCTGTCAGAAATAAAAAGGTACACTGACCTATCAAGTTTTAAATAGATGAGCAATAAAGCTTTAGCAGCTTCCCACATGTCATCATCTTGCTCCATGAAAACCAAGGAGAGCCATTCACAGTGATGCCCAGCTGGATGAGACTGTGGGGAAGGCTTTCCATGACTCCTCCAGAACATCAGCAGCTGGGACATGGTGCTCTCAAAGTCTCCTGGAAAACAAAATTAACCACAAACTTTGCTATACATTTTTATTGGCAAACAACACACACTCTTTATTTTTTAAATTAACAGTGCATAACAGTTCATGAATGCAGTTCTTTCTTTAGCTCAACTGATTTATCACAGCATCAAATTTTATAGATTAGTTCTTGCCGTTTTAGTGCAGTAGCTTACTCATAAAAATCACTTTGTATTCATTAGACAGAGACTCTTTCCCTTAAGTCAAAAAATTTACACTTTCAATACTAATGAGATACTAGAGAGCAGTTTTTGATGTAACCCAGCACACAGTCAATGTTTAGAAAACAGAAAATTTTCCTGCAACATTGAAATCAATTTTATTTACCATCACTACATGATTTTCTTTAATATTTGACTTTAAGATTTGTTTTTCCTCCCAGCAAATAATAGGAACATCAAATTATCTTTGTTATTAATAGTTACTCTTCAGACTGAAACTCTTCCCTATAAACCTGGAAATGATTCTCAAAATTGAAATTAATTGAAGTTAAGCCACCTTAATCCATGTTAATGACAGGAAGATCAAGCAGCTTCCTGGAAGGGAAATTAGCATATTAAAGCATTTAGGTGCTTGTTTTAAACACTTCCTGTAATTTCACTAAAATAAGGAAGTACCATTCTTTTCAGATTGAAATTCCTCTTGACAGTTGGGGTGTTTGAATCTAATCAAACACCTCATTTTTATGTCATGAATCTGGAAAAGAAAGAAGAATGTGTTCCTTTGAGAAAGAATTTTCAGAGATATCTAAAATGGATATAGCCTACATTTTTTCTTTTCACTTGTTCTTACACAATCTCAGTCTCTACACAGTTTTCAGAAGGTGGATCACAAGTAAAATATTCTTTACAAATACTTAAAAATCTTTAAGAATGCAACTGACATCACAAATGTAACATCTTCCAAAAATCTGGAAAAAGTTTCACAAGCTGTCTTATGGAAGTTGTAGCTCTTTCACACGGATGAATTAAAAATTGATTTTAGCCTTGCTACCTAGTATAGAAATATAAAAAGCAAAATAATATTTATGTCTAGAACTTCTACTAAAATGCCTCCATGTATTTAAAGTGCTGTAAAATTTCACCCTTGTTTAAAAAGAAACAGAAATGACTTTTGGCCACAGGATCAGTACATATATTATTCCTGCCCCAGCCCAGCCTGGCACAGCAGCAGCTCTGCCCTCCTCCTGCCCAGCCAGCCCCTCACTGCAAGCAAGCAGCCCAAGGCAGCAGCTGTGGGGGGAATGCTCAGACCTGGGAACTGGAAGGGCCAGACATGTCAGCCAGGGTGAAGAACAACACAGCCATTTACATGAGGAGGATGTGGAGCTGCTGGAGCCAGCCCAGAGGAGGCCATGGAGATGCTCTGGGGCCAGGCTGGGAGAGCTGGGGGTGCTCACCTGGAGAATAGAAGGCTCCAGGGAGACCTAAAGGTGCTCCAAAAGAGCTGGAGAGGGACTTTGGACAAGGGCCTGGAAGGACAAGGGGGAATGGCTTCCCACTGCCAGAGGGCAGGGTTAGGTTGGATACTAGGAAGAAATTCTTCTCTGAGAGGCTAATGAGGACCTGGCACAGGCCCCAGAGAAGCTGTGGCTGCCCCATTCCTGAGATGTCCAGGCCAGGTTGGACAGGACCTGGAGCAAGCTGTTCTAATGGAAAGTGTCCCTGCATGGCAGGGGTTGGAACTGGATGATCTTTAAGGCCCCTTCTAACCCAAGCCCTTCTGTGATTCTGTGTCCCACAATTTCCCTGTGCCTTACTTTGGAGCTTCCTTATTTTTATTTACCTTTCTATACCACAGCTGGTTTTCCCTCATTACAGGAATGACATTGGCTGACAGTAATGCCTTGTACCTTCAATAAAATAAATACATAATGGTGTCTAAAGTTCTACCTCCACCTTAGAAAAGACCAGAGTGTTACCTGCAGCTCCTTTCAGTTCCCCACCCTCAACAGAGCAGATGCTTGTGCTATGGACTCTTTTCTTGTCCAGCTGAAGAAGAGCCTGGTGTTCTCAAGCTGGCTAAATGCTCTTAACAGGTAAAAATTTCAATCCCAAATACAGCTGTTTCAAGCCCAACATATTGCAGGGCTAAGGATTTGATAAAATGCAAGGAGACAACTAATTAGGCAGGACACAGCAACAGCAGTTTCTTGGGTGGGTCTTCTCCTTCCTCCCTCCCACCACCACTAATTCAGCTGAAATCTATTTACAGTCTTAATGAGCTGTGACTACAAAATCTGAAAGCTCTAAAATTCTTGCTGCTTAATGAACAAAATTTAAATGGACTGTTACCTTTGATTTCTGCTTCTGTTGCAGAGTTGTGAATCTTGAATTCCAGTGCTTTAAGCACAACCAGACTTAAGGCTCTGAGAACAGTTTGGTCAGAAGCACCTTGAGACTCATGTCCAGGAGCAGTTTCACTGCTTCCAAAGTAGCTGGACTTCCCACTGAGTGGGATCTGATTAAGCCAAGTCAAATTCACAACCTGCAGAACAACATTACTCAGTGCAAGCATATCCTCACACAAAGATGGGGTTTGTAAGAACAGTGATCCACTTTTAGCATCTTCTCTGGACTTGTAAAGGACACATTTTTTAAGGAGCAAAATGAATTTCTTCTTGATTACATAAGGAATCGATGAGCTAATAACATTGAAGACATAAGAAACTTTCAAAAATAAAATTCTCTGGCACCTGAGAGGTAATTCCAGTTCAATTCTGGAAACCAAAAGTGCTTCAAGCAGATCTATAAAACTGATCAGATTGTTTGTAGCTTCAGAATAAGGTGAAGTGTAGTGGTGACTGTCAAAATGATGGAGCAGGATGGCACTATAAAATCCTTCAAGCACTGCATCAAGAGGCGCCAACAGCTTCTTCAGAGCACCTACGGCAACAAGAGGCACATTATTGACTTGTGGTGTAACAGATAAATCAGTGAATGAGAAATTAATCGGTGTTGTGACTACTTTCAGAATATAAATATGTTCAAAACGCTACATTTGAACAGCACTGGGTCACCCCCTATAAAAGCACGGGCAGGGGCGTCCTGGAGCCGAACTACTCCCGAGGAATTCCGGGTGAGCTGCTCCTCCTGGCGGCACCGCCGCTACCTGCTCGGGCTACGGGCGCGTCCTTCAGCGTCTCCTTGAGAATCGCCGCCAGAGTCCACAGGCAATCGGCCACCCCCGCGCTCCCGGGGAATCCCAGCAGCGCGGCCAGGCTAAAGCTCAGCCACGGCACATTCACAGCGTCCTAAGAAAAAGAATTCCAAACCCAATCACGTATGCTCCTCAGTTGTTATGCAAATTACATGAAATCATAATACAATGATTCCAAATTGTATATTAAAAAGGTTGAAATGTAGGCACAGACAAAACGCAGGTAGAAACAACGTCTGTCCTGGGCCATTAATTAGGTCTTTAATTACAAACATGAAGCAACATATGCATGCAATAGAAATTATCTGTATGTTCCAAAAAGGGAAAACCAAACCTCCTAATGCCATGTGACCTACCCAAAATCAGATAATTCTGTAGACAGACCAGATCTGAACTCGTAATTCCCAGACTACTTGGTGAGAAATATTACAAACATAATTACAAAATAAATCTGTGTTCAGGATGCTACTATGGAGACTGCAATACATATTCACTAAATGTACAGCAAATTAAAAAAAAACCTCAAGTAACTGGGTTATTCAAACAAGAGCTTACACCAAAGCATTTTATTAACTTCCAAGAGGTTATTATTTAGTTTTATCTACTGCATCACCCAACAGATACCAAGGTACTGTAAAAATACTGATAGTCTAGATCATGGCTTTTTTAATATCTGTATTGTAACCTTAAAGAGATTGTCATCTACACCCATTTTACCTTAAATGAGTTTCATAAAATTCCAGATTTTTATATATAAAGACACTCTATACTTCTGTTGCACATCAGATCTCCTTTCTTTCCACACTCCAGGCTCCTCCTAACACAGTTGACAAAGTTTCTCAGAAAATACAAACTTGGCTGTGGAGTCAAATGGAACAACCTGCAGGCACAGGTTCACTAAGCCATTTTTTGAGCTTTGAAGTGATGCCACACTCACCTCTTCCTTCAGCTGGAAATACACAAGAGATGCCAAACTTTGTGAGGCCATGTGAGATAACAGCCGATCATCAGAACCCAGCAGGTGAATCTGGAGACAGGTAAAAAAGGAAAAATATCTAAGGCACATCCCTATTTATTTTTCCTGCTTTCCTAAAAATATCTTTCAGGATTTACCAATTTTGAGTCAATTTTTGCCTCCTTCAGAAGAAGAACAAAGATTTCACAGTACTTCTGTCTCACGTGGAGTTCAATTTCCTGGGACTCTGCTTTGGCCACCATCATTTTGATCAAGGTGAGCTGGAGCAGCGTCACCTCCCGTGGGCAGAACGAGGAGCTCATGTTTGCAAAGCTGTTGGATAAATCATCTGTTGCAGGGACAACATCTGACATATCAGCGTCCTGATGGCTCCCAGTGCCACCAGCAGTAGATGGCAGATGCTGCTGATGACAGGATCCATCTCCTCCTGGTGGCTGCTCAACACACAGATTAATTAAAGAGGAATAATGATGGCTTTCCCTTGCTAGGGGAACGCCTGCCAGAACGTCCTTATACATCTGCTGCAGGAGAGAGATCTTCATGATGAGATCATGAAATACTCCACAAAATCCTGTGTGGCTTCACTGATTGTTCACTGCAAATCAGCTTCCAGGTCACTTTCATCCAGTAAGAGAAACAGGAGCACCACTGGGCACTTCTCTTCTAAGTTACCTATAAATAAAACATTCTGCTGTTACCTTGCAAGCAACTGGAAAATACAAAGGAACAACACATTCTTAGAGTTAATGCTACCATTATTAAACTTGTTTTGAAAATGCAAATTCAGCTGCACAAAACCGTCTCAGTGAGACATTAAAATGAAGAACTACCATGCTGGGAAGAAGTTCCCAGCTCCACTATTATATTACCAACACCAAAGTTCATTAGCTGGAATTAACAAACCCAAAGATGATTGTTATTAGGGGCTACTTCTAAAGATATGAGAACTTGGATTAAAGCCTTCTCTACGTTGCTAAAACTACTAGAACCTAAACTCTTTTGTGATAGATGCCTCCAAATACAGGCATCAAATTTCAGCTGCAAATTTTCTTCTGAACTGGAAATGCTCATTACTCCACTGAGGCTGGAACTGGAAACAACTCTCAAAAAAATGGAAGCCAAAGGAAGGACAAGTCTTGACTTCTGCTGCACACAGGCTCAGGGTGGGCTGACCTCAAGGGCACAGCAATTAAGGAGCTGAAAATTAAAGAATAATTTAAAATCCGAGTGTAAAATTTCTTAAACATATTCAGGAAAGGTAAAAAAAAAATTCTTTATCCCCATGTCAATGGAAGATATCTTTCAATCACAGCACTGGAAGATTTGCTACAGCTTAAAATTAAGAGCTACTAAGAATTCAAATCTCTGCATCAAGTGTGAGCACCAAAGCCCTCACAATTTTCTGTGCAGTATGTAAATGGCCAAACAGATACCTCATCTTCTCAGGAAAAAAAACCCCAAAAAACAAAACAACAACAAACCCTTAAAAATACCAGGGTTTCTTTTTCACCTACATTAAGCATGATGCTCATCTGTAATATTTATCTTCTTAGAGCACTTTTAACATGCTCTCTAGCCAGATCTCTTTTAATTAAACCAACAAACTCATGACCTTTATCTATGGTGAAGTTAGGAGTGGAACTAAAGTTGATTATAGGAATTTTCATACTTTTTTCATACTTTGCATACTTTTTGGATTCCCATTTCTAAGTGTAGCATAATCAACCAGGTAGAATTCCAGGCATATTCTTGCAGCCATCCACCTGTAGTTGGCTTTTATTTAAATAGTACATTTTCCCTTTCTTACCAAAGGAAGAAAACAGTTCAGCCTTCCAACCAGTAAGAAATTCTAAAGATCTTCCCATCTATGTATCAGTTTTACCTGCATTTGTCATCAGATAAAATATTTTAAATTACTATTTTTTTTTTAGCAGAATATTAGAAAACAATGAAATTGTAAAAGTCAATATATGAGGCATTTCTGCTCTAGCTTATAATCTTCACAAGTTTTAAAAACAACATCAAACATTGAAAATTACACCTTCATTTTTACAACCTGATTTTTTCATTGCAACTGAAGCATGCATTGACAAAATGGCTTCCCAAAGGCACAAAGGATTAGAGGCAGCCCAAGATGTGCCATCCTGCCTCATCACTTCTCCCACCATCAGGAAGCAGTTCCTTCAGAAAAGAAACTAAAATTTGAGAGCATGAAGTTGCCTGCAGGAGGAATCTACAATTCCCTCTGGTGTGGTATTTTTAAAGACACATTCAGCAAGGGCTGACCTGGAAACTCCAAAATGTTACAGCATGTTCCTTACCTGACAGATGCAAGAACCCTTCCCCCATCCTTTCCCATACTCCACATTTTGCTGGATGTTAAGAATAAATCTGGTATTTCAGGCAATAAATTCCCTCTTCATTTGCAGAATCTTCTCAGAATTCTACTTGAGGTGGAAATTTATGACCTGAAACCTCATAAAATTTTTTCAGAAATCACTCTGAATATTTTATATAGCTATTGTTCCCATCCTTGAGCTTTATTTTATCCTAAATGAATACCTAATAAAGTAAAATCATCTCAACACATTTACTCCTGTTTTCGAGATCAGCTTGAGTTATCACCTTATGTGGTAGATGAAGAGACCTCATGCACAAATTCACACGATCCAGCAAGGTGGTTAAGGCAGAAGAGAGTCAGAACTTTTCTAGGGCACCCACTGTGGGATTTCACCTCCACCACACGATGCTGGCTGTGCCTTCCTGGATCCTCCCAGAACACATTTGTGTTCCACCATTAATTTGCAAACTTTACAAAAGCATCTCTAAGATATGTCTCACTCACACATGACAACAGTGCACAAACGTAAGCCATTGAAGGAAATGAAAAGTGAGGGGGCTTATTTTGAAGGCATTTACTTCAAAGAGGGAGAAAATATCAGACAAGGACTAAATTTGTTTCAGACACAGCACGAGAGTGAAAAGCTCAAAGCTGAAGAGTAAAGGGAAGCAGTGACAAGCTCCAACCCTTATTTGTATTATTTATCTGAGTTACTCACGACAGCATCTAAAAACCAATTAAGGCAACGCCTCACAGAGCCAGACTCCTGCATAAACAACAGGGAACAGTTCTAAAAACCTTATATATAGACTGATCACATAAAGAAAAAAAGAAAAACTACTCAGAAAGTAAGAAACCAGAAAAAGAGGGTTTGCATGTTACTTTCACGATTAATAATGCTTTAAAATGAAAACCAAAGTCAAGTGGAGCTGCAAACAGAATGAGGGAAGAAACTTATGCCTCTTCACTTATATCTCTGAGTTATTGTGTGTCAATATAAGCCATTTGTTTTAGTTAAAAAAAAAAAAAAAAAAAAGGAAAACGTGCTATCAACAATGTTAGTTCAGTCAAATTAGGAAGAAATTGTTCCCTGCGAGGGTGGGCAGGCCCTGGCACAGGTGCCCAGAGCAGCTGTGGCTGCCCCTGGATCCTGGGAGTGCCCAAGGCCAGGCTGGACAGGGCTTGGAGCAGCCTGGGACAGGGGATGGTGTCCCTGCCATGGCAGGGGGTGGGATAGGCTGACCTTAAAGGCCCTTTTTTCTAGAAAAAAATATCTAAAACCCCATCCTATTTTCATTAAAGAATTAAATCTGATAAAGCTAAATGAAACCTCAGTCCATGACTTTTGGCTATGAATCTGAAGGCTCTGGATCTGCTTATAATGAAATGATTATAGCATTTAAGTAATAAAAAATACTTTGGACTCCTTGTACTCGCAATGACTTGGTAGGCTCATCTCGCAATAAATAAGCCCCTGCTCAGTGCTGAAACACTGTAAACGCCTCTAAATTCGTGTCATTTCCTTCCAGACTTTGCAAACAAGACGAGCAATGCAATCCCTGTTCACTGTGACACCTCAGCACGCCGGACGCTTTGGCTGCAGTGCTGCCGAGCGCCCTCAGTCCCTGCCGGCAGGAGCGGACCCGGACCAGCCTCACCGGCCCTGGCAGCGCTGGGAGCTCATCGGAACCGCGACACTCAGGGTGACAGAGCGAGCACGGAGCCGCCGCTCCTCCAGAGCCCCCACAGCCCCGGCCTGCCGGTCTGAGGCCTCACGCCCCTCCACCAGCGCGGCTTCCCAGCCCGGCATCCGCACAGCGCAAGACCCCGAGCCCCCGCACCCACTCGGCGACCCCTTCCTTCATCCGCCCGTTTCTCCCTCAGCGCCCTGAGCCCGGGCGCTCCCCCCTCAGCCCCTCCGGCCACCGCATCCTTCTCCAAGGCCCCGCCCCCGTACAAATCAAACCACGCCCATATCGCATCAGCCCCGCCCCTCCTGATGCGGATCCGCCTCTTTCGCTCCAGGCCACGCCTCTCATTCCCCCGGCCCGCACACCCGCGGCCTCGCTTAGTCACCCCGAGCCGCGGAGCGCCCGGGCCCGTCCCCGCCCTGCTGCCCGGCGGCCGCTGCCAGGCAACTCTCGCCACTCACCCGTCCCCGGCGGACCGCGAGGCCCAAACTCCGCTCCGTCACAGCGCCGGAACCAGCGCCGCCCCTTGTCGCAAAGCCGCCCCCCCACTCCTCCGCGGCTTTACGGCAGCGGGGCGGGGCCGCGGGGCGGGGCCGCCGTCAGCCCGGCGGCCAATGGGGCGCGGCGGCGGCGCGCGGGCGGGGGCGGGCCCGCCGTCAGCCCGGCGGCCAATGGCGGCGCGGCGGCGGCGCGCGGGCGGGGGCGGGGCCGGCGCGGCGGGCGCGGATTGGCCGCGGCGCGGGTCAGTCCCCGCCCGCCGACCCCGCCGCGAGCCGAGGGGGGCGGCCCGGAGCGAAGTGTCCCCGCTCGGCTCGGCCCCCCCGACCCCCCGCCCGCCGCCGCCGCCAGCGCGGGGGGCGGCCGCGCCCGGGGCCCCCGGCCCGCCCCGCTCCGGCACGCGGGTCACGCAGGTAACCCCGGCTGCCCCGGGGTCCCTCGCGGCGCGGGGAGGGGGGGGCGCGACCCCATGGCCTCCCCTCGCCCACACCGGGCAGCCCCTCCGGCGGGTGCGGGGCCGTGAGGGGAGCCCCCGCCGCTCCCTCCGGGAAGGGCTGCGCAGCCCCCAGCCGCCCCTGCTTGCTCCCCCGGCGGACTCCGGGCCGCCCCCGGGGCTGCCCAAAGAGGGGGGTCCCTGTTCCCGGCCCCCGGCGGCGCCCCCGGTGCCTCGGCGGCCGCCGGGCCTTGGGGCTGTGCGCCGGGGCTTGGCCGGCTTTTTGTGTGTGTGTGTGTGTGTGTGTGTTGTGTGTGTGTGCGCCGCTGACGGCTCCTGGAGCGTGAACTCCTGCGAGGGAGAGGTTTGGTTTCCCAGCAGCTCAGCTTTCTGGGTTACTTCCTGTCCCATTCTTTAGCACTTATCTTTACTTCCATTCCCTGGAGGAGCTGCCTTGACAGGGCAGCGGTCCTGCCGTTATTATCCCTTCAACTCCTCAGTATCCTGGGAGAGTGTCCTCCTTTTCCAGGAGAGATCCCGATTTTGATGAATAACGCCTTTCCTTCCTAATTTGTGAAGGCTCTTCCTATTTTGCCCAGCTATTGCTTTTGTATTAACCAATTCTGTTCTTCATTTCTCTTTTATGTCATTGTGTGGCTCAGTTCTACTTTTATTTTTTTTTCTTAGGTTTAAGCTGCCTTAAAGGAGAATTAAAAATAGTGACTCCAAAGAACAAAATAATACAGAAGAGAGAAAACAGCACTCAAAAAACCCCCAGAAAGGTGATGATTCATTTAGACTCTCAGAGTCATCCTAGACACATGGTTTGGCTGGGATTGGGGCCTCTTGTGTTTTTATGGATTTGAATAGGTAGCATTAGATTTCTTTGTTCTTTTAAAACCTACTTTGTGTTGACCTTTTTTTAAAGTTTGAAAGCTCTGAATCCCATTTGAAGTACAGTTCCTCTCGTAACACTTTATAATTTTCCAAAATTATTCTGCAAATGTTGTTTTGATTATGAATTGCTACTTAATGGGGTTTTTGTGTCTTCATCTCAGGGGTGTCACTTAAAAATACTTTGCTCTAAGTCGTTAAAAGGATATTTTCTTTAAGTCTTTCCACAAATTTATGGGTTCAGCACTGCTTCTGTTTCTCTTTCAATTCTAAAATCTTTATTGGGCTAGGTCATGGTAACTGCATTACATTGGTTTAGTCATACCTCACTCCTGTGTGGGTCACTTTATTGTGTGTGTGTTGTAACGGAGCTGCAAAAATTGAAATTAATTTAATTGGATGGTGTCTGCTTACAAATACTTACTTTTTGGGCTGAGATCATAGAAGAAGATGATGCTGTTGGGTGCTTAAGGGGAAAAAATGAAAGGAGTCATGAAAACCAATGCTGCTGGTAGGAGGGAGGTTCTGTTTCGGGGGGGGAGCTGTTCGTAGGGAGAATTGCGTGTTTTACGTGGTGAGATGAAGAAATGGATCCAAGGAGAGAGAGTGGGGGGTGAATGATGTCAGTGAGACTTTTTCTGCATCCTGCTGTTAGTGTGCTCCAAAGGATGGAGACTCTGCGCCTTCTTCTAACGCAGGGTCTGTCTTGAAGCCATTTTAATCTGTTTCAAATGTAGGTGAGCTTGGTTCTTTGGCTAAGATGCCCTCCCTGGAGGTCCCTGTGGTCTGTGTCGTGTTTTCAGAGATGTCACTGGCTGTACCAAAACGTTGTTCATTGTTGGCAATCAGTTGTTTTTGAGCATTAGCCTGCAGGAGAAACAGCAGTGTTTGTTGCCAACAGCCTTGGTCAAGGCTGGATCATTTTTCCCATACAGATGTCTTTAGATTAAGACAAAAAGTGGTTGCTCTGTGTTGAAGATTAAATGGAAAATCCCTCTGTAACACAAGTGCAGCAATTCCTGAGGCACGCTTTGGAAGTGCAGGGAAGAAATTTTCCATGTTATTTTGATAACTCAGGAGTAATGGCAGAACATGTGGACATGCCCAGTGTGATTCCAGGAGGGATTTTCCTGCTAATAGGTGAGGCAGATGTGCATCAGTACAAACTTACCAGTGCAGTTATTGCACAGCTGTTTCATCTGAATTTAGTTTATTTTAACTCCCTTTTCCCAACCCACCCAGTGCCTCTCACGTCAGGGCTGTAGCAGCTCTGACAGAACACCTCGTGGTGCCAACAATTCATGGGATCTTTGGGATTTATTCACAACAGGAGACCTAAGTTTTCATTTGATTTGTGAAGTTCCTTCCTAGTGTGAAATGCCGGTGCAGCAAAGTTTGATTCAGATGCAGAGACTGGAATTGAGTTCATAGGAATCAGGGAATTAACTTCTGGCCGAAATTTGCACATGGCTGAAACAAGGCACAGAGATCACTGATATGCTGAAGTCCTGCTCTTGATCCCTGGAAGAAATGCAGCATGTTGCAAGTATAGCAGTCCTTTAGAGAAAGCTTTAGTCTTCAGGCTCTATGCTCATTTTGGGTTTGTTTTTCCTCATTGGGAATTCTCAACCCTTAAAGGAAATGTGCTGTCTTGAGGGATGGTTTTGTTTTGTTCCAGCAATGCTTACAGAATGATTTTATCACAGTGAAAATCTTGCTGTGTCCACTAAAGACATCCAACAAATTTTGTCCACTTGGACTCTTTTAGGCTGTATTAAATAGAAATATATATCAAATGTGTTTCTAGAGATTGTTGAATGACACAAACTCTGTAAGCAGCACTCAGTTGGTTTATCAGCTGTGCTGTGAGAATTAGGGCTGAAGTGACTTCTTTAATGTGGTTTGAACTCACCATTGGTTCTTGCTTCTGTCATTCCTTGCAGTGTTGGTGTTTGGGTGCTCTAATGGTAGTAAATCATGTGAAAATACATAGATCTTAGCAATTAACACTTGCTACAAATTAATTACTCACAAGGCTAAGCTTCCATCTGACTTTTGCTGTTTAAAACTTAGTGATAGCACTGCTGGAAGTTGGAGGAGAATTGGTATTTTTTGCTTGGTACACGAGGATCTCCATGCATGCTGCAGAGCACAAGCTCCCTGCAGTTTGTCAGTGCACATCTTGAGGGAGGAGGTTCTGGCTGTGTGAACCTGATGCAGCATTCTCTACTGAAAAAGGAGCTGGAAGGCCTTGCTTCAGCATCAGCATGGAGGTCCTGCCTTCAGAAGGAATTGCAGGATTTTATTCCCGGGGCTCTGCTTGTGCTTAAGGTTGCCAGTGTATGGTGGGGGTGCTGAGGATGCTGAGTGGTTGTTGTGCTTGCTGAAGGTGAAGTTTCCCTCAGGTTTACAGACCTGAAGTTGCTTGAGCTGGGTGATGTCTCTGATTCTCCATCAGGCCCAAAGTCAGACCTCACAACCTCTCAGTGAGATGGATAATTGTAGTAAAATGACACCCCTGTGCTTCAGTTTCACCCACCTGCAGAATGTAACAACACAACAGCTGCTTATTAGTGTGTAACAACACCACCTCTAGTTCTAGAAACACCTGAAGTTGGTGGGGCACTTGTAGATTAACTCTTTTGGTTATTTTAAATTTTGTGTGTCCAAGCTATGAGCTGGCCTTACAGGAGCTCTCACGAGGAATGTGTAACTTTTAATGACACCTTGTGAGGAGTGAAGGCCTCTTCCCTTTGAAGCAGCAGTTCCTCTGTGATCTTTTGGATTCATGCACTGTTAACTCATTGCTTTTTTGGATTCATGCACTGTTAACTCATTGCTTTCAGGCCCAGCAACTCTCTTGTGTTGCTTGGTGATTTTCATCTCGACTGCAGGGATATCTCTCTTGGTGTCTGGGCTGTAGCATGGAACTTTCAGCAGAAATATATTTGGGATTATAAGGCTCCGTGAAATTTTGATATTTCACATGTTACTTGCAAACTTCACAATTGTGATGTGAGAATGCAAATGACAACACAATTGTTTGCCCTACTCTCTTGTCTGAAGAGCTCTTGGAATAGGAGCATGAGTGACAGCTGAAATGATGGTTGTGTTTAGTTTGTCAAAAATACAGTGACCATTTTTAAAATGCCATGTGAGTGAGAGAACACATTTAGCTTGTTCAAGCTTTGAAATGGGTAGGAGAAGTGAGTTGTGAGACTAATGAAGGCTGATATGATTATCCTTATTCCACAGGGCTTTCCTTTTTTCTGTTGTTTATTTGCTTTAAATGTCTCGGAATACTTCCACCACAGGCAACTCAGACCTACACTGATGAGGTCTATGCCAGATACTAAATGTCACATGTAATGGTACACTTCCCTTGTTGTACAGAGTTAGGCTGACATCAGTAACTTATGGTCCTTATTCTGCTCTTGGGTGTGTAATCTCAGAGTTTAAGGATCAGCTCTTTCTGTCAGGCCGTGTCAATGAGCAAAATTCTGAATTTTGAGGTCTTGCTTTTTCTACCAACCTTTAACTTTCTTTAAAGAAAGTGTATACATATGTTGGAATTAATTTTCCACATGATGTTTGCAGTGACTTTAAAGAAGTGACACATTGATGTGGCAAAGTCTAAGATCTCTCTGACAACATGAGACATTATCAATAGATAATGAGGATGTTTGTCTTATTATTTTTATTTAGTGCTGCCTCTACTATAATTATTAGCATTTTAATCAAACTTTGTTAAGTCATTGAGTGAGGGAGCTTTACTCTTACTAAATATGACTTATTTTTATTAAAGTTGCAGATCTTACTCTTGCCATATGCAGCTAATTTTCCTTTGGGGGGAAAAAGCTTGTTACTTTTTTAGTGGAGCAATCTGTTACCTTGTCTGTAGTCTGTGAAGTCAGTGCAATTCTAATTTGCATCAGCTAATAAAAAATGTGTGGGTTTTAAAGTGAAAATCATGCAAAAATTAAAAAAAAAAAGGTGAACGACTGATCATCTATGCAAAAAAACAAGGCTAGAAATGTGATCAAATTAGGTCATGGCAGTGCAGTTTTGTGCAGGGCTGTAAGCATATCTGAAGACCTTGTATGTTTTATCTTGGGAAGCAAAGCTCTTGGAAAATGTGCATAAGAGGGATAAAAAGGGCTTTTTTTTCATCCTCCTCTTTGAGCTATCATTGCAAAAGGATGATTTTATGTTGCATTAAGTGGCAGAAATTTAACTTAATCTAAAAGAGAGCTGCACAGTTCAGGGAACTGCTCTGGTGCAACTCGTTTGCAGAAGAAACGAGTCACAGTTGGGTTTGTGTGACCAGCTGTACAATTAAGTATTTAATGGTTTTATTGTTTATTACATGATTGCAGTGCTCAGATGAGATAAGGGAGCCTTTCACGAAAAGTTTGCAGCCAAAGGAAATGAAAGGTCAGATAAAGGTGTAGAAAGAATTAGTGGAATAACAGTGATGAGTACAGCAGGAATGGTCTAGGACTGATCCCATTAACTGCAGGTGATGGGAGGGGGTAAGGAGGGGCTACTTGAAGGAGGAATCTGCACAGGGGATGTAACTGGCTTTTGGTAAACCTTGATTCTAAAAGGCTGGTTTTTCTATATGAAGGAAAGGGTGAAGATTTTTGAGCTGGTGGTTTTCTTGTACTGTGGAGGTGGCTTTACCTGTTTGTGAAACACAGCATGTGTCAGCTTGAGCTGTCACATGAGGGACAGGAGACAGGCTGATGGCTCTGCAAATCCAGCTGAAGGACACAACTCAATGGTCTAGGGGTTCAGGTTTTATTCTTTACTTAGGGAAACAGAGATGGGATGGAGATTTAAAAAAAAAAACAAAAACCAAACCCCATACAAAAACAACAATAAAAAAACCCCATAAATAAATAAAAAGCCCACAAAAGTAGTTTGGGAAGAACTAAATGGATCCTGAATGTTTTTCCTGGCATCTGACTCCCACAGGGAGGTGTTGAGCAGTGAGGCAGAAATACCTGCTGTAACCTTTGTATACATTCTTGTTCCATACAGGAGGGGCAGATACATGTAATTATTAGAGAAGGGTGTAGACCACTTCTTCAGGGTATACTCCAGAGAGGAAGCACATCCCTCATTTCTCATGTCTTCCATAAAATATTCCCTGTAGCCTTTTCCTCATGTGGCAGAAGCAAACTCTGCCCTCCCCAGCCTCTGGAGGACTCTTTGATAATGATAGAAAACACACTTTGGGTCTTTTCTGACATAGCTGCATGAAAATGTAGCATTCTCACACACAAACAAAGTAAAAGTAAGTAAACCTCTGGCTCTTATTCTTTACAACTAACAAGAAATACCATTTTTTTAAAGGGGTAGCAGGTTGTTTGACACACATGGGCACAGAAGATTATGAACAGTGAAGACAATGAAGAGTGGGACATCCATCAAAGAGTAACAACCTCTTATAAGGTAATTCAGGACCACATTGAGTTTATCCTGTTGTACTTGCAAAATCAATTAAGTAACTGTTGCTGTCCTCCATTTTCATGGTGCTATAAAATCATTTTAACCAAGAATATATAGGTCTATTTTTCCCCCCTATGCTTCCTTTTGTTTTTTTACTTGCATGCAGAAAGCCAATATGTAACAACCCAAATGCATGCTGAGTTCTGAACGAGATTGATTACAGTTGCAAAACATTAAATATTAAATGCCAAAGGGCTACTTCCAGTAGTCCTCCTTCTCTTCTCCAAAGATTGATGTCTTAAATGGGGCTCTGCAAACAGGAATTTTAAATGATCTATGGAGCAGAAGTAAAAATGTTTTCAAAGCTGGTGTGTACCTAAAACTATCCTGAAACCTTTAATGTTATGGTTAAGTATTCTTGTCATTTGAATTTCATTGCTTGCCATAGGGGTGAGATGGAAGAGTGGATATTTACAGAAACTGTGCAAGTGATAAAAGGAGCTGCCTGACTTTGTCTTCTGCTTTGTATGTTTTAGTACTTATGTACTTTAGTACCAGCTAATTTGAATAAGCTCTGCTAGTCACATGCAACATATGGAGCCAATGCCAATTTTTTATAATGCTGCATTACAAATATACCCACCAGCTGAGAAGTGTGAGAGAGAGCTCTGCTTTTCCTCAACCAACTGTCTTCACAGAGAGTTGCAGGGGGAAGGAATACTGCTGGCCCTTCAAATGAGAAATCCCATTTCATCTCTTTAGTCATCCCATCTCTTTCTGTAGCATTTTGAGCAACTAGCCTGACCTTAATCTTCAGGATCACTTGAGGGCTTGCAAGTATTGGTCCTTTACAAGAAAGGACTGTAAAAATGGCATCATAAAGTTTGTTTACATTAAGTTTTGATCAGATATTCTCATTTGAAAAAAAGTTTTCATATCTTGTTTTTGTAGGTATTCAGAAACTAGGGCTAAAAGGGACATGGTCTGAATTAGAATTTTTTAAGGGATTTGCATGACTCATCATCATCAGTTAGATTCTACTGTCAGTTTTCACCTGCAAATCCAAAGAAGATCTTGCTCTTGCAGCTGGAATTTCATTACCAGTGCTGTTAGTAGTGTGATGCAGAGTGAAGTCAAGCTCCCTGTCTTATAGGTGAACATGTTCTGAAGTGCTAATTGGAGTTTAGAAAAGAGCTTAGCAAAAGCTTATTAGAGTCAATAGAAATACTTCCATTGTCATCAGATTAACCAAGTTTGATTTTTGGAATATGCTGCAGAAGCTGACCTATTGAGTTGGCAGTTGCTGCTTTGTAAATCCCCTTTCCTTCCAGCCTCAGATAATGAAGTCCACACTGTAAAACAAAACAAAGCCAGTTTCTAAGCCATGTATAACATATGGAGCTAAAAAGTCTTCTTTAATAACCCTATGCTGAAGTAGTGATTGTTGCTATACATGGTAAACTGAAGCATTTATAAATGTCAAAGACAGGCATTTGCTGTGTGTAATTTCCATATTTGCAGGGTAAGTGGGGTCACTGGAGCACCTGTTAATTATAAGTTTATATCTCTCCAAAAAGCAGATAAATAACTTTCATACCATAGGCACGATGAGGTTGATGAGGTTGTAGAAGAGCAAATACACACTGTGCCTTTGTCTGCAAAGTTGGCAGTGATTGATGCTTTCCCTTTTCTCTTGTCTGTGGGTATACCTGCATCACAGGAAAACAAGTGTCCGGTGGGATATGGGAAGGTGATTGCAATTTCTTTTGAATGACCTGTGGATCACGAGGATCTGGAAGTCTTTTTGATACCTAAAAGAAGGTTTAGGAGATGATGTGTGTTGACATCCTAATAAACCCCAAAATTCCTGTAAATTTTAAGTTTTGCTTGAAATTAATTTTCATCATTAGAACTTTTCTTTGTACTTTAATGTTGATTAACTTTGCAGGAGTTTAAATACATTCCTGGTTTTAATCTTCTAGGTCTGTGTTGATATCCATCCACGTTTGAATATTTTCTGAGGCTCCTGTTGCTCAGCATTACCTTACTCATACTCTGCTTTTACTCTTTCTTCTGATACTCCTTTCTATTTTAGGACTATGGGATATAATACACAATGTATGTGAAAATGCAATCATTTAACTTTGTGTGCTGGGGAACAATCCCTAAATACCTGTTCATTTTCTTGTCCCCAAGTAGAACTGCAGGTGAGACTTTTCAAACAGAGCATGGAGTACACAGTATTTCTCTCTTTCCCAAGGTGTGCTTCCTTCTAGGCTCTTTTACAGTGGCTGTTTTAGATACCCTTTTGGCCCAGCTGTCATGTACTGTATCAAGGTAATTATAAATGGAATTATTCTGACATATGTTCTCATGGTGTTTGACAGGACTGTAGTAACTGCACTTAAATGTATTTTCAGGTCTCATATAATATTATCCTTGTATTTGATTTTTGGAATGTAGAAGTTCTTTGCAGCCTGTGTGTACTAATTAAGAAATGCTCAAACCAGAATACAAACAGTAGACTCTAATTAAAGAAAAAAGATAATTAAAGTTTTCAGTTTGAACATTAGTGTTACTAATACTCACATGCAGTAGGTCACAGGATTCTTTTGGTAAGATATTTTCACTGAAGCAATGCAGTTCCCTGCAACTGTTTGGGTCATCCATTCCTTAGTTTGGATAATCCATCTAACCAGTGTCTCTGGAGGTAGTGATATTAACCACAGTGTGATTTTGAAATGGATGGTGGCTTCTGGAGATTTTTCATTTTGCTCATTGCTCGGTTGCTTTAATTGTGAGCTCCTGTTTGATGCTGTCACTTCTGAAGAAAACATTTACTATTTATAATGTGCAAGTGTCCTTTTCTTTTGCATTTCAGTGATGTCACCATGTACTATGATTTTGCTAATAAGAGTGAGATCATTTGGGGTTTATCCTCTGTGTAACATCACTTTTCCAGCATACAGAGAGAAGTCTTAGGATTAACAGAACGCGATGCTTTCTTTCCTACATCCCCCATTTCTGATCCCAATCCTAATTTATTCCTGCTTCCCATTGACTGAAGGTGACTCGTGTGAGCTCATGAGGCTCCTGTAAAGGCCAGACTCAGCTAGGATGTTACACCACCACTGCAGGAGGAACCCTGAGCTGCAGGAAGAGTTGCAGATCCAGGCTGCCGTGGCCGCCGGCGATGTCCACACCGTGCGCAAGATGCTGGAGCAGGGATATTCCCCCAACGGCCGCGACGCCAACGGCTGGACCTTGCTTCACTTCTCTGCAGCAAGGGGCAAGGAGAGATGTGTCCGTGTCTTTCTGGAGCATGGAGGTGAGTTCCCCACAGAGAAAAGTCTTTATACTCACCTATATTTGTTTTGGTTTCAGGTAAATTTGCTTTAGGGTAAATTTGGGACTTCCCCGCAGAGAAAAATCTTTATACTTATCTTTTTTTTTTTTGTTTAGGGTAAATTTGGAAGAGAACTTTTTAAGGGTTTTTTTTTTTTTTTAGAAAAGTAGATTTAAATGGTTCTTTTCTTAATTGGTTTGGGAACAAACATTTTTTTGGGGAAAATTGGAAAAATTGGTTTTTAAGTAATAAAACTTAAATAAGATTAAATAATAAAACTTCTTGTTGTTGTAAAAGAGATTAAAACTCTTTTTTCATCTCAGAAAAGTCTCTTTTTTGGGTTGCAGTTTGGCTTACTTAGTCTTTTATTAGTTTTTTTTGGCATTGGAAATGTTGTGGCTCAGGCCTGGCTTGGTGGGCTGTAGCTGTGAGTTGGTGGTTTTTTGGGTGTTTCGTTTAGAGTAGGTTTAAATAGGTTTAAAGAAAAAGGGAAAAAAATCTCTAGTTTAGGGAACTTTTTTGCTTTAGCTAGTTCAAACTAATTAAAGTGAGAGTTCTGTTTTGCTGTCTGTCTATCTGCAGACAACAACAGTTTAGGAGTAGTGGTGTGGAGGAGTGAGTGCAGTGTCTGAAAACAAACTGCGTGCTTCTCTCCCCCCCTTCACTCTCTGGAACAGTCTTAAAGGTGCAAAACTTATTATTCAGCATAAACAGAACAGACAGTTGGGGATAAAAGCACCATATAGCAAACCCAGGGGATAGAACATCATATGGCCGACCTAGGACATCATCTGACACCTTTCTGTCCCAGTTTGCACTGCAGAACTTTCCAGCACTGGTTAGATATAAAATACTTCTGGTTATCTTTTGTAATTATTATTTTTTATTCTTTTGTTCTTAATATTTGTTTATTTCTGATGCATACTCTGTGAATGACATCACAGCTTAGCTTTATATTTTAATAACTATTTCCCCCCAGCATTGCCTAGGAATTGTTCAAGGAATGAATAAGCATTATGAAAATAGGGCATTATAAGGACTCATTATAAAATGAAATGCACTCACTACACAGTTCTCTTCTCTCTTAGTGGGTATTATTAGAGGAAGGCAGATCCCTGAATTTAAATCCTAGGGAAGCTTGTTTCAGAATTCTAAAGCAAGTTAACCAATTGCATTAAAGACTAAATTTAATATAGGCTTTAACAGAATCTGCTAAACTTTGTGAAAACAGTCCTCTTTGTGCAAGGACTTCACTGTCAGCTAATCCAGATGAGTTTACAGCTCTCCTGCATCCAGCCACGATGGAACTTTATTTCAAGAGCTGACTGAGTTTTGTTGATTTAAGTGGTACTCATGTGGGTGATGATTATTATGCCTCAGGTGGTACAGTCAGAATTTCTCATTGCTTTATCATATTCCAAGGCCACCTGAAGCTTTAGAAAGGGATCATCCTAATGATGATCATCCCTTTTAAAGTGGTGCTGGAGAGGAAATCAGTAGATATTCTCCACAGCATCCTCTATTCTAGCACTGTTCTTACCAAATGAATGATGAGGTGCTCAGTCCCAAGGAAACTGAAATGATCTTCCTGATGCTTTGTGTATCTGAGCCATATGGACCCCTTGTTTCTGTCACTGGGTTTGTCAGCTTATGGATCATCCTGAAAGTGGAGTGGCATTAACAGGCTGTGGTGATGGCACAATCAGTGATTTGTTCCTTAAGAGCAGTGGTGAGATACAGCCTGAGCAACTGGACTCTGTGGATGAACTTACTACAGATTGTAACCACATAGAAAGGGCAAACCCTCATGGCCTTTTTGGAAGGGGAAAAAAAAATATTTCTATGCAGTATATAACTTTAAATTCCACTTTTTAAAAGTAATATATGCGGATAATCTCAAACCTTCAAAAGTTTAAGGCTTTAAGTCACAGACATTGCTTTTAACTTTTTATCTGTAAGTTTGAAGATGATAAAAAACCCCCAATCCCTTCTGTATTCCAATGTATTTTCATTTTATAGGTTTTCATAATACATAGCTGCTGATGCAGCAGTTTGTTTTTATTTTTGTTGTTACTCTTTCCCATACAAAGTAGCAGCTGAATGTGATGCCTCATGAAAACTGCCAGTAATGAAACACCTTTGTCCTGAGGCAGCTTGGAGTTGAATCACCAGGATGAGAAAGTTGAGTAACAAATAGTGTGAGGTTTAGTCATCCACAGCAGCTTCCCTGCAGCTGAGCCTCGCTCCCCAAAATTGGCACTGCCTGCTGCCTTGCCTCATTTACCCTCAAAACAGAGGCACAAAAATAATGAGTATTTATCACATAATAATGTCACAAATGAGTTATTAAGTAGCAAGTGAGTTGACTCTCACAAGCTGAGTTAATCATGCCACCCTCATTAGGCCGAGGTTTGTGTCTACCTTTGCTCACGTGGTCTCTCCTTTTCTCCCTCTGGAGTGGATTGTTTTGCTGCTGGTGCTTAATCCCTGTGGAACAAAAAAAGATACTGGGCTGAAGGAAAAAGTCCTTTTCTGTTGTGAATCTTCTGGTAAAATAGAGAGTGTTGAACTATATATTGGTAATAAATTGACAGTGAGAGGGGGTTCTGGGGGAAAGAGGGAACTGAGATGGGAAGGAAGGGGTGGCTGGTGGTGGTTGTGGCTGTCTGGAGGGTGATGGAGCTGAGCAGAGCTGGGAATATTTTCATGGGGAAAATAAGAATGGGAAAAGCACAGTGGGCTGCTGCTGAGGGCAGAGTGCTGTGCCTCAGATCTGAGATGCTGCAAGGCTCCCAGCATAGCCTGCTGGTGGGATGGAGGCTGAGTTGGGCTAATAAAGGCTGAGAAGGAATCTGGTCACTGACCTGGAAATAAAAAGTAGATTCATATGGGAGTCATGACCTGTGCACCTCCTGCTTTTGCTTTTTCTCTTCCATCATTGCTCACCAGCAAAGAAAAGGGCCAGAGGACAGTGTTGTGCATGCAGATTGGCTGTTTGAGTGGAGGTGGTGGAACAGCAGGAAGCTTTTTATTATCTGCTGAGGAAGGAGACACAGATAGATGGGGAAAATGCAAAAAAAACCCATTCCAGACTAAAGGATGAAGCCAACAAAAATGCCAACTAGATAGAGAGGGGATAAGTCAGACAACAAATACTATTTATCAACTGGTGAAATGCAGAAAGTTCATCATAACCATGGAGAAACTTAGTTTTCATAAGAAATAATTAATTTTACTTTCTTAGTGTATTTGTCTCACTTTATTAAAGTGAATATTCTATGAAGCCATCCCTTCCCACCCATAGAAATTGTCCAGAGTCACAAAGCAACACCAAAACAGAGTGCAGTTTTTAGTAATCCTTTGTAATCTAGTAAAACAAGCCTGTTTTCCCTTTAGTGTACTTTGTAAATTTTTAATATGACATACAGAGACAGAACATCCAACACCAGACAAGAAATATTTTATTAATTTCCAACCACTGCTATTAATGTTACAACAAGCTAAAATCTTCAAAGTGTCCAGTTAGCTGTCCCTTGGTGATACCTTCTCAATATTAACTGAGCACTTTCTGGTTATTCATATTAAAATGAAGAAGTAATTCACTAAAGCTCCTAGAAATGAAATAGTAAGAGAAAGTAGCCAAGCAGCCCTATTTATTTATTTTTAGTCTTGGCTTCAAGGTATCTAAATTTCAGTAAGGTCAAGCACAGTCTGGGAGGATCTAGAGAATGCCAAATGCTCACCCCCCCTAAGCTCCTAAAGTGTTTCTGTCTCTGAACAGTAATGCTTTCCTGGACATCTTCTGTATCAATGTTATCTTAGGAAATTCAAAACAGAAGCTGCATGTAGCCATGCTTCTAAACCTTGTGGTCAAAATTAAGCCCCAGCTGAGGGAAATAAGCTTGAAATAATAGAAGTACTCAATGAAGCCAGAAGCATTGCTTAAGCATTGCTTTCTTAGCTTCCAAATTACTGTGATAGAGTGACCTAAGGAAGGTGTCAAGGAAAAAGGAAAACTGGCCCACTGAGCTGTAAACTGAAATTCTGAAATATGAGTCTTTTATTTATCAATCTATATATCCTCTAGATTGCAGTATTAGAGTTTTATTAACAGTGGACTTTAAATAACTATTTAATATCTAGTTTATGTGCCCAACTTTCACATATAATAAAATAATCTTAGTGTCATTCAATGCTACAGATTTTCTATCTGGAGTGAGATTGATTGCAGTAATTGGTACCCTTGATAAGCTGTTCAAGTTTTCTCCCATTATATTTTGCCTCATATTTGAGAACATTGGAAGTGACCAAATGCAGTTGTTCACGTTTCTATAATCTGCTCTCCCCATATGAATGGGAAGCTTGGAATGAAAGAAATGTCTGACAGTCAGAATGGAGATGAGCTAGAGAACTGCTGGCAGGTGCTGGCTTGATCCTTTTCTAGCTAAAATTGCCAGGTAGCTTTTACCCCTCTGCAGATTCTAAAAGGTTATCTGAGAGTCATTCCCAATTCATTTTTACCTTGCTCATGTTCCAGGGGAAGAGAGTTGCTTTACCACATGATACCAATACTGAAAATTTTAGAAAAATCAGAAAAAAGCCCCACAGCAGCACAAGTTCTTCAGGCAGCATCAGCTTTGGGGTGTTACTTTTACTAAGACAGGGACTGGGTGGATGGAATTGGTTTGCAACTTCATGCAGGTCCAGCCTGTGCTAAAAGCTCGTGTGAAATTCGGGAGTTTTCCAGGAGGTGGCAGCAGGACATTGATGGAATAGCAACAGACCTTTCGATCCTGTTGAAATTGTTTCTCTAATCCGGAGGCAGACTGTTGGCTCACTAGAAATCCATACTCTTAATGGGAATTACAGTATATTTTCACGAGGTTTTTCTAAGGGGTTTGTTATGGAAAAGTTGGTTGTTTGTTTTGCTTGGTTGCCCAACTGTGAGGCTTTTTTTCCTATCCTTCTTAAGAAACTTCTCTTACATGACTTAGTAATTTTTTGGTTCACTTAAGTGGTCAAAAGCAATGACATTTTGGGAGTAAGGAAGGTGTGGAAAGGTGCTTAAAACTGTAGGTAAAAGGCATCCTTGTGTTGCAAGCAAATTGTTTGGTTTGGATTACAACAACCAGTATAAAAGTGCATATAGATGCACATACAAAAGTTGGGCCATATCTGCTTGAGTTTGGAAATGGCACTGATTAAACAGGCTTTGGCAATGACCTGCACCTCGTCTGGGGGTAGAAATGATGCCTTGCATGCCTTATGCAGTGTGGGAGAGAGAAGGTACAACTGAAACATTATTTCTTTTAAAAATGGTTTTTGGTGGAAGACAGTTCTGTGTGCTGCTGTCTCCTCTCCATCATGTCTCTCTTTGTCCCCAGTTCTGCCCCTCAGATTGTACCATCCCTCTGCTTGTTCTCATGCTTGTTACCCACTTTATTTATCACCACTCAGAAGTCAATGTAGAATAGTCTGAGCTATTGTGAATAAAGATACCCTGGGAGCAGCATCACTTTGAAATATTATCTTTGTGTGGGTTGTGCTGATTATTTGCTGCGTTTTGGATGTGATCACAGTGCAGGTTAAGAACACCCATTCAGTCACTGGCTGCGTTTTCCTGCTGAGCTGTGGGTGCTGCATTCATTCCTTTAGCTCAGGTTAGTGTGACTTTTCAGAGCACTGAGACTTCTGCTTTTCATGGGAGATTAGGAAAGCTGTCACTAGCAAGGAACTAAACTTCCCCTAACATATCCCTTATTTCTGTGTTTATTCCTGTTCTGTGCACTAGAGGCAGTTCTCACATCTTATTTCTCTGTGTAGCCAGGCTGCATTCATTTTTATGTTGGTTTTTTTTTTTTTGTTAGTTTGTTTCCTTCCTCTCCATCTTCTCTTTCCATTTAGAAATATCCTTAAAGTTGCTGGATCATCTTTGCAGCTGTATTCTCTACTCCTTCCTTCCAGTCTTTTCATTTTGGTATAATAACTGTCTTGGTGTTACCTGGATATGATCACAGTGTGTTGGGAACCTTATTCCTGTTTTGTGTTTGCACCTTTGTGTGTTCAGGTGTGTTCAGTCTAGGGTAGCCTGCAATTAATATTGTGTTTTGAACTTAGAGCAGGTCTTCTGGTGCAGATGGTATCTAACTGAGGCTGGGAAAGTGTTCAGACTTCCACACTGTAGTTGGTACCTTTTAGTGTCCAACAGTAGCACCCATGGATGGTGGAAGGAGAAACTTCAAAGCCTGGCTTGTTCTCTAGCTGAGAAATGGCACCTTGCCTTGGGTAATTAATTAGTCACTTGTATAACAAGATTGGGTGTCCTGAGGAAATTAGGTAAATTGATTGGATTATTTTAATTTTTAAATTAATAAATCAGTCTGAGTGTTTGTGCTGTGTGAAGAGGAAATAAATCTGTAATTACCTGTACTCTGCACTAACAGTTTATCTGACTCCTTTCAGAAGTGGGTTTTTACATTCCTGAATTCTTGTGAAACTATAAATTCAGAACAGGTTCTAAACAGATTCATCATCTATGAAAAGAGACTTTATCAAGATAATCTAAAATAACATATATCCTACATGCTTTGGAAATCCTGCAGACCACAGAGAAACATTTTACCTAATACAGCATTACACCCTAAAAACAATACAATGCTGCCAGACCACAAAACATCCGCAATTTGGGACAGCAGATGTTTCTACACATGCTTCTTTTTAAGACCAAGAAGCAACACAAGGGAAAATAAAAAGTTGAACATTGAGAAAGAAATGTAAAATTGTAGAGCTGGGGGAAAACTGTGGATGGACAGAAAGATTTGAGTAATTAGTAATTAATTCCTAAGAGTGCTTGGAAGATGTGGAAGAGTATTTGTCAAATGGAAACATATGTATGAGGAAAAAATTGTATTTAAGAACGAGTTACAAAAAATTTTTTTTTCTAACTTTGTCTTAAAAATAGCATGTTCATGAAAGCAAGAATTAGTTTGAAGTACAAAAACTCCTGTCATGCTATGCCTGGAAAGACTAGCAATTACCATTCGAATTTTTTTTTTTTTAATTTTTTTTTTTTTCCAGCACCGGATTACCGTAACGCCTTCTAATTATTTTTAAATTTTATTTTAACTTCAGCTGATCCCACAGTTAAGGACTTAATTGGAGGCTTCACTGCTCTGCATTACGCAGCCATGCACGGCCGGGCGAGGATCGCGCGCCTGATGCTGGAATCCGACTACAGGAGCGACATCATTAACGCCAAGAGCAACGACGGCTGGACTCCCCTGCACGTCGCTGCTCACTACGGCAGGGACTCCTTTGTCAGGCTCCTCCTGGAGTTCAAGGCTGAGGTTGATCCGCTCAGTGATAAAGGTACTACACCACTCCAGCTGGCCATTATCCGGGAGAGGTCAAGCTGTGTGAAAATCCTCCTGGACCACAATGCCAACATCGACATTCAGAACGGTTTCCTGTTGCGATACGCTGTGATCAAAAGCAATCACTCGTACTGCCGAATGTTCCTCCAGAGAGGGGCCGATACAAACTTGGGGCGCTTGGAAGATGGACAGACACCCTTGCACTTGTCTGCTCTTAGAGATGATGTGCTTTGTGCACAAATGTTGTATAATTACGGAGCAGACACTAACACAAGGAACTATGAAGGACAGACCCCACTGGCTGTTTCAATAAGTATTTCTGGAAGTAGCCGACCCTGTCTGGATTTCTTACAAGAAGTGACAAGTATGTATGTAAGAGAAGTTAATCACAGGACACAATGTCCTCTAAAAGCCTTCTTTGAATTTAGCCCCCAGGAAAAAAAACAAACCTTCCTCTCTGCCCCTTTATGCTATTTAAATGCACTAGAAAATTTCTGGGAAGGTGAAGGGATTGTGATACTGGGAAACTCTTACTTGTCAAAGGAGCTAATGTTAAGTGTACTTCATTTAAATTAGTTTTGTTTAAATATCTATGGGAAGCATTGATTTTAAAAGAGTGAACTGTAAAATCTCATTTTATTTCTGGCCTTAGCACGTAAGATTTTTGAGTTTGGTTTTGTTGTTTGTTTAGGGGTTTTTTAGTGTCTTTTGTTTTGCTTTTTTATTGCCATGCAAATCCTCGGCAGTCGATGGCTTTTTCATCTGCACTACAACTAGGGCAGAAGAGAGCTTTGGCTGCTTTGTGTTCTCCCACATTCCCTCCTTCCCTCCCTTAAACCAGACAAAAAAATGCCACAGTTCATTCCTGCAACTTGAAGGGATTTCATGTGCTGTGTAGCTTTGATTTGATTTTGTTGATGTCTTTGAAATACGAGAGATTTTAATTCATCGTGACTTCTGATATTTAGAAAAAGTATTGGGCTCCAAATTTCTGGATCGCTTTTGATTCCCAGTTTTTGGTGCACTAGATCTACTGAAAGTTTTCCTCTCTCAACATGGAATGCTGTACTAATGTTTCATAATCACAGTATTTCCTAAAGCATATAGGAATTGCTGATAAGCATTTGGCAGCATTTGCCAATTCAAATATGTTAAGATGGCCTGGTAAATTATCATCCAACTAGAATGATCTCTGCAATATAGAGGATGGGGTGTTTCATATATCCTTTTTTGTCCCCTACATCTCCTTTTTTTTGAATGTGGTAACTTTTTAATGAGAATTAGATAACCTATATATTCTGTAAAGAAACTGAAAGTCAGTGTGGGCTGGAAGTGAATCAGCTGAGATCTGTTGTCAGTAGCTGACACAAATAAGCATTTGGAATTTCCTTTCTTTTTCTATAATGATTTGTGGTGTTGTTTTTGTTCATATCTGAAGTTGAAAGAGAATTTCTGGAAAGGTGGAAGTTGGTAACAAGATATACAAGCAATTAAGCATTTTGGGTTTAATTTGCCTGCCCCTTCTCATTCAAACACATTTCTTTCTGGTTTCCTTTTTGGAAGCCTCTCACTATATAGTTGCAGTGTCAGGAATTTTAGGGATTTTAGGAGATGATATAATATCCAGACTTGCAGTGTTTCAGTCTTAGGATGTATCAGTAAGCATGAAAGCTTAGTTTGCTCCCCTGTTTCCTCAGTGTCTAAAGACCAAAGGAAACAGGTACTGTAACTTTCAGCATGCAGATTCCATACCTTAAGGGTTTAATGTTAAGTGAGAAGTAAATTCTGCTACAAAAAAAAAGTAGCTTTAATTTGTGGCCAGTGTAACAGTGTTGGAACTGTCCCAGTTCTGTGCTGTTGGAGGGAGAACTGGGAAAGCAGTGCTGACAAAAACAGCTCTCTGCTTCTGAGCAAAATAATTATCAATATATGTTTACAAAGCACTGTAAACAAACTCTGCTGCCCTTTTTGTAAATATCCAAACACTGTCTTCCCTGCTTTTCATGAATAATTAATAAGGTGCTGTATGAGAGATGAGATGGATAAAGAGCAAGCTGGCATTTTGATAGTGGAGTTCCCAGTTAAGTCTGCCTGTACAGGGAATTGTTGAGATCTTATTCTGTAGTACTTTGGGGAAGAATCTTGCTTATGGGTCTACTGCAATATGTATTTTCTAGAAAAAAAATTTACAAAATTTTTGGACAATTTTTTTCTTGGAATTCTTCCTGGAACTCTTCTGAGGTTGGCAACAGTGCCTTGTTTGTGGGGCTTAACGGGAACTTCAGTTTATTTGAATCTTATACTAAGTGATTGATACAGAAATCCATAGCTGCAAGTTTTATATCTGCATCTGAAGTTTTGAAGAGTATATTTGATAGTAAAACAGGAAATAGTTTATATTTTTACAGTAGGTTAACATTTTGAAGGTTAAAGATTAATAGATATTAAATATCAAAGTTACCAAACCGATCTGTGTCAAGTGAAGGCAGTTGCATGCTGCACATAAATGGGATACTATTGATTAGTCTACATGTAAGCTGTGAGTAGCTATTTTTTTATACTTGGAAAACGTATTTGTACAGTTTCAGTTTCTCAGAAAACATCATTTGTGAATTTCTTTTTGTTTTGGTAGGTATTGTAATCGGTAATAATGGCAGCCTTTAGCCCAGGTCCCCGGTTGGGAATAACAGGCAAGAAACCAAGCTCTCAGAAATACTCAGTATTGGCCCTGAGAGTCTGCAAGAAGATATTGGATTTTGGGGTTTGACCCTGAAGGTCTGATATTCTTCCTGGTTACAGGTAGAGATTCCTTTGCTCCTAGAATAATTCCAAGAGGAAGTTATTCTATAGTTGTGTCTCAGTATTTAAGCACAAAGCTGGAAGTTAGGAACAACAGAGTTTTTGACCATGAGTCTGCTGTTGTCTTGGTGTTCAGACTTGTGTGTTTTTCTTTTTCCCCCTCTCTCTTTTTTACAATACAGAAATAAGCAAAGTCTCCCTGGGAAAAAAAATATTGAGGATGAAAACTGCTCAATGATTTTATTAATCACCTTCCTTCTCCTTATCTGTATTACACTTTCCTAATTCAAAAAACGTTTATTGGCAGCCACCATAGTACCTAAGATCATTTGATAAAGAGTTGGTTTGGAGCAGTGTAAATGTTTCCATTTCCACATGGCCTGAACCTGCCTCTTCAGGAGTGTTAATGTGATAAGCTTGGAATGCACTAATGCAAATTAAAGTAGAGAAGCATGTATATGATATATAGAAAGATAGAGATACATAGAGACTATTATTGGTAGTGTATATATTTATAAAATTAGTGTGCAATCACAGTCCTGGATGAAATTGTTTATTTTGAAGTTGAATGGGATTTGAGAATATTAAAACTTATAAAAACAAATGTGGGAGGTAGAAAAAATGCAAGTGTTAGAAAAATATGTAAGGGCTTAAGTAAGCTTCAAGACATTAGAAATTTCAATTAGCATCTTTAAATAAGGGAATTTTACAAAAGCCTGGAAACTGCCCCCTCCCCATAGCCCCCCTTTAATTGAATTTGTGTTCAGCTCAGGAGCAGGAGAGGCTGTGAGGAGCTGCTGGTCTGTGTCGAGGCAGAGCTCAGGAAATGGTCTGGCCAGAGCAGTGTGATGTGGCTGGTGTGGAACCAGGTACCAAAGAACCCAGTTCAGTTCTGGAACAGCATCTGAAGGTCACCCAGTGACTTTAACTGCAAATGTTTCAGCTGCATTCCTTTTCTGATTTTTCAAAGGGCAGTTCTTTGGCTTTGACTAGAGAGTGTAATTTTGTGTTTAAATTTATACAGCACTGTAAATATACAGAATAACTGAGACAGAAGTTCTGTTAAGGAAATCCTTAATCCTATACATCCTTTGTCTCTACCCCTTGGCTAAATCAAGATAACTTTTCACTAGAATTTTATTTTTTAACTGGAAGAAGATTTTTAAAAGTTTCTCTCTGCGTAGTTTTAACTTTTATAAATACAGAAGTGTCATAGTGAATTTAGTAGATTTCTACATATTTTATTTCATGGATAATTTCAAAGGAAATGGTGTTTTTGTGTTTGTAATAACAGCAGATCTTTACTGGAATCTCAGGCTTTACTTGTTTCCTTGGGTGCTGCTGGAATCTTGCAGTGATGATTAAGGTCTGCTTTGTCATCCAGTTAAACAGGGAACTGGGATAAGGGGATTATTTTTTAATTTTCTACTCTACAGTTGACTATATTAAGTAGTTGAATCATATTGTGTAGGCATATAAGTTATTTACTTTGAAGGAATTTTTTAAGAGGCCTACATTAAAAAAAAATTAAAGACTATTTTTATATGTGGCACTTAAGGTACAGCCATGCTCTACTCCCATTTGTACACCTATGCTCTACTCTGCAAAAATAATTTTAAAATAGCATAACAATGCATCTTAAACCTGTCTTGATGTTCAGAGCACTTTACTTACTGTCTCCTAAAAATAGATAAACATTATGGTGTTGAAATTCTTAGCTGCATTTCCATAGCAATTTCAGTGAGACTGAGTTTACAGAGATGTCACAATTTTTTTAAAAAATACCTTTGCGAGCATATTCAAATCTAAATTTCATTGCCAAATACACCTGTTAAGTATAACATTGAGCCTTACTGATATTCTGCTTTTTCATATAGGAATTTTCAGTCCAAAATAGTACATAATTTCTGTGCCAGATAGACTGAAATTTAATAGACATCTAAAACTCATTGTGGGGAATTATTTTTCAGAGACCAATGAAAACATATGTCAGGCTCAGACATTCTAGCAGAGACATATTGAACACAAAATTAAATTAGAACTTTTAAAATAGCTTGTTTGATATCCAGTTAAAAAGCTCTCCATGTCCTGTCGAGCTGGAGGGATTTGTTCACGCTCTCAATGCGCACTCTGTGATTCTACACTCATCCCTGCATGTCTGATATTAATATTTTAGACCTCTAGATTTTTGTTATTAGCTTTTTCTGATGTTTTGAATGTTGGCAATTATTGCAATAATCTCCAATTCTTCTGCAGTTGTTTTATACAGAGTACAAGCAGTGCATTTCCTAAATTTTACACCTACTGCACTGAGCAGCCAAGCTCCCCTTGGCTCAGCCTCAGTCACTCCCTAGGTGATCCCAGCCTTTCCCTGTGATCCCATTTTTGTGCATCCTCCCCAGTGTGTTTCGTGGCTGCTGGGTGTGAGTTTCCAGTTTATAACTTCAATTATCTTTTTCATTTCCCCCCCCCTCAAAAAAGTCAACAAATTCAGAACTCAGTTTAATTGCTGGCAGTAGCTGCATTCCCTCACCGCTGTGAAATAAGGGATGGGTTGAAGGGCTTGCTGCAGAAATAAATACTTTTCCTGATATTCTAGAGGAGCTGAGCTGTTGCCAGCATACATCAGCCTGGTTTCAATGTATTTTGTAAAATGTTTCAGATGATTTTTATTTTTAAGTTCCCTTTGTAGCTAAAAAGAAATTACCAAATGGTTTCTCGCTACTGTTTTCAGCCTTTCAGAATTCCCAGGAGGGGCAGAGGCTCAGTTTGAGAAATGCCACTCTAAGGTTTTTTAGAGAGATGCATTAATATTGTAGAGAAAACTGTGGGCGGCTTCTGAAGTATGTCACTGATGTTATTTTTCATTTTTTAATTTCTTCAGAATCAGCCTATCCACTTGAAACCTATGGCACTGATTGTTTGCTTTAAAAGTATTTTTCTTTTAGTAGTTAGAACAATACATCAGAGGGGATCTTCTTGCAGCCTACAATGTATTAATTTCAGTCATTCCCAAGTTTTCTTGTGGGTAACAGAAAGGTCAATTCATGATTGTTGCATTGTATTTTTACATGGATTTTTTTTTGCTCTCTATCTGCAGTGGAGGAAATGGGTAGGGACTCCTCTTTTCCAGCTTTACAGCACTGGATTAAAGTCCCCAAAAAAGATTGTTATCAGAGGCATCACAAATATGCCTTAATAGTCCTTAAACATAGACTTATAGGGTGAGTTAGTGTTTTATTTCTTGGGGAGCATTGTCTGCAGAGGGAAGGCACAGGTATAAGTGCAGAGCAGTTTTAACATTGACACAGTTCTTTGGCCAGGTAGCAGATCCTAAATGGAAGATTTGTCTGCCTGTGGGATACAACAGAAAACTCTGTTATCATACCAGAAAAATCTTGAAACTGCAAAAAGAAAAGGAATGGAGTTTTGAGTGGAAATTTAGATTAATTGTAATAATTTCTTGCTGTTAAAACATGTTTTTTTTCCCTTTGCTTTACCAGCAAAGGCTGATCTTTTAATAATAATTTAAAAGGCTCATTTCATTATCCAAGTAAAATAATTCTTTAAGTGGAAGAAAGCTCAGAAACTTTGTTAGCAGCTGAAGAACTGATTTAGGAAAATGCTTAAATTTTATACATACTGAAGTCTGCTGCATCTAGATTAGAAAAAAATCAAAAAGCAATTCCTCTTGATTCTTTAAAGTCATGCCTAACACTTCTTCTGTTTGGAAGAAGCTTTTCTGTCAGGTTTGGGACACCATACACAAGAATTGCATTGGTGGGGGTTTCTGCTTTCCCTTCAGCACAGAGCACAAGCTCTGGAAGGCAAAAGATGAACTGTGCTTCTTTTCCCTGTAATTAATACTTCTAATTTCTTTGATTACTGCTTTAAATCTTGCAAAATAAATTGACTGCAGCATGTAACGATTTAGTGAACACATGAGTAAATCCAGAATAACAGCAGCAAGGTGGCCCTTCAGGGATGCGCTGGGTGTTTTTAAGGTGATCAGTAGTTTTATGTGCCTGTTTTGCATGATAGTGGTAATTAGGCCAATCCTACTTTTCATGTTTGTGGGGATTTTTGTTTCTTTCTCTTTTAATTCTCTTCCTTTCCAGCTTATTTGCCTAAATAACTTCCCAAACTTGTGCTGCAGGATATAACCAAAGCTGCAACTTCCTAATCGTTTTTAAAGAGAACTTTATTCATCATTTAACTTGTCTTACTTTGCCAAGTTACTAATAACATTTTTCATTTGCCAAACTAAGGTTCACTGACATCGGTCTGTAATCCTTTATTTTTTTTTTTCTTTTTCATTCAGATGCAACCAAGAATGAGTAAGTGTTCCAGACACCGTTTCTAATAAATCACAAATGCATTAATAACCCTGGAATTTGCAAGGCGTGACCTAAGACACCAGCAGCCACTAGATGTAGCAACTGGTGCTTAACACTGGAAATGTCCATTGTTAACACATTCCCAGGAAATATTTTTTAGGCTTATCAGGGGAAAATGTCATACATTTGATAATCAGGTCTTTTTGAATTAACTGATGACCAATTTCTTCTGGGTATTTTAAGTTGTCTGTTCTTTTATGTTCTCAAAAACCACGTAGGATGTTAATTAAAAGGCATTTATTTCTGAAACCAGAAATCAGTGTCTCATAGCTGATTTATTGTGTACTCTGCTACAGAAAATGCACAAAGTCCTCTAGTCCTTTATCCTTTCTAATGCTGCTGTTTGCAGTGAACTTTTGCTTTCTGAGCCCTGTTTTAAAGTATCAGAACAATTTCTTTATCACCATTAAGATTGCTTAATTTCTTACCAAAATAACTTTCCTTTCCCTGAAGTTTGAGCATTCTGTTGTCTGAGTTGCCTAAATTCTTTCCTTCAGGTGGAAAAAAATTTGCCAAGAAGAAACCACTGGTGGATAAAGTAACCATTGGTCTGTGTTCTAAGTAATGGATGAAGGATTTAACTAAAAATAAATTGACATTTAGGTGGTGATAAGTATAATAAAAGTATTTTCAATTTACATAAAGGAAACTCAAAATTTTCATGTTTTTTTAATTTCTAACCTAATTTCCTTAAAAGCAGACTGAGACTATTTTCATGCATTACTTCTGCTGGCTTGCCCTGGATAATTTTAGTGCTTAAGATAAATCCCAGTGTCTAAAAATCCCTACCTGTCTGTCAGCCCATTTCTATAGATACCAACGGAAGCACCTACATTGTTCAGGGTGCTGAGTGTTTTGAATTTTGCATTCATCAGGTCCCATAACCAAGTCTTGGCTTGGAGGAAAAAAAAAATTAAGAAAAAGAGGCTTACACAGTTAAGTTGATGATCAAAATATTGATTAGCACAGCTTTGATGTGTTACTGGAATAACTCCAAAGAAGCTGTAGCAGAATGAGGAAAAAGCACAAAGGCAGGCAGTTTGTTCAGAGGTTTGGAGTGGTTCCCATGGTGGGGGTTGTTAGCTGCAGTTTTCAGCTTTGGGAAGAGGTACCAAGCAGGAGTGGAGGATGGAGGTTTATATAAAGGTATGTAAAACCATGACTGGCGTGGGAACAATTATTCATTATTTTCCTTGTAACTCAAAGAATGGCAGGCATGCAACAAAGCCATCAGGAAGCAGATCTAAAATAAATAAAATTACTTTGCAGTTTTCCAGCCAACGCCTAATTATATTGTGAAATTTGTTGCCACAGGATGTTTTGGATACTGAAAGTATGAATGGGTTCAAAAAACACTAGACAGATTTACAAAGGACAAGCTATTCACAGCTATTAAAGACATAGATCTGTGTGCAATCTCTGGGCTAGGAAGGCCCAAAGGCACCAGTGCTGAAAGCTAGAAGGGTTTATTGGGGCAGGATTTCTCAATGTCTGTTGTTCTGCTCTTTTTCTCTTTCTTTCTTCCTTGGGATCCATTGCTGGGTGCATTCAGATACAAGACTTGATTAAATTTTTTGAGATTATTTTGGTTACAGGGACCAAACCTCAATTTTTCTCAAGGTGTTTGATTTTGAGTAGTTTCCTGGTAAGAATGAGCTTGAAAGAGAATTGATAATTTTGGAAAATCCTGGACAGGAATGCTGAAGTTTGTATTTGTCCTGGTTTAGGGCAAATCTGGGAGAAAGGACAGCCTAGGACAGTGTGACATCAGTAAAGCTTTTCCTCTGTGGACAGTGGTTAATTCACATTTTCATCCCTTTCTGTTGGATGAGGGTTTGGCTGCATCCAAAGCCTGAAGACTTTATCTTTTCATTAGAAGGCAAAGAAAACCCCAGTCTTTAACTGTGCCACAGCTATCCTGGAATAACTTTTATAAATCCTTACTCTCTAAGGAAACTTCCTAGTCATGTTACAGCTGAACTTAGAAGTTTCTGTCTCATTGTTTGAAAGAAAAGCAAGACTGAGGGGTTTTTCCCTCAAGTATAGAAAAAAATCCACAAAAAGTTAAATGGAGGAGTTCTGCTGTTCTGTAATGCATAAGCATATGTTGCCACCTGGTGGGAATCCTCACATGGGTGAAAATCACTTTACACTGGCATCAGTAAAATTATGTGCATATAAAAATGTTTTCAGGACTCATCCCTTGATTTCATTGAGTTCATTAAAAAGGTATTAACTTGTGATTCTCTTGTAATTTTCCCCTTCCCTCTCCCTCTTAGGAAACAGCAAACCCCTGTCATTTTGCAGAGTATATGATGTCTTACAATACATTTAAAATGTGATCATTTTATTTTATATGTTCCTTTTGTCTTTTCAGGACAGCCCAGAAACTTGCAAGATCTATGCCGAATTAAAATCCGTCAGTGTATAGGCCTTCAAAACCTCAAACTGCTTGATGAACTACCCATTGCCAAGGTCATGAAAGACTACTTAAAACACAAATTTGATGATATCTGATATCCATGAAGAGAGGAACTGTGAGCAAGTTTAGTTCTATTCCAGATACTGAAGAGGCTTGTTGCCTTGCACAAAGTATATCCTATGCAAATTCTGATTTTTCTGTGAAGTCAGAAGGCAGGTATACACTTCCTTGGGTTTTTTATACCACACGCTAGAAGGTCTTAATTTTTGGTTTCTTGGTCCAAGTTTACAAGGTCCAAGCTTTCTATACAATATTGCATTTTAAAAATTGCTGTTGGTTTTCTGTTTGTTTTCACATTATGTGTGCAGACTTGCCTTGGAGATGGAAGGCAGCCCCTCGAGGGAAGTGCTTGGTTTGAGCTGGCATGCTGAGCAATGATGCAAGAACATAAAAGTCTGGAAATCAATGCACCAGTCCTGCAAAAGGATACAGATAGACCTCCAGAACCTTGTTTGTTAGGACCTCTGTCTCTGCCAGGTGTTTCTTTTGCAGGACAGAGGGAAGAGGGGATAATTGACATGTCCTTGGGTACTGTATGAATATAATTTGGAAATTGAGGAAAAAAATGCAGTTACCCTGCTCAATTTGAGGGTCTATAGGTCTATACATTGGCTTGTTTTTTGGTTTTTTTGGCATTTTTCTTTTCCTAATTACTGTAGTTGGGATGCCCAGAGAATTCAGGCCCTCTTTCCCAATATTCCCTGGTGAATGGGCTGTTTGTAAGTCTGTTTTTACCAGTGACAGTACACTACAGAGAGGCATAGCCTCTGTATTTTTTACATTAACTTAAGAGGAAACAAATTTAGATTTTTTTTGAAGCCGATGTATTCTGTTGCTCATGCAGTGCCTCCTGTGCAATAATCTCTCTGATGTATTTTCCCTTGATGTGTGATTCCCCCACTATTCCTCATTTAGGCTCAGTGCATTATTTGTGAGAGCAGGAGCTGCTGCCTCTCTGTAGTGTTGGTATGACATTACAGAAATGATGCAGCAGCTCCTGTTCATTATTACTCCCTGAATTTCATGAATGTATAACCTGCTTTATTTCACTTTCAGTTGAGATTTTATCTACGGGTTCTCGGCCAAGTTGTGTCCAAAAAAACAAAAAAAGGTAAATTGGCCAAACCCTTTGGTTTTAAAAGCAGTGTTAGGGGTGGGGGTTGTTTTGACTGCTCTGAAATTCAGTTTGTTTCAGGTTAGAGAGCGGGAAGGGCACATAAGTTATTAACTAAGAAGACAAGCCCCACTGACATTGAAAGTTCAAATTTTGCAATTAATCTGAAAGCAGAAACTGAGAGGAGTGCTGAAATCTGGCTACTGAATGTGTCTTTCAAATTCAGGTATTAAAAGATCTGTTGCAGAGTTTTGTTTCTGACCGTAGGAAAAAATTAATTTCTTGATCAAAAGATTGGGCCAAAATGTGCAGTTGTTTCCCTCTTTATTTTCAAGGCATTACAGACTCAGCATAAGGTTCTTGCCAGTGCTCTACTTTTATTTTGGCATCTGCCTGGCTCCAGAAGAGCCCCTCTGATAGTAGGAGTGCTTTTGTAGCAATTGCACCAACCGATGTGGGAGATGAAAGGAATGATGATGGCTTTTAATTTCACACTGTCACTTTCAAAATACTTAGTGTTAAAAATAGGAAAAGCAAGGTAAGGCAGGTAAACTCATATTATTTAACTCTGCTAGTTCCTTTTAATATTTGATAACCCTGGACTGCAGCTCCCTGAGAATGAACCTTATCACTGCTAATGGATGCATGGAACCATGGCAAGCAAGGAGGATTAGCTGTCCCTATTGTGGCTGGCATTGCATCAGGTTTGCAGACAATGAGGGATTTTGGAGATTCATGGCTCACAGGGTTGGCAATGGGCCGTTGAACCTTTTTATCTCCAGCTTGTAGCAGTTCAAGTCCAGCTGCTGGAGCAGTGACCAGAAGGTCACATCTTGGCTGTGGGAGTGAGCAAGTCCAGCCTAACACCCTGCACTGGTTTGTAGAGCTTGTGGTGCTTCCTCCTGGTTGTATCTGTGGAGTAGGGACAAGCTGTGAGCTGGAGTGCATGGCTCAAACCTCTTGGCCCCTGTGGAGGGAAGATCAGCCATTCCAGTCTTTGAGCTCTCCAGTGCTAAGACAGGGCAAACTGGCAGGTTTTAACTCAAATCTTCTGTTTTCTGACATGAAATCAGGAGCTTAAAACTGTTTTCTTTAAAAAAAAAAAAAAAACAAAACAAGCAGAACAGACTTAGTATTGTTCACTACAGTTGTAAGTTGGTCTAAACCAACATCCTTCCCCAATGAATTTTTACAGTAATATTTTCTAAGGTAATCTAGAGTATATTTTAGTTGCAATCTATATTAAGGCAAATTATTTGTTCTGTCTGTTGCTGTGACTGAAGAAAATTATGAAAGACTTTGTTGGTAACAAGAATGCTATTTAATGAAGAAATGTGTAATTCCATTATTTATTGTTTGAGGTTTGTTTTTTGGTTATTTCTTTTAAGTAACTGACATCTAAAAGGGAACACACATATGTTTTCAGGCCAGTAAAAAGCCTTTCTTCTAAATTAATTTTCATCCTCTCCTCTCCCCAGGGTGGAGGGAAGCCCTCACCCTTTTTTGCAATGCTAAGCCATCTCTTGTAGCTGGTTTCTCACCTTAATTCTTGCAAAGCACCACAGCACACATGGGTCTGAACCTACTGATAGTCCTGTGCACTATCTCTGGTTATCCATGTGCTCAAGTGCAGATAAAGTGGGATTATTCATTGATAATCCTACCCAAATTTCAATAAGGGGGAATTTGGTCTTTTTTTTTATTATTATTTTCAATATTGTGCACAAATACTTTGAAGAACAAACTGACTTTTGTTTTTCATTTGGACTAGAATGTGGAAGGAGAAGTGCATAATAGAGACTTGTGATGTAGCCTCGTTCCGTTACCTTAAAATTCACGGTTGAACACTTTTAATAAACCTTAAAAAATTGGCAAACACACCAAAGAATCAATATGAGTAAAAGACTCTGATCATTAACAAACTGCAAACCTCATCCTTTAAAACAAAGCAGAAAGTTTTTGTAAATATTTATGTTTATAAATGTACAGCAGAGTAAGAGTGTTTTTTAGATTATTTAATTACCATATTTCTAAACTATTTACATTATAGACAATACTTGTTAGTTTGAAAAGCTCGAGTGGGTTTGTTTTGTTTTGGGTTTGTTTTCTTTCTTTTTTTTTTTTTTTTTTTTAAATTCACTATCACTCATGCTTGGAATAACTCTGGCTTCCTTGGGATAGCGTGGAAAATTCGTTTTTCTGGCTCTGGTTGGCAATCATAGGAGAACACATCTGGACAAAGTCTTCAGATAAATACCCAGAGGCAAAAGAAAAGATATGGCATCTTTACCAGGATGGGCTGGTTTGGAGGAAAAAACCTGTCCACAAGTACAGCTTCCATGCAATGCTGTGTTACCAATACGATCATGTATTTTGTTCTTCCTTTGCAATGTAAGTTTTTGCTTTGGGTCAATTTGAATTTAAAAAAAAAAAAAAAAAGAAAAAAAAGAAAAAGAAAAAAGTTAAACCTGGTAAAAACCTATTTTTGGTTTATGTTCTGTTTATTTCTAATGTAATGTTTTAATAACATAATACCACTTTACACATTTTCTCTCCATGTTTGTCTGTCTCTTCTGCTCCTGTTCCCTTCTCTGGGGTACATGCTTCTGTAATGCATTTGGGACTCAAAATGCCCCCACAAATGGGAGTTCAGATGTCTCATAAGTTGTAATGTGATTTTTTTTTACCAGTAAATATGGACAAAAACCCTCATAGAATAGTTTGGTGTGGAAGGGACCTTAAAGTTCATCTTGTCCCACCCCTGCCATGGTCAGGGACACCCTCCCCTGTCCCAGGCTGCTCCAAGCCTGTCCAGCCTGGCCTTGGACACTGCCAGGGATCCAGGGGCAGCCACAGCTGCTCTGGGCACCTGTGCCAGGGCCTGCCCACCCTCCCAGTAAAACAAAACTCACTCTAGAGCTGGGCTTTGGAAGGGGGATCAAACTGCTCCTAAACTGCGAGTGGTTGGGTTTTCCCTGCTCAGATTCCAGCACTGCCACTTCAGGCTTTTCTGACAGGTTCACCTTTCCTCCTCAAGCTCATGCACTGACCCAGATACAAAAATGACCAAACAGAGGCTGCATTTTAGGCTCTATTTACTACTAATAAAAAGGGGGGTGGATATGAATATTGTTGGTACACAAATAGAAACTGGAACATTTGGGTTCAGTCATGAGAAAAATGTACAACCAAAAGTTGCAGTAAGGTTTTGGGCTCTAAAAATTTGGAGAGGAAGGAGACTAGATTTCAAGACATTACTGCTAAAGGGTAATAGGGGGAAAAAATGCTGTTTCCATTGCTCAGTAGCAAACTTCACAAACATCACTGAGAGAACATTCACTGTTCAACCAGCAGTTGTGTTTAGAGCTGCTGCTGATGGTTTCTAGCAGACTGGCCAGGCTTTGGCTGGGCTGTACTGAATGCTGTGCTAAAGACTTTGTTCCTGTTTATGTATCATATTTCCTGTATGAGTGTTCACTTGTGAAGTTTAAAACAATTAATGGCTAATGTTACTACTTGGAAAAACCTGATTTACAAGCTGTTGACAAATGATGTGTTTAGAATATACAATCTTTATATATATTGGTAGAAGTGGGTGATAGAGAAGTGTGCTTTTTCTATATGGCAAAACATGGGGTTTTTTTACCATAGTGAATAACAAAAATTAGAACCTTTGAAAGAAAAATTAGCACAGCACAGAACAGGCTCTGCTGTGTCTTTTCCCAGACAGGCTGGAGTAAACCATTTAAATTCTCTTTGCTCAAGTCTTTCCCTTCTGCTTTGGCTGGGGCTACCACTACCTCTAAGGTTTTATCCTGCTCTGGAAATTGGGATAGACTAAAGTTTGCTTTTTCCTTTATCACTGGCACACTGAGTCTCTGCTGTAGGATTCTACTCCTTGACTTATTAGCCAAAGTAAAGCTCAGCATGTGATTTAATCCCAGGGCAATAAGAAACAAAGCAGGTATGTGCACTGCTTTATGAAACCATGCTACCAGGAGTTCTTCAGCCAGTGCATTCCCCAGGGAACCACAACGTGCAGCTGGAACAGCAAAACACTGGGCTCAAAAGCTCTGCTGACTTTTATTGGGATGTCTCCAGCTGTCTAGTGAAGAAGTCAGAGCTCCAGCTGTTTCCTCCACATCTGGGCTCTCTAGTGCTGCTGGCTGCTGTTTGTGAGGTCCCAGGTAAGTTCTGAATGTTGTCATGTTTGCAAAAAGGATGTTTGGCCATCTCCAGAGGTGCTTGTAAAGGGTCTGGAAGCATTTCTGAGCCTTCTTCAGACTTGCAGGTTTCTCATGTGGTGGAGTTGGTGTGTGCTTAAAACAAGTGGGTTTGAGAGTGATGGGTGCTACAGGGTCAGTATTTCCCTCACTTTTGCCTTTATGTTTTTACAGACCCCTCAGCATCCATTAAATAGTCCTAAAAGGAGTGAGAAATGTGAATGAAAAGAAGCTCATAGGCAGTAGGTTATACAAGAGTAAATACTTCTAGGAGAAAATGTAGGTCTCTAAGTAACTGATCTACAGCAAAATCATCTATTTTTTAAAGACCACAAAATTTGCCATCATTCTTCTATTCTGACTTACAAAAATAGAGTTTATTTGCAGTCTTAATAGACTCCAAATAGATCATCTCCTGTTCTGTCACGAGTAACTGAAGTTAATGGAAGCGTTCTGCTAAATTCTGTCCTCATTTCTGACTTGGACCATTGTAACTCCACTGAAGGTGGTGGTTACTCAATATTTAATCTGGTGTGAAAGAGCAAATAATTGCTTTGAATGGTCAGCTTGCAGTCCTGCTCCTTGTTTTGTGGCCTAATGAGGAGAGTATTTTTGGAAGGCTTTTGTGAAACACTTTGTGAAGGAGCACTAGGAGGGATTCTGGAGCTCAAGCCAACTTTATAGGCAACCAGCAGACAATTTTATTTTTCTCCTGAAAACATTGCCTGTTTTGCTAGAGTTACTTAAACTCTGGTAGCTAGTTCTGAGCTGGTGAAAAATTTGAGTTTGATATTCCATTCCATATCTTGACAAACAGCAGATTGAAGTAGATCTGCAATGAAATGTAAGCTCATTTTATTTTAAAGAATTAATTTGAAGCCATTAGAGATCAAATTTTATATATATTAGCATAACAGCAAGTTCTTACATTCTTTGCTGAGTGTATGACTGCTTGCAGTCTCCACAGTACAAGGTGGTGAGTTTGAATAGCATCTCTGGATGCTCTGGGTCTGGAACTGTCAGATCTGCCTTTGTCCATGGTAAGTCAAAGATGATGCTGGAAAATGTTAGTTACTGTCCATGTCTTGTCCACCTACAAGCCAATACAAGTGGGATTTTTAGGTTCTCATCTGTTCCTGCCTGACTATAGCATTTGCATGGAGTAGTAGAAATTTAGATTCAGCTTCATCTAATGGCTGATTTTCAAACCTCAGAGTACCCAAGTGCAGGATGTGGGTTACTGAAAATGATTTCCAAGCTGTGTCTGTCTTGAGCAGCCCAACTTGAGATCCATCTCCTGGCTCTCTTGGATATTGCTTGTCTCATAATGGGTTTTAATATAGCTGCTAGGAAGCAAAACCAGCTAATTTTTAGAGAGCAGTCATTCTGAAAATAAAGTGCCCGGGATGTTTGGTAAGAGGATGAAGTTTAGATGTGTGTGGGATTGTGTGAGGGAGAGAGCAGAAAATGTGCCTTTTGATCTTACAGAAATGTTTGGTATGTGGGTTGTTGGGCTTAGAAGTTTGAACATCCTTAATATAAAATAATCTGTGTGAGTATTTGAATCTGTTCCTTTTCAACTTTGTGTGAGTTATTTAATGGTTAGTGAGCCAGAAAAAAATCACTGGTTTCTGATGGTTCAGGCACCCTCCTGATGAGTGGAAGACTTGAATTAAAAGTTCCCACTCTGAACCAGGCAAAGCAATTAAGGATGGGGATTTGTACTCACATTCCCACCTTTTAGTGCTGTGATTACAGGTTTGTTAAAATTGTGCCACAGAGAGAGAAAATACCAAAACTGTTACACAATTTCCGAGGCTGACCCCAGAAGGTCGTTCAAAGCAGGTTCCCAGCTGGATGGAGCCCAGTCCTGATGTCTGCTTCTCTTGTGAACAAATGACTGAAGCTCATGGGGCATTTTTGTCCCTACTTATCTGTAATCCACCCGGGAAAATTAACCCAGGCCTCTTCTGGTTCCCTGAACACCTTCCCTTGAGCTCTGGTGTGTTTGTGTTTGGGTGCCACATCCTTGGAGGTGCTCCAAGCCAGGCTGGATGGGGCTGGGAGCAGCCTGGGGTAGGGGAAGGTGCCCCTGCCCCTGGCAGGGGGTGGAATGAGATGAACTCTCAGGTGCCTCCCAACCCAGCCCCGTCTGTGATTCTGTGGGCACCCACCTCCTTCCAGCTCTTGTCTTTGGTATCAAAGACTGACTTTCCTTCTTCACAACTTGTGTTCCACACCTCACTAAGGAGGGTGGGGAATGAGACTTTGCTTGCTCCAAAGACCATCCAACAGGTGGATTGAAAGGTGTCTAAGTGAAAAAATCCTATGTGATGTCAGTTTTTATGATATTCCTTAGGACTTTGCTTTCTTGGCTAAAGAGTCAATACTTTTTTTCATAAAACCAAAATAACTTACCCTGCGTTTTCATTGACTTCCATTCCAGTGTTTCATTCCAGATCACTGATTATCTTATGTTTTTTAAGACTATAACACTTATCTTTCACATCACAACCAGTTAGTATTTTAATGAATCAAACTGATTAAGGGCACCAAAAAATGTTACAGTGACATATCTGCATTATTAGTCCTATATCCTGTAACTCTGCTTTTAATTTGTTCATGTCCAAGTAAATTAAATTAAGGGGCTGTTTTAGGAACCTCATCAGTTGTTTTCAGCCAATAGTAGAAAACATTTTAATGATTCCAAATAAGAGTTCTTTGAAAGGTGTCCAGATAGGGGCAGTTTCAATCTTATCTGATAAATAGCTTCAGATTGTCTTTGCTGCAAATTGAATCTTGTGGTTTGTGTTTTCTTCTTCCCGAGCTTGGGTACACTGATTATTTTTTTTCCTCAAGCCATTTTGCCAGAATTTTTGAAATCTGCCATTTTGAGCAAAGAAGAACTTTGCTCAATTTGAATTGCTTTCATGATTCATTGATCTTCCTTCAGTCTTGATAAGAGAAAAACTTTTAATGAGAACAGACTCCTTCTTTTAAAGGGCATTTTTTATGCCCCCTATATTTTGCCCAGTTGTTCAATATTTTATCCAACATTTAGTTAATTTGTAGTTGTCTTGTCAATAAAGTGGCTTTTTACCAGATAGATGGAACATAACCGTTATTAGTTGTATTGGTATACAGCTGAACTTGCTGGCTTTGAGTATTTCCTGTGCTGTATAATCTGTTGTGCAGGCTCAGCTGTTCTTAATTCTAATGTGATTCATATTGTGCTTAGAAATCTGACATTCTTGGCTTGTCAGAAATATTAATATATGTTAGTGCCATATCTATCGAAAATTGACATGTTTTGTGCAGGGCCTTAATTTTCACTTCTTTATATTGCAGCGTTCCATATTGAGCAATGCAGCTTTGTTTGCTTTTAAATTTCCCTCTCACCTTCAGCCCTGAGAAACCAGAAATAATTAGATTATATCTTTCTCTTGGCTCGCATAGTTTTCACTTGTAGTGAATTATGCCATGCAAAACTATCCCTCCAGTGAGAATTTGGTTGTCATTGTTAAGAGCTACATCTGGACTGTGTAATACTTCGTGTGTCGCACTACAAAGAGTCTTTGCCCGTGGCTCAGTCAGAGCTATACCTCACCATTCCACCAAGAGCTGGAATTGCTCTTTCCTCTGGCAAAAGTGCCACAATTCACCTCCCCAGGCCGTTCTGCTGTGGATAAGGCTGCTGGACAGACAAAAATGTTGCTCTAAACCTCCAAAACTGAAATGACCCTAACTCTTAACAGCTCAAAGTATTACAGGAGTGTTGACCTCCATGTGGACAAGTCCTGTGTCCTCAGTGGGTGGTGGAAGTTCAGACTTCCACCTACTTGAGCCAAATACTTTATCCTGGTAGCTGGATGAAAGTTCAGCTTCAGAAAAGAAGTTTGAATGCACCTTTAAGGTCTGTATGAGGTGAATGAAAAGCCTTTTCTCTCCAGCCCCTTCTGTGTTTAATTACCCAACCGCAGAGGAGCTGAAGCTTTTGTTTCCAGGTTGAGTCCTGATTTCAGCTGGGCAGTAATGAATGTTGCTGTCTCTCTGTACAGTTTTTCATCTTGCTGATGATATCATTTTCTTGTATAGTCATGGGGGTAGTAAATGATTCCTATTCAGACTTCCTCTTTCAAATCAGACTTGGAGATTCTCTCTCTCCCCACACTGGTTTTGCTGCTGTCACCCCTTATGCCACACTCTTTACTGGTACAGATCCACCAGCTCTTCCCTGAGGCTGTGTTGATTCTGATAAGGCACTGTAGATCCTTTTCTGGAGGTATCTGTTGGTTGTGAAGTAACAAAGAAGCAGTGCCATTTGATTGCCCAGAGAAGAACACAAAAATGTGTGGACTTTGATTTGGGGTATTTGTTTGGGTTCTTTTCTCCCCTTATCTTCAGGGTCAAGAGACCATTAAATGCTCCAAGCAGAAGTGCCCCTGTTGGCAGAGACTTTGGTGGTTGCTCTTATTGCATTGAATTCTTCCTTGCATTAGAATCATACTCAGAGCTGGTGCTGGAGGGAACCCTCTTGTTGAAACAAATCTGGACTGATACTGAATTGAGGCAGCAATTAGGTGCTGTCTTTTTCTGTCCATGCAGAGGAAAATGCACAGCTTGAAGCCTCATGTCTCTTAGAGTTTCCTGTCCTCATCCATGTCCTCTCCCATCGCCTTTTCCCAAATCTATTACAGAATCAGCAAAGTCAAGTATTCTGCATCAAAAAAAAAATCTACTTGGAATTGAAACCTTGACTGTCTATTTTGTGTACTATTAAGAAACTTTGGGCTTTTATTGTAGTGTGTAAATGAAGTCTGGCTCCACAGCTGGCTGTCCCTGTCAGGGTGGTGGCATCTGTTCCAAGGGCAGGAGATGAGCTGACACTCTGTGAAGTTCCCTTGACTCATCTGCCTTACCAGAACATACGCCAGCATGGATATGTCATGGCTTTTGAGTAGGATTTATTCTCAGAGTAGCTACTCACAGCTGCCTCTTTTCCTGCCACGCACAGATGTGAGGTTACTGTAGGGTTCTTCCCCAAAATGATGGATTGTCACTGGGACCTTGACTTCTGCTCCCACGGAGGTTCATGGCCATAAAAACCACTTTGTTCAAGAGTAGTGGCTGTAACAAATAAGCTCAGCTAAACCCTTGCTTTTTCACTTTTACTGGTTTCACTCATCTGCTGTATGATAGGAGTTCATACAGAGAATTAGATTTCAGTGACTTTGTTTAAACCTCCTTATCCTTGTCTAATTAAACTGAATGCTTTAAAGATGATTCATACCACTTGACACCCTTGTATCTAAATGCTCTTTCTTTTAGACGGAAAGTGAAGGAAATATACAGACTAGAAATTTAAATGGGTCTTCCTTTCAGTTACTGGAAAAAGGGGGGCTTTGGGGGTTTTGGTATTTGCTTAAGCTTTCACTAGAAACACTGTGCTTTTCCAAAATCGGGTGTAATGATAGCCAGCTCCCATAAACACAGTTTCCCATAAAATGTTTCCTAAAGGGAAGAATTCAAAAGCTGTGACCATAACCCCTGTTTCAGTGCAGAGCAGCTTCACCACCTGTTGCAGCAGGACACCAGCACATTTTGGAGGTTGTGGCTTCACCCTTTGGTGTGGCCATGTTTTGGCATGTTGGTAGGACCCAGGGCCAGGTACAACCTTCCCTCAGTTCTACCCATCTCCCCACGCTTCCAACTTACTGTTCTTGCCAATTATGGTGCATCCCAATGAAGAAGTTGCTGGGAAAGGGGAGCAGGGCTGTTTGATGCCCCCACCACAGGACAGCTCTTGTGGCAGATTTTTTTCAGATTTTGTCAGCTCAGTCAACAAGGACGCACTGAAATGAAAGTTTTCTGCCATGTAATGAATGCTTCTTGCTAAGCTACCAGGAATGGCTTGGTTTTGCATAACATTTTTGTACTGTGCCTTCCAGAAGGCGTGGTGTGAGTAACAAAGGCAGGGTTGAAAGATGCCATGGGTTCCCTTCTTCCTCATGGCAGGACGTAATGATATAAAGAGCACAGTATTTCATTGATGTTTGTTGCCATTTCTGCTTGTGGGCTTTTCACAATACTGTGGTCAGGAAGATGACAAGATAAAGGATGACTAGTGTAGATCTGCTCCGTCTTGTAAAATAGGAATAATTCCCTTTTCTGATTATATTTCCTCTCCCCTCCCTTGGAAAAGATGACTCAGAAATCCATGACAAAGGAAATAAGTTCATTTGAATTTCTATGGAACCTTGAAAAGCCGCTTTTATGAAGTCCTGTTAGGAGGCTTTCAGCAGTGGCCTTTGACAAGAGCAGGAGGCAAAACCGAAACTCATGGTCCAAGTCCTCCAGTGTCAGTGGGTTGCCCTTGGCTCTTGCTCAGTATTGTAGATGGAAAATGAGACCATTACTCATTCTTGGGGGTTTGCTGTGGGATCCAAGTCTTCAATAGCCATAATAGTAGAAATCTCTACCATACAAGGAAAAATTACTGTTAGCTAATCTCAAAAAGAAAGCCAGCACAAATCTACTATTTTTTCCATTTGGAGGTGAGTGAAGGAAGGGGCTGAATGCAATGACTTATTTCCCTGTGCCTTTACAAAATTTCTAATGTTCTTCTAAGTAAGAATTCGTATTCAGCCTTCAGTTTTGGCAGTGTGTTCAATGATGATCGTATGCATTCAGAAGAAAGACTTCTTTTCTCTTCTTTGAAACAGAAGTCTCCAGAAGATACAGAGATGAAAACATGCCTATTCTCATTCCTGTATGTGTGTTTCAGGAGCAAAATGGTCATTCTCTGTTCACAGCATGATGTGCAGGGTGCTGAAAACAAGAGCAGCAGTTTATCGCTACATTATGGATGTAGAATAGGTGCATCTGCTTGAATAAACTGCCATTGCATCAATGGGCTCTTCATGCCAAAAGAAACTCTGGTTGTCCTTGTCAAAACTTAACGTTTGAGTTGCCATCAGATTTGCAATTGTTCTGAATTCAGTTTTTCGACCTTTGCTCTCTATAATTCTTTCTGCTCAACTGTCGCTGATACCAACAGTTTTTTTCCAGTTAATACAACTCAGAACAATGCAGCAAATCTTCATTTTTTTCCTTTTGGATTGATTGTCTTGAAACACAAGTTCTAAAGAGCAACCTAATGTGTCTTTAAAAGATGTCCACCTGTTTTTGGGCGTGAGTATGGAGGTGTTGGACCCAATGTTCAACAGCAGGGCGATCTCTGAAGTTTGGAGAAATCTCTTAGAGTTCAGGCTGTCAAGTTATTTCAGTAAATCAAGTTTCTCTACACTGAATTAACTGTATGTTTTTAAAAGCCATTTTTAGAGCCATATTTAGAGAAAAAAATATAAGATAGATCTGGTTCTGTGTTTCTTTTATTTAAACAGTTCTCAAAATAACAGGTGGCAATAAGAAGGCAAATAATGGAAATTATATGAGGCCATGCCTTGAGAAATACTTTTTCCTTGCATCAACATTTGAGTTTATTTCTCCAGGGTTAAAATCTGACAAGTGACTTCTGCACTTTTTTCCCAGTTTTATGGCAGTCTGCATCCATGAAACTCGGCACTCGATCTCTGTAACTTGTTTATCTGGCCCAAACCCTGACATTTCTACTATTAAAAATACTTTAATTTCATTAAAAATACAAGGAGCAGGGGAGATTTTGCAGATAATCCTCGGACAGGGTCACTTGTGGTATTTTTTGAGGGAGTTGTTTTTGCTGAGTAGCCCACAGAGTCGGTCGGAGGCCTGGGAATTGGCGCTGGGTCGCTGCTGGCAGCTGCCACCGGGGCCCTCGCCCAGGCAGGGGACAGGGCACGGTGTCACTTGGCCCTGCCATGGCTGCTCCTTTCTCATGGCTCCCCAGGAAAGCTGACCCCGAGTTTTCCAGACTAAACATTCGAGATGTGTAATGGCCATTTTAGGGTCAGGAAGGACAAGAAGGGAACGGGCTCAGCCTGGGAGTATTTCTGTGTATCTTCCTGGTTTGTGCTGGAAATGTGCATGTCTGGTGCAGTCTATAAAGATGCATAATCTATAATGAAGCCTGCTCTTAATTAGCAGTTTGTTTTAATATGAACATTTGCATTTTGAATTCTGCCTTCCAGCTCGTGTAACTCAGGGCTGTGTGTTTGCAGCAGTTGCCTGAATACTGAGGGTTTTCCCCTCAAACCACCATTCCTTGTTGAGGGTTTCTAACACTTTTTTGAATATAAGCACAGTGGTTAATGGATTGTTCTCTGCTTGAGTTCACTTCAGGCAGTTATTTGCATGCACTCTTTTTTGTAATAACAGAATTAGAGGGTGTGTTAAAAAGACTTACAAGCAGCAGATGAAGCAATAAACAAGCAAAGAGCATTTGTATGCAAATGCTTCAAGTGCTTTGTCATGTTCTGGGATCTGTTAGCCACCTCCATGCTTCCAGAACTTCATCCCCATCAGCTCTTTGTGCTGAGGCTTCGTGCCAAAGCCTGGAGAAGTCAGTGAGGTTTCCCACCACCACTGGTGGGCTTTGGACTTGGGTCTGAGAGAGGAAAGAAGCAAATTGTTACCAGCCACTCTGATTTTGCTAGGAGCTTCCCTGTATTAGGAAAGATTTTCCTGTGCTGGGAATAAAACCAACTCACAAAAAGAATGGTCCAGCATTGAAAATTTTTGTTGGCGCCTGTATTGGTCACTGGCTTGATCTGATGACCTCAAGAGCTGAAAGGATTGAGCCTGTTCTGCCTGCACAAGACAGCCAGCAGCCCCTCGAGCTGGAACTGGGAGAGATTAGCAGTTTTTGTAGCTTCTGGCAGAAAAAGAGGACAGGAAGCCCGTTGACCAGTGTGTCAGAGCTCAGTTTCATTGTGTACAGTGTATGAGTCTGTTTGTAAGGTTATCCCTGAGGTTTTCAGAGTAGGTGATTTCCATCCTTCTCCCCCATCCCCTGTGCCTGCAGTGTCTGGTGTAAGCAATGAGAGCCCTGAGAAATCCCTCTGTTCCTTAGCTGAGACAAGCTGGAGCACTTCCAAACTCCATCCCACCAGTGCCGTTATCTTTTTATTACCAGGAATTGCAAGGTGCTGTTGTGCTGCTGGGAATGAGTGAAATCTGTGTTGGTTTTATATGGCTTTTGAGTCCTTCCAATGACTCTAATAAACTGCTTTGCATTATAGGACAGGCAGATCAGTATCTCAGGAGACCTCCTAAGTTTGGCTCTTTTTCCTTGGGCTTGATAAGCAGGAAGGATAGTCCCTAATGGGAGGAGAGGGAAGGAAGGAACAAGGAGACATGTGGCATGTGCAACCTGGAAAACTTGTCTCTGAGCTTGACTTGACTCCATCCAGGGAAGGAAGCTGATGCTAATGGCTCTGCATGAGATAACAAATTATCCTGGAGCATGTGTTTTCTGTATTCATTACAATATGTCTTGAGGGGTGGGGGAACAGGATGTATAGTGTGTGCTTATTTCTGGAGCCTCAGGAGAGCTACCCAGATGTTGAAAAGAAGTAAGGAAGAGTTGGAGATAAAGGAGAAAGACCTCCAGGGTGGGACTGTAAAAGCTGATCCAGAATAGGAGTCATTGTGTTTTGCTCACAGTCACACCAGCTGGCTTCAAGTGGCAGGAGAGCTTTCCAGAAAAGCTGTGGACAGTAGGAGGATAAATAAGGAATTTGGTCCAAAAGGGTGAAACAAAAAAACCTGAGGTCTGCAATACACCCAGAAATAATTACTTAGGCAAGCTGTCCTGAAGAACAGCTGCTGGGTAGCTTGTCCTAATGCAAACCTGAGGTGTAGTTGGAAATATGATGATGCTCTGTTTATTGATAGTTGTTGTGCAGTTGTCTTCAACAGGATTTTTAAGGAAGCACTCTTGTAATCCCATTGCCACGTGTGTTGGAGCTGGTTCCCTCTGTGCTTGGCTGTCAGGGACTGCAGCAATGACTGATGGAACTCACTGCACTTGATCATTGCAGTGTGCTTGCACTGTATGGTTTTTAAATGCATTATCCCATTCCGGTCCTTCCCTGGGGCTTTCCTAAGATTTTCCCTCTGTCCTGTGTAGGCTCTCTGCAAGGACAGCAGTAGGGTTGGTGCAACAGCCCCACTGACCTTGGGTGGTTGCCTGGTGATGCTTCCTTTTGTTCTTACTTCTCTGGTGATACTTTGCTCTATTTTAATTTAATCTCTGCTAGAACCACAGTTCAGGATCTTTTCTGTTGCCTGAGCATGTCATGCTTTCTTGTCCTAATTAAAGGATATCTATTTCTTTCGACGCACACACTACTGTAGAGAAAAAAATCCTACAAATTAAAAAAAAAAAAATATTCCAAGCTTCCCCACTATTCCCTGTCATTTTGTATATTTGCAAGAATCCAGATGCTGCTGCTATTACCAGGTAAGGAAAGCCCAGAACATCTGGCTTCCTTGTGAGTAATATTGTGGTTTAGTTGTCCTGAATTCAGTGAGTAAACTCTAGTCACTTAGTTATTCCCAAAAACACATAACCTTATGAGATAAGGAGTTAGGACCCAATTTCCTGCTGTTTTTGGTCTGTTCCCATGTTCTTGCCTTTCTCATAACTGGATTTTCAAAAGTGAGTTGTGCCTTAGCAAAGCCCTTCTTGACACAAACTTCTTGGATGCATCAATCATTCAAAGAGATTGGGGAGACCACAACCTTTCCAGAGTCCCAAAGGAGGTCACTCTTCCTCTGCTCCAGGGAAAACAAAGATAATCTACAGGGGTACATTTTGATGGCTTCAGCAAAATACTTAAAAATGGCAGAATTTGATCCAAACTGTCGTAACTTCTTGCGTCTGCTGGAGCGAAGTGGGTGGATGAGAGAGTAAATCAACAGAGAGCTGTGAAGGCCAGGATGATGGGCAGTGCAGTGCAGCTGACAGATAATGGGATGACATCATCCATTTCCTGGAAAATGAGACATTTCTGGCCAAATTATTCCAGACCCCGAGTGCTTAAGTGAGCTGGAGCATTCCTGGAATATCTTAAGCAGATATTTCAGTAGTCTAGGTGTAATGTGATTAAGGATGAGTAACAGCAAGATATGAGTCAAGATGAGGATTTCTGGTAACTCTTCTGTAGGCCAGTGAGAATCACAGGCAAGGAGAGAGAGGGAAGTTGATAGAGATGGCCAAGATGTGAGAAAAATTTAAGTCATTTAACCTTTTCCAGTTGAGAATGGAGAGCTCTAAATAAGGTGTTTTTTTCCACTCTATAGGAATACTCATGAATTGGAAGTACTGGAACACGCAAAAATTCCATGAGGGAGGCAAAGATTAGGGAACAGCAGAGAGCATCCATGGTTTGGAAGAAGACTGCTGCTGAGATTTTGGAAACGGCAATTCTTGCATTTTGCACAGTATGGAAGATTATTTCTGGTTACTAATTTCAGTTACCTTCTGTGGATTTGATGTTTATGTCCGGTTGTAACACAAGGACAGAGATCTTAGAGCCTCAGTGCTGGAAGGTGAAAAGAAACTCACTGGATATTGCAGACAGCTCAAGTCCAAGAGGGATTTTACTTGCCAGTTGTTTGATTCCAAACTTAAAATGAAGCAAACATTGGACAAGGAATTTGTACATGTATTTCTTTGGTGATGAATATAAGGAAGATGCAGCACAAGGTGTGGTACCTCGGGATGGGAGGCTGCAGGAACTGCTCCAGCCACAGGGATAAGGATACTGATGAGCAGACACATCTGGATCACTCTTACTGAAGAAGGTCCTCCCAGAAGGGCAAGGTGGTTTGAGTTCCTCTGCTAAAGAAACCAAGAAAAACTTAGAATTAATTACAGAGACAAAAAGAACACACAATGTCAACATAAACAAACCTTTGTAACATATCCAACAACTTACCATCAAAATCCTCAGAACCATAAATATAAGCCAGGGCAGTACATGCCTCATCCAGCTGTTGAAGTCCAGGTGCTGGTATGTTAAGACAGGACCTGCCTGTCTGGGCTGCTCACAGGTAATTTTGTTTGGGAGGCTCTTTAAAAGACAAAAAATGCTCCCACCCACCCTGTGATGTGTGTCACGCTCACAGCACTCTGTGCTCAGCATGTCTGGCAAATGGGAGCTTGTCCTTTCTCACTCTTGTAAGATCAGTTGGTCAACAGTGTCTAATTATCTCGGCTGTGAGTGTCTAATTATCTTGATATTTATTGACTGTTTCGACTTGGTGTTTCCAGGCTGTCTCCTAGGAGGAGACATGGAGTGTGGGTGGGTGGGGGTCAGGGAGGGCAGAGAAATGGTTGGGACTGAGTACAAGCCAGATTCTGGTTTTTGGTAAATTAATACCTTTGTGAAAGTGATGCCCCGTGATCCATACTGAGTGTCTTCTGAATGTCAAAGGAAATCAGTCCCAAAGGCTGGGGAGCTGCCCACAGGAGAATTCCAGTGGAATGTTTGGTAACGAGATCCCAGCTTGGCTGGGGATGGCAGCTATGTGCAACACGCTCTGCTTCTGGTTTTTTATGGAATTTTCTGGGTTCTGCAGGTGTGAATAAAGTGTATCCTTCTAAAGTGCTCAAAGCTTCATCTCAAACCAGCAGCTCTTTGTCAGTCTGAGCAGTTGCCTGGCAGATGGAACCTCCTGGCCCCCTCCAACCTCCTGTGCGTCATCTTCATTATCACTAAATTAGCTGTGTTGTCATGTGGGATCTTAGGAAATGTGGTTTTCTTCTTCTTGAATCCAGAAATATTAAAGGACATGATGTTCTTGTTACACAAGGTGGAGGCAGGAATGGAGGTGGAGCAGAGCAGCACTCTGAGGAGGAGTAAGGAGCTGTGGCCAAAGCCTTGAGGAAAGTCAAGGTAAATAATGCTTCTATTGCCCTAGAAAAAGTAGCAGATAGGAAACAAGACCTGGTATCATACACTGAATATATAAATAGGGGGAGTTCTGTACACAGCACTTAAATTCCAGAAGAAAACCTTTGGAAATGTCTATGTTGCTTTCTGAAATACTATTAAGTAGAAAGCCAAGACCCAGACCACCTGATTAGGGGGCTAATCATTTTTACGACAGAGTTGTTTTGAATTCCTACACATCATTGAAGAGAACAAAAGAAGATGTTTTGTGTGAGTTAGTCTGTGCAGATTTCAGACAGTGCAAATGCATGCAAGTAGCAAAATACTGGTGAAAAAGCCCTGTCATGCCAGTGCTCCTTGATCTTTTAAATTGGTAATAAACAAGCGCAGGTTTAGAAGAGGCAGCAAAGCCTTTTGTGCTGAGCAGGACAACACAGAGACTGAATCTCCCCAGAACCTGGAGGAAATGACAGTAGTTTGTGTGTTTTCCCATTGGAAGGGAGAAGGGGGTGGCTGTGGGAGTCCCAAGCACCATCTGCAGTGTGTTGGGATCAAGCAGAGGGAACATGGGCATGCTGTTCTCTTCCTTAGCTTATGTTTTTCAATCATAATAGACATCTCACTTTGACAGTAGCTGCTTGGAGGAATTTAAGATGAGGGCATGCACCAGCATATCTGATCCCTCCTGGTGGTTGCTGCTTTGTTGCATCTCCATCCCACAGCCCTCTCTGCAGCATCTACCACTGCTTCCTCTGCTCTTTGCAAATCCCTCAAGATCTGGGATCTGAAACATCCCAGACAATCAGTTTGATTATGACATTACTATTGTGCAAGAAACACACTTTCCTTTTCTGACTGATTTTTTAATTAGTTTTACCCTAATTTGTTGATGTAATGAGAAAGGAATGATTGTCTTTTCAGCTTTTCCATTCAATTTGTTTTCATGCTTTACCTCCAGTTGTCATTCATGTACACTTTTCTATGCATACAGCCTGTCTTTATCACTCTTCTGGTTCTATTACAAATTCCTGAGATGTAGGGAAGGGCAATTCCAGAGCCGGGTGCCATGCTCAGAGCATGGGTGAGCTGAGGATTTTGTGTGAGTTACCTCGTGTTACCATCATGGTTCAAAGGCTGATGAAATTCACGGTGTCATTTTCATAGAATCACACAGGAATGTAGGTTGGAAACTGCCTTTGAGGTCATCGAGTTCACCCATTGACCCAGCATTGCCAAGGCCACCAATAAGCCATTGCCCCAAGTGCCACATCCACACATCCTTTAGAGCCCTCCAGGGATGGGGACTCCACCACTCCCCTTGCAGCCTGTTCTTGCAACACTCCACAGTTCCAGTTTTGAATGCCCTGAAGGATTTTGCACTGTTGGTAAAATGATTTCTTTTGTATTCACTTTTGTGAGCCAGTTATGAATATGGACCATCCACAGTGTCTCATCCTCACTGAGGATGGGGAATGCCAAGGCTTGAGCTTTTCTCACAGTTTGGTAAGAACACATCAATTCTAAAGGAATTCTAAAGGAGAAGGGCTGACAAATTAAGAGCAATCAGAGTGGAGCAGAGACTTCAGCCTCTGAACAAGCAGATGGAGGGAATCAGGGATAAAGGAGGTGTTTTCAGCCAGGAATGAGGGGCTGAGTTCTCAGGGAAAGGGGCAGAAACAGGAGTATTTGGTGACAAATACACCTGACCATGTGGTTTTTAGTTTTTCACTCCATCAGATACAGTCAGCCCTGGAGTCTCAAGTTTAAGATATTTTCTGCACTCCATCTGCTCCTTCAAGGACTATTGCTGCTGTTCCAGTGGGATGTTTTGGTTCCAGTCAGTTAAAGTTTAATGGGTTTGGTTATTTCATCTCAAACCCCTCACAGTTCAGCAGCTACAGCAGGACCTCTTCTAATCTTCTATGAGGAAATACAGACAGAAGCAGCTTCCCATAAACAAACTAAATGTACATTGGGGTAGAAATTCATCTTTTGAGATGTAAACAAGACAAGGACGTGTACAGAGAACAAGGAGTGAAGCTTGGAATGTAAGTGCCTGGATGTCCAGTCCCCTCTGGATGACCACTTGAGCTGATAGAACAGTGGTAGACAAGAGTCTGTGTAAGAGAAGCCCTAAAAACAAAGTGAAGAAACAACTTATTAATCTTTGTCTTGGATAAACATTTTAATGGGAATATTTGTGGGATTTAAGTAGTTTGAAAGTCACAACTTAAGGGATGAAGAAGTCTCCAAAAAAAAAGTAATCGTCATAATCCCATTCCAAGTCCTACTAGTAAGAGTAAGACCAGTAGCTGGACACTTCAACACAGAAGAATTTTAGACTTTATATTGGAAAGGAAACAGACTGGGTATTGCACATCTTGAATTTTTGAGTAGCTGGAAAATAATGAAGGATATTCCCTTTGCACATGAGCTTGTGGGGTCTTGCCTGTGCCTGCAGGAGGGATGCTCTGACACAGGCAGAGCAGAATCAGCTGCTGAAACTTGGATTTGGTTACCCTTGCTGCTCAGCTTTAGACTTGTTACCTGAAACATTCTTGTGTTCTTTGGTTAACTACAAAATCTACTTATTACATTTAATTTTAGGTTGCCCAGAGAAGTTGTGGCTGCCCCACGTCTGGAAGTGTCTGAGGTCAGGTTGGACAAGGCTTGGATCAGCTTGGGATAGTGGAAAGTGTCCCTGCCCATGGCAGGGGGTGGAATGAGATGGGTTTTAAGGACCCTTTCAACCCAAACCATTCTGTGATGCTGGTTTCTTGTTTGTATCAGTTGGGAATGCTGGCATTGCTACTGTGTTGCAAAGAAAGGAAGTACTTCCAAAACCAGCAGCCTCTTTAAATGTTTGGTTTGAAAATACAACACAGGATGCAATTTTTACCCAGGGCAGCTGTGTTTGCCTTTGTTTTCCAGTGCGTGCAGCTCCCTGGGCAGCTGCTGTGTCACTGCCATGGCACTTCACAGGAGGAATGAGTCTCATGCTCATATTCCCTTTATGTTCACCTTTTACAAGTCATGATCTGTGCCTTGTTAAGAGATTTAAAAAGCATTATTCCAGGAAGTTAAGTTTCCAAATTTCCTCATTTGCCACCCCCATCCTTTCTCCAGGGGATGTTCTGCTCTGCTCCCATTACAAGCTCTACCTCTGCACATGGTGTTTGTAAACACTGCAGATTCTCTGCTTCCCTTTGCCAGCACTTTCCTCCCCAAAATGGACTGTCTGAAATCAGCCCTTGCAGTGAGTGCTGCTCTGGGTTTCTTTTCTCTTCCCTCAGGGCTCTTGGTGCCATCTGAAGCTCCATTCTGCTGTTCTATTTCTCCATCTCAAAGCACTTGCAGATTTCTGTGCTTGCCTGAAGTTCCTCAGTTCTCACTTGTGGGATTTCTGTGACCCTCTGCAGCTTCTCTTTATGTTCTATAAAGTGATTTGTTCCTGTATTGCAGCACTCAGGACACCAGCCCTATCCTCACCTTTCTCATTTATTTAATTTAGAAATATTTAACCTCATTAATGAGCTCTGGTTTGGGATTAGGATTTTTTTGTTATTGCTAATGCACTTATAAAGTTATTTGGAAAACTTCTAGCCAGCAAGGTGTTCTGCTATGTTTGAGTTAGACTTTCCTTTGCCTTCTGCAGTGCTGGAGCTCTCATGGAAGCAGAGTTACATCACCCAGCAGGTTCATTAACAATGTGTATTATGTACTCCACTGTGTAACAGAGGAAAAATCATGTCATTATTCCCTCCAGATATTAAACCCCAGCTCAGCTCAAAGGGGAACTATTTGGAAAGTAAACAGCTCCCTTTCTAGTATCATCAGTGGGTGCTTTTTCAATATCCTGTATAATTTAGGGCTGAAAGCACCTGTCTTCTCAGCCAGATCCACGAGGCACCGAGGCGTGACCGGCTGGAGCCCGGGCACTGGAATGCCCTCCTGCTGAGTTATTGCTGTAGCCACGGTCAACAGGCACTGTTCATCTGCAATCTGACTTTGCACTGCATTTTCTGTGCGTCTGCTGAGACTGAAAACCTGCTTTTGAGCCAGTGGCAGCAGCCATGTCTGTACATGCAAACTGGCAAAGGGTCACATCTCTGCTCCCAACCTTCCCTCTAACACCTACCAGAGGAGAAAATGATACAAACCAGGAAGGGCTCTATTTTAGTGTAAATTTGGTAAAAGAATATGAAACATGAGCTGATTAGCAGGGTCTCAAAGACCTGAAGTATCTAGTGATTCTCTGTACAATAGCTCCTCGTGATATTACCCTGAGAGGCCAGCCTTGGTGACAGCCAAGGGGCCATACATTGCTTGAAATAATTAAGCAAAAATATCTCACACATGGCTTCTCCCTGAGAATGTGGCCTTATCAGGTTTCAATTTTATTTTGTTTTTGTTCTGCATTATGGCTTGTTCTGCTTGAGGTTGGTTGTGGGGGTTGTGACAGGAGGCTGGAAGGGAGAGAGAGCAGGTATGCTTTGTTTATTTTGGAGAAATACATATGATTTGCAGATGAACAACTACTATGACACATTTTTGTTACCATTTCTGATTGCAGCTCTAAATGGTGCTTATGTTAATAATAAATGTGGTGTTGTGGACTCAAATGTGGAGATATCTCTGTGATTGGTATTCTAGAATGTCTTTTGGTATTAAGACAAACTTTAACTAACGTATGTTGGTGCAGAAACTGAAAAGGATTTTTATCCACTGGAACTGTCAGAATTGGTTTAACTAAGCAGGTGGCTTTTGGGCAATGTTCAGTGGAGAAGGGGAATAGCTTTGTGTCTTCTTTCTGGTCTAAAGCTGGTGGGAATGTTGATGGAAACCACAAAGCCATGAGCCAGGGCAGAAAAGCTGCCCAGGTCACCACAGAAATGCTCAGGAATCTCCGATTTAGTTTAAAAATAAAATTTTAAAGGCACAATATTCTTAAAAAGCTGCATATGCTTTCCCATAGGACATATCTCCTCACATGAGCAACAAGTATGGATTAACTGGATGATGGATGAAAGAGGATCTCTTTGAATCTTGGTTTGGAACATGAAGAAAAAGAAGCAAAATGTTGTTTATTTTGAGGCTTGGAAAAATGAACTTGTTTGTTACATCCCCACTCAAAGTCTTTTCTTGTTTGCATAACTTTGCAGAAGGTTGAGTTTGCAGAAAACAGATGCTGACTTCAGTCCCTCAGGTGGTGTTTTGTGAGCAGTCCAAGTTGAGGAAATACAGATGCTGCCAAAAGAAAGGTTTCACATCCCCTCTTCATCCCAGCTGTGGGTTGCCACTCGTGCTCTCATGGCAGCACCAAAATCTGTGAAGTCATGGAGGGGCTGGTGCTAGGCTTGGTTTTGCAGGACTGACTGTGCCAGGGCTGGTACTGGCTGGAGGGAGGGAGGGAGGGAAGGAGGATGTGAAGGAGGTGGCAGGAGGCAGCATTTGGACAAGCTTAAAATGAACAAGGGGTTCCAGCTGTGGTGCTGGTGGAAGTGACCTTCAGCACCTGACAACCTCTGGGCTGTGCCATAGAAAAACTCTCTTTTCTAGCTGTTCTCATGTATTTAAATGGCTGTTCAGTAGCAGAACCACCAGTGCTGGGGTCTGGCCGTGCCACATTTTGGAAGGAAGCTCAGAGATTCAGCTCCTTGGAAGGATCTTCTTGGGCAACTAAAGAGAGATAACCCTGGCCAGACTTTAAGGTCTCTGTGGCTCAATCAAAGCCTCACTGTGGTCTAAGGATACATTCAAAGGCACAGAAGAAGCTGTACAAATACCTCATCTTGCTGTTCCAGCATCAGGAAAGAATTAATTAGGATTAAAAATTAATAGTTTTTTACTCTTCTGGTGTTACTTGAAAGATGGTTCTTCTTTTGATACCTTGAAAGCCAGCACATGGAATTAATTGGATTGCATTATTTCATAGTAGCTGTCGAAACCTCTCAGTAGCTTCAAGCTCAGTAGCTGGAGCAGATCATGGGACACTCGCCACTTGGCCTGCAGCTCATGGGTTTTATTGTTCCTGGGAAAGAGGAGGAGCAGTTGCAGGGAAATCTGGAGGAACAGATGGAATAATGGATCCAGGAACACTCACTGTGTACAAGTGCTCTGCTTTCTGCTCCAAAACAAAGCAAACACAAGCATCTCTTCATTTTCTCATGTACAACTAAAGTTTTGGGGGGTTTAGCTGAATTCTAAACTGCTGTTCTGGCTAGAGGTGTGGAATGATTACCTTGGAGATTTTGGGAGCTTATGCCCATGGTATATGGAATGCATCTGGAATGTTTTACTACACACCTCTGTGTGCACAGAGTTGAGGCTGTTGAACCCATCATCTCATTGCTGTTTGGATCACCTGGCATCCTTCCTAAATTATCAGAAATCCAAGGAAGCTGGGTTGCTTAATTTGGTGGCATTTCATTAACAAGCTGTCTTGTTTCTGAAGGCTGGAGTTGGAATATCCAGTGCTGGGATCAGGTCTTCCATTGGTGGCAAGTTGACATGGGGTTTTGCTGATTCCTTTGAACAGCTTTCAGCACAGATCTGCTGGAGGTGCTGATGTCTCCCTGGTCTGCTGGAGAAGCCTCTGGCATGGAGAGACCTGGTTATTATTTCCATATTGTCCATTTGCCAGGACACCTGCAGAATGACCCTGTGGACCTGATGTCCCTGGAGCAAAAAACAGCACATGACAGATCCAATGCAGGGCTGAGGAGACAATCTGAGTTTTCCCTTAAAATGAGCCCAATATCAAATGGGTTTGTTTCTATCCATCTGATCTCCCAAGACATTGGACCCACCAAACCAAGTCCAACAATGTGAGAAGGGTTAGGTTCCAATCTGGATCCTCAGCAGTTTTCAATAGAATTGGCAAGTGAGTGAACAAAGGGGACCCAAAGGTGGTGTTTCCATCACAGACAAGGTTGGAGGAGCTTGAGTTATCCCAGATTGGTGCCTGGACCTTCACATGCCCATCAGCTTAGGAATGCTGGAGATGGTTCACCCACAGCCCTCAGGAAACTGCAGTGACCCAGCCATGAGGTCTGAGAACTCCAGGGCAACAGGAGCAGGAATATGAAAGGTAAGGAGTAAAAACTGGGGACACAGGACGCAAACTTACAATGAATCAGTTCCCAGCATTCCTGCAGTGTCAGCAACTTGGGTTCTCAGGTGCTGCTCAGGGTGAAAGTCATCCCACCTGAGGCTGTAGAAAACTGCTGAGTGTTCTACTTAGTTTGCTCCTCTTTTTTGGTTTGGCTTTTTGAGTTTTTTGTGGGTGGTTTTTTTGAGGGATGGGGGGTGGGATTAGGTTCAAGTGTTGTTAAAGGCTCAAGTACTGAGAGCCCCTGCAGAAAATGAAGTGCTCAAGAGGATGGCCATTTTCATTAAGTGGACCTAATCAAGCATAGATAATGGGGAGTTAGACCATCTCTGAAAATCATGATGTGTGTCACATAAAAGGGTTGCAGACTTACTGTTATAAGTTTATTTAAGTGAAGAGAGATTTGGCTTCTTATGGATTTGAATCCTTCTAGGGACTATTGGCATGGAAAATTAAGAGGGATTTTGCTGGGGAGGTGCCTGGAGGCATTGCCTCTGTCTTGGTCATATTTATGCACACAAAAAGAACCCAAAACAGGATTGTTAACCTCTCAAACTTCTCCAAGGCATTGAATAGAGGCTTGTGTTTCACTGAGAGAAAGCAGGATGTCATCTGCTAGAAAAGCAATTTCATATTCTTTATCATGGGCTGGGATGCCCTGAATCTCATTTAAGGCTTTGAAGTGCTCCAAACCCTCTTGCATTATCACCAAATCCCCCCCAGTGAACGTGTTCAGGGTAAGGCACACATCTTAAAGGAAACAGCCATGCAAGCAGCCTTGCCTGTGATAGCTGAGACATTCGTGCAGACATTGCAGAGCGTAATCTAAAACTTCCTTGGCTGCAATTAAGTAAATCCTGTGTCCTACAGCACTGAGATAATATCTCCACAGAAATGCTTTTTAAAAGTTTCCTGTTTCCATTGTGTTCTCAATCCCCATGGGATAATATTCTCATTCACTAAGTCCTGGGACCTTGAAAAAAATAATAATTAATACAGCTGTGAGTCAATGGGATTCCCCAAGTTTCTTTTTTGGTTTTTGCTTAAGGATCATTGCAACACAGGGTTTATTTGAGCAATCTGGGGGGATGCTGGGGTTCTCACACAGTTGGCTGAGCCCAGGGACACGAGAGGGAGGCAAGGGAAATGTGGATTCTCAGGATGCACATCAGACCCTGTTATCCCACACTTTGTCTGCACTGGCAAAGGCTTTCCCTCTCTCTGTCCCCCCACCCTGTGTTTTTGGGGAAGTGCTGTCTTGTGATGAGCACAGACTGGTACCTTGTACACGTGGAATCAGTCCCAGCTCTGCTCTGACTCAGTGAATGACTTCACCTGCCTCAGTTTCTCCAGCTGTAATAAATGATGACCAACACAAGGATGTAAAAATAATACCACAGTTTCCAAATCTTTTTAACCCATTTTTCTACATGCCCCTGCCTCTCTCTACCCAGCTTGAGAGCCAGCAGCTCATCCTTCAGGAGGATTCTGAGCTTCTCCAGTGAAAGCTGTTGGACAGTGGAGCCTTTGAGCAGCTTCCTGGTGGCAAATGCTGTCTGGTTCTCCAGAGGAACCCAACCCACAGATTGCTGGGTTTTAGCTGGACAAATTTTTAGTCCAACTGAGTGGTTGGACTCTCCCTGATCTGCTGGAGACACTGCTCTGAAGTGAGTCTCAGGAGGAGACCACTGTGTTTCCCAGGGCATTTTGGATGTGCTGCTCCATCCCAGGGAACAGGAGAAGGAGGAGAAAATGGTCCATAAAATTTCCATTACTCTGAAAAGCAGAAACATCTGTTGGAGCCTGTGAGTGAGGTTGGAAGTGGTATTTACCAGCAAGAAGCTGGCATCTCATCTGTTCAGACCCTGTGCAAAATAACTCCTGCTTCCTCCCATGGAAAACAACGTGGGGGAATCTCTGAGTCAGGATCTGCCCCAGGCACTGAGAGGCAGCAAGCTCCTCACTCTTAGCCAGGCTGTGTGCATGGACCCACGCTCGTGGTGCATCTGCCCAGGCTCCCAACGAGGTGCATCCCGTGAAATCCCAGCTCAGCAATGGCTGTTTCTAATAACAGCCTTACATAAAGTCAGCTGTTCTGCATCATGCTCTCTGGGTTTAGGAACTCAGCTCTTTAAAGCAGAGTTTCAGAAAACAAGCTGGATTTTTTTTTTTTTTTTTTTTTTTTTTTTGTAAAGGAGGGAGTTGGAGGAAGTGGAAAAGTTCCCAAGTTATCCAGAGACCTGGGGTTTCTCCATTCCCAGGTAAAATGTGTGTTGGGAAAGGGTAATGGGCTGCTTTTTAAGACAGAGCCTTGGGTCTGCAAGATGCTTTGTGGCTCCACACAGAGCCCATGACTGCCTCTTCCATGGTGATTTTGGTGCTAAAATGACAAACACCTTCTCTGTGATTGCAGAGCTGCCCCAGCAGAAACTGCTAGAAGAGTTAGAGGTCTTCAATGCAGCAAGTTCCCTTTTCCTCCTGTTATTCCAGTGGTGTCCTGCTGTCCTGGCTGTGTGAGGTTCCCAGAGTTATTCTGGACCCTGAGAAATCAGACCTTAAATATGGAGAAATGACCTGCACCTGAGTAAGTCAAATATCCACCTACACTTTAAAAGAATGAGAGGTATGTGTAGGTCTGGAGTAGGTTTGGTTTCTCCTGTTCTCCTGTTGCTTCTCAGTCTGATCCTTCCCCAGACCCCAGGTAAGACCAGGTGTGCTCTGGGTGCCCACCAGAGCAGGTTTTTCTTAGAAAAAGGCACAAAATCCAAAGGCTGGAAGTTACTCCTCTGGGTATCCTCTCCTGCCAGGTGAGGGTCTGATTGCAAATTTGTCATATGAAGTAAGGCAGGAAGGCAATTAACATCCTTGGCTTTCATCACAGGATGATTTGCCAGCTGCTTCCTCCAGTCTCTTTTATTGTGAAGCATCTCATTAAAAAGCAAAAGGGATGTAAAAGGTGGTTTGAAAACCAGAGGTGAGAAAGGCTCTCCTGTGTCACTGGTGGGGTGTTTCATGGGTTCAAGTCACTTCATTTGTTCACATCCCTGCCTAGCTCCAAGAGCTCAGGTGAGCACTGAGTCAGTGCTGAGCAGAGGCTGTTCCTGCACTGAGACATTGTCTGACTTTGGATTAATTAAATCACTTGTGAGCTCTGTGCTTGCACTGAGCTGGTCACTTCTGACATGGGTTGATTTAACAGGTTATTTCCTTGGCTTTGTGCAAATCTGTTTGAGATCTGACTCTGTGGGTGCTGCTGCTGCTTCCCAGCCATGCAGGGCTGGAGGAGGAGGTGTCTGGGTCTGCCCACCCTGCTCCAGGGAACACAGGGATGCTGAAGGTGCCAGGGAAGGAGGCCAAATCTGTGACAAATCCTGATCCCCTGCCTGGGGCTGGTGCAATGCTTTAAATCTGTTTTTTCTCCTTCCACCTGTGCTGCACAGCTGGAGAGTGGTTGGAGGGTGCAGTTGTTGAGGGGGTTCTGTGCATCCCTCTGGAGCATCCAGGCTGAGCACTGTCGGATACAGCATCCCAGGCTAAGCCATTAGAGTGACTGGACATGGCATTTCTCTCTGTCCTTTTGCCAGGTTTTCTTCTGAGGATAATATATGTGCATTGCAATGTTAGCTAACAATGCCAAGGACTGCTGGAGGAACTCTTGCAAATGACCCTTTTTTTTTCTTTTTTTTTTTTTTTTTTGGTGAGATAATCTGTGGGTTATTAAAAAGACATATATTTAAAAATCCTAAAGTCAACAGATTTGCATGAAAAATTGTCTGCCTTGCCTGGCTTACTTGACACTTTGGCTGTCTCAGAACAGATGGGACAGCATCCAGCTGTGGGAAAGGAAATACATTTAATGTTCATATTGTGGTCATTGAAATGTGAGGGGCACCAACGGGCTCATAAGGAACCATAGAGAAAATCCCCAAAGCCTATCAAAGCCTAGGTTGCATAATTTTGACATAACAGCACTGCTTGGAGTAGCTGGGCTAAATCTAATGGATGTCCAGGCTGCTCTGCCCTGTCATGAGAGATTAGGTCTGATTAAGACCAGTGTATTTCAAGAAATCATTTGTCCCTGCAGATCCACACAGGATGTTCTTGTGGGTTTAAAGTGAACCTCTGAGGAGGCAGAAAGCTGGTTCTTTCTGGAGGGAGAAAGCATGAGAGACAGACTGGATTGAAAAGAGAAAAAGGACTCTCAACTCTCCCTAATTTTCAATAATGTTGCCAGTAACAGAGAGTTCCTCTGGTGGAATCAAGTCTCTTGCTGCCCTGGTGGGTAGGAGCTGCTTTGAGTAGCTTTGGCTTTGTGGTGCTTTCCTGGATGTGTAGAACTGATGCCAAAATAATTCATTGTAAGAAAACTCAAAGGTGGATTAAAAACTGGCTTCATCCATCCCTCTTCTCTGCCTTCTCCAGGGAGTTTTGGCAATGAGGGCAATGTCCAGGCCCTTGGGATGGCCCTGCAGCATGGAGAGACCCTCCCTCACTGTAGCTCCTGCCAGGTAGAGTCAGTCCCCTGCAGTATTTCACTGCTCCCCTCTTCCATTTTCTTCCCCCTTCTTTTCACTTCGAGATGAGCCTGGATTTACCCCTTCCTGACTCTTGATAAAGTTGATCAATGGACCATCTCAGCCACGTGTAGTGGGCAACAAAAGCTCCTGAGCATTCAGATCCACCTCCAGACTGCACAGCTTGAGCCCATCTCCACGTTTAATTACTCCAGACCATTCCCATGTGTCTCTGGGAAATACGTGTCCCCTCATCTCTGTATCTGCTTAAAAATTCTATCAATTGCCATTTTTCTAAATCCTTCTATCAAAGAAATCCTCTCCCCTCCCTCCTAAGTCTCTTGCACTTGGAACTTCAGGGAACAGAGCAGATGCAGTTTGATGCCCTCATCCAAACTAATGATTTGTTTCTGGCCGAGAACACGTTACCATCAAGGGGTTTTAATATTCTGCAGAATTTAGTGGAGGCCAATAGAGTAGGAGGGGGGTTAGATGCTCTGCCTTTGCCAAGATGTTTATGCAGCAGGAATGTTATTTATGTAAATCTGGAAGCACTCTTGAAGCGATAGCCTCGCTCTTGCATCTCAGACTTTTTTCATTAAGTCATTGATCTTCCTTCAAAAAAAAAAATTTTTAAAGAAAAAAATCCCTCTGAAAACCTAAAACTCAAGCATGAAAAGTACTTGGGGAAAAATATTTACTGCATAACTGCTCCAAGCTACCCACATTATACAGACCACTGCAATTCCTGAAGAATGCTGGGGTAACACTGCTGGATTTGGGATTTCACACATCCGCTCCCCTCTTCTCCTGTTGCTTCCTTTCTCCTTCTAAATTAAGTTATTGCCTGGTCCAGCATCTCACTGTCCTCTTTAGGGTGAGCCTGTTTCACCTAAATAGGCCATGTACACACACTACATTAAAATAGGAAATATAGGAAGTCCTGAAGTATAGGAAATATAGGTGCCTGAAGTATGTGCACAGGGGATGAGCACCACCCTCATCTCCAAGCTGTTCCTTTCTCACCAGCACAAAGCCCTGCAGAGCCCATGTTTCTTGCATGAAGCAAACAGATTCTGGCACAACTCAGTTTGTGCTCCTGGCTTTTTTTTTTTTTTTTTAAGATGTGCTCTCCTTGTAAAGTTCTTAACATTTTATAAATTTCCTCCCTGTACATAACTGCTGCTCACAGCTTTGTCTGTTAAAGCCCAGAACATAATGGGAAAGTTTATCAGGATGCATTGGAGGGCACAAGGTGAACTCCTATGGATGTTTTTTGTTGTAGGGGAAATCAGGCCAAAGTGGCAGAGCAGGGCAGCCTTGGCCCACTGAGTGCTCATTGTGTATATCCATGTGGCATGTATATATCCATGTATATGGATATCCATATCCATGAGGAGACAGGGATGTAAACCAAATGAAGTGGTGGCAGGCAGAGAAGGCCTGGATGAAATGTTGCTCAGAGGCCAGGGTGTGTGTGAAGCTTCACAAATTCAGTCTCAGCTGCCCTCCCTGGACTGACACGGATAAACAACTTCCAGAAGCATTTCTCCAGAGCCCATTATCCATCCTGAAGAAGGTTAAAAAATATCTCCAAAAAGGGCTGGTGGCAATTTTGGATCATTGTATGGATCCACTGAGAAAGATCAGCAAAGCTGGTGATGCTGTGACCTGCTCACTGCACCTTCAAGTGCCCAGTGAAATTCCCACTGCACAGAAAACTCTCCCTGGGCAGAATTGTTCTGCACACTGTGGAAGTCAGGAGCTGGAGAGAAGTGGATGCTGTGTTTCAGGTATTTGAATGTGATGATTTCCACCTAAGAGCAGTTAACCTGTGTTCTGCAGCCAGCAGACACTGGTGCTGTGTGTTAGTACAGTGTGTCTGAGGAAGCAGCAAGTCTGACTGACAACACATTCCTGAAAACCAGTAACATGAAGCACTTGTGGATGGAAGGGAGCAAGGACTGGAATACCCTGGGAAATAACACTGATCAATAATGTCAGCTTCTCAGGTCAGAGTGGAGTTTAGTCCACACAACTCTGATTCCTGATTAATTGGAAAACTCTTCCTTGGCATGTAATTCCTGTGACTCCATGCAGACAGTTCACCTCGATTATCTTTTGGGGATTTGCATTATCTGCACCAGCAGCACAATTTGACCATATCTGATCCTCTCAGAACCCCAGCCAACCCAATGGCAAAATATAAACATCTGCCTGGAAACTGTTTTTGCAGGGCATATATGGTAATGATGGGGATCCAAAGGCAGCAGAAATGCACCTACAGATAGCACTGTGAGCATCCCAGAGCACATCTTCTGCATGTTGCTCATGAATTCTTCCAAGTATAGCACATTTGTGAAGCTCACAGCAGTAGCAAAGACATTGAAAAAAAAAGCTGTGACAACAAGCCAAGTATTAATGCTTTTATAACCCAGCAACCCAGGCAACAGCAACAGAAGGAGTTGTTTTACAGTCAGCACCTGACTGCAGCAGGGCCATCGACATCCAAGTCTGTCCAAAGCTGAGAGAGCACAGGGAAACATCTTGGATCCCCCATTAATTAACCCTCTGTGTTTTGTAATTTTGCATCCCAAGGCTTTACTTTCAGCACAGGAGGACAGGAGTGCTGTGGACCAGACCCAAGGAGGTTGGCAGATCACACCAGATGTGCAGCTGCCTTTAAGCTCCAGCCATAGAGCTAAAATTAGCTTTTAGAAAAGAATGTTAAAAGCAACCAAGATGCATTTTTTATAGCACTTTTTTTTGTCATGTATTTTGTTGGTTTTTTTTTTTTTTTTTCTCCTAATAGCAGGTATGAGACCAATTATCCCCATTTTCTCTGAGCAGTTGTTACTGGGGTTTATTAACATCTGGAGTTTGACCTGGACCATCAGTGTGTGGCACTGGTAGCAAACAGGATTATGATGTGGCAAGGGGACATTCTTATGTGCATAAAGAATTCTTGGACTCCTTCCTGCTAGGGATGCTTGGATCCCTCAGAGATGGGTGTGGGGTTTATGAGGAGGGGGAGGAGGGGTTACTTGCTGCTTTTTGAGTCTCGATGGGTAACACCCTACCCGTGGGGCAAATAGCAGGCAAATCAGAACCAGGAAGTGATGTGGCACATGCACATGAGAAATGATGGGTGGGGAATGTTAAACCAAACTCAAAAGGAACTTGGGATAGGTGCCAGGTCGTGTTCTGGTTCAAGCCCTTTGCTTGGCTCCTAGCTGATCTCAACTCAGTGGCCCACTCAGTAAAACCCATCTCTCAGATGCAGAGAGGGGCAGGAAGGAAGTCTCTGCTTGTTTTTGTTTTGAAATCTAATTTGGGCTGGGACGTGCTGGGGACTGTCCCTTGGACAATTGATTACTCATGTCTCCTGCGTTGGACATCTCTCAGCACCTTCCAGCTCCCTCTCAGGCCCTTCGTCTCGAGAGCAGCTCCTGCCATGTGCCCCTGCTGTGATGGGAAAGGCTGATCAGCCATGCCTGGTGAGCTCAGTGCAGTCCAACAGCAGGGAATGGCCCCAGGAGCTCAGCCAGCAGCTCCAGCACTTCACAGGCTTGAAGGGAAATGTGGAAGTGGCTAGGCTTGGAATATCACTGAGGACACCTGCTGCCCTCACCGGTCATTCAGCTTCATGAAGGGTGACAAGTTCCTCCTGATGTGCAATTTTCACTCCAGTGTGGCTCCCTGGCCTTCATAGCAGGGTGTCCTTTAGACCCCAACAGTGCCAGCCTCCTGTGCCAGTTTAGCCATGATCATGGAAGATCCAGGTTTGAGGGGATGGTAGATGTCAGGTGTGTTTGTACAACTCTGGTTATGAGCCCTGAAATCAATCAGCGCTGGATCACAGCTTTTCCAGCTTCTTCATCTGAGAACTTCTGACATCACCATGGGATGACCAGACCACAGCAATGATCAAACCCTGCATCCTCTCCTGAGACACTGGGATTCAGGAGGACGGGAAGAGATGTAGGAGAAGGATTCCCAGATTTCACATGAGATCCAGTCCCAGCTTTATTGACCTACCACATCCTGTGCAAGGTGCTAAGTGACCACAGCATGAGCCAGGGTTTATCTTCTGAAGACAATTATTCATTAGAATGAAAGACTTTGGATTAAAGAATGTCCATCAAGAAATGCTGAGCATCTGAGCCCAGGTAAGGTATGATTTGATGAAATAATTAAGAAAACATGCCTGGTTTCCTTCAATGAAACATGCAAGCTGTCTCTAAATGCTCATTTGTTATGTAGAGATTTTACTGCCTGGATTCTAATTTTTCACAGCTGTAAACAGAAGACAAAGGGTGGTGGAAAAAAAACAGTCCTAAGTAGGAAGGAAGAGGTGTGTGATCAGAAAACCTTTGGCAAGTTAAGAGGATTAAGAAAGGCCCCAATGTTCTGATTTTAAGTTCTCTGAGTTGGACTAACATCATGGATTAGATTTGGGTGGTTAAGAGGAAGAAAATACCTCATTAAAAAGAAGCAATTGGGTTTAAAGTTGTTGTAAGACAATGGCTGAAACAGCTCAACTGGAATGGTCTCGCTTGCTTAATTCTGGGGTTTTGTGTGTGTGTGTTTTAATGCCCTCCCCCACCTCTTCACTCCCACCCTAAAAGCCTGCAGGGTTTGCCTTAAAATATATTACTTTCATTCCTTCTGCCCTCTTGGTATTGCTGTATTTGGGAAGTGTTGAGCTCAGTGAATCTGGGCTGGTGTCGAGAAATCTTTGGAATGGGCACTGTGAATGCTTAAAACTGGCACTGGAAAAATAAGAGTCCAGTCTTAATTTTTATCCAATTATTTCAAGTCCACATTTTCCTTTTAAGAAAATATTGGATTTTTACACCCTTCCTCTTTGCAAAGTAGTAAACTAATGGTAATTAAGGAGATGATCACTGCAGTGGGATTTAACTCTGCAGGTGAGGAGGAGACCAAGGGCTGAACACTGCCATCCCTTTCCCAGCTTTCTGAAAACACCCACCAGCAAAATCGTAGGAAAATTGGAGGAGCATGGAATTCTGAGGAAAAGTGGAATAAATACAGGTCTGAAAGTCAGCACAGCTAGAAGGCAGCCAGGAGGCTGTAGGGTAGGAAACAGCCAAGCAAAAACCAAAAAACCTCCTGTGTCTGTGACCCCCTTTCCTGAGAAACCACCTGGGAACCGTTTAGTGCTGGTGGAAGGTTCCTGTGGCAAGGTTACCCCTGATTTAAAGCTCTCAGGTGGCTCCCTGAGGAATGTTTACTTGTTCTTGGAAGCCAACAGGAGAAGAGCTGGGAGTACCACATCTTGGGCAGATGTGAGTCCTGTTGGCATCCTCGCATGTGGAGCTCCATCCAAGGAGGAGATCAGTCCAAGAGGATGTCAGAAGGTGCCATAACCCTCCTTGGTTAAGCAGATTTGTGTTGGAAGGGGATGGGTGTGCTCTTCCCCTTGACACACTCTGGACCCTCTTGGACTATCTCCATGTCACCTTGGCTATTCCTCCTGCTCCTGCCCTCCAACCAGGCAGGACTTTTCATTTTCACACTGGAGGCAGCTCAGCTCCTCCAAGAGCAGCTCCCTCAGCCATAGCATCTTGCCAATGGAAAAAGTGACACTAAAAATAAACTTGTTTCAGAAAGAAGCAAAGGCAGCTTCCAAAAATTCCCAACTAAAGAGGGGAAAAAAGAAAGCAAACCACCACCACCCCAGTCTAGACAGCTGCACTAGGTGGAGGCAACAACAACCAAAAGGAATAAATTAAACTGTGGTTAAGGGGAGAATTTGTCTCCCTTGATTGCAAGACAAAAGAAACCCAACTCCTTGTTTGCAGAAAGAGATGTTTGGGAATTTCTCAGGCCAGCTGAGGGCCCATTAGAGTGATGTGAACTGGAAATGGAGCTGAGGGCTCTGGCTGGTCGCACGACCCAGCTCAGACCACACACAAGAGGCAGGCTCTGCCGAGGCAGTGAGCAGGGGTGGTGGCAGGGCCATCTGTCACTGCACTGAGGGACAAAATGAGCTTGGGCCACACGGCCTCAGCACCAGCAGGGGTGACAATGGCAGGAGAACGTGTCCCCCTCCTTCGAGATGTCTCCAGCTGCTTCTCAAAGTGACCAGCCGCTGTAGCTGCTCCATAATTGATGGATGTGAGCTGTGACCCCGATCTGAAAATCCACAGGGTGATGGATTCCCCCTTTTTATCCTTCCAGTTGTGATTGAACCAAAGGTTGGGTCCTGCCCATGCTCTGGGCTTTTTCCTTGTTTATTTTTGTTTGGGTTTTTTTGTTTGTTTATTCTTGGGTTATTCCTGCCCAACTGAGAGAGGTTTGTTCTTTCTGTGTACCAAAGCTTACCTGTATGTGCTTGTGCCACACAAATTTTCACTCCTTCACTTGATTGGGGTGGGCAGGGTTTCATCCTGTCTAAGTGCTCATGGAGGCTCCAGTGGGAAAACTTTACCATATTTTTTTTATTTTTTAATGTCTAGGGGAGCAACTAAAAACTCACCTAAAGAAACATCATGGTCATTTTCTCAGTTCTGCTTCTCCTCTTAAAGAAATTTGTTGTTGGTTTGTGCATGATCTGTGGTGTAAAAACGAAATATCTATTCCAGAGTGGGCATTAAAACATGGAAAGAAAATCTAAATGTTTTGGATTTAGGAACTGTATCTGGGCCTGGCTGGGCATTGGTTCCCATATCAGACATAGCAGAGGGAGGGTATCACACTTCATGCCCTCTGTCTTGGACATGGGCAGCTGACATGAAAGCAGGGCCAGCTCACCTGCCCTCAGTCCTTAAGGGTCACTTGGCATTTGATAAAAGCCCCAGTGTTTGCCCCAGTGTCCAGCCTGAATTCCACTTTGCTTATTAAGATTTTTCCTACATGAAACTCATCCCATGATTTCAGCTGAAGCCCAGATTATTCTTTCCCTTTCCCACAGCCTTGCACTGCAGAGGGGCTGCATTTCAGTGGTAAACAAATCGTGGGGAGTTTTGGTACAACCAATTAGTAAAATAGCTTAAAAATGCTGACAACCAGCTGGAAAAAAGGGTCTGTAGTTGGCTTATTTATTCACTCCCTGGAAGTTTCCTTTTAAAATGGAATTATTGATTAAAATTGGGTTGTTTGGGGTTTTTTTTTAAGGTAGTAGCCGTTTACAACCAGACACATAGAGCCAATAAAACCCCAGTACCTTGGCTCAGCAGGAATTTGGTGTCAAGTCAAACCTGTTGGAGAACCCAGGGGGTGTGGTGGTGTTTCCAAATCCCAGAGGCACAAGAGGCAGTTGGAGAGGTTAAACTCAAGGAGTTTGATGCTCAGGGAGGTTTGGTGAAGTGTCCCTGATCATGGGCTTGGTTCTGGTGAGTGGTCTGGATATTTTTGGCTGGGATGTGGTAACACCTCAGAAACGGGGTGAGTTGGCTTGGGCTTGTCTTCTTCCTGTGCCAGGCAGGTTTAACCAGCCATGCTGGGGGGTTTGCCTGCTTTCCCAAGGAAATGAGCCTGATCACTCCACGTTCTTTTTCCCTTGTGAGACTTTCTGCACCTCCTGCAAAATACCTGCTGGTTTTGTGAGTGCTATGGGCTGGGGTGAGGTGAGAGGTCCATGTACCATCCCACCAAGGGACCAGCTGTTGCTGCACCCTGGTGTGAGGCTCCAGACAGACAGGGAACATTGTGGGTGCTTCAGCAAAAGAAGATTTACTTAGGATTTGCTTCTACTTTGGTATAAAGTGACCTGAGATGCACAGACATAGAAAATCCCTGCCTCAGCAAGTGCCACTGCTGACAGGAGCACTTGGATTAAGTATTTATGGCTGCCTGGAAGGAGCCAGGCTGCTGAGGGCACACAACCTCACCTGGACATCACCATCCCAAGATATTTGGTGTAAAGGGGAGTCCAGGATGATCCCAGGGATAATAAATCCACCCTGCGCAAACAGAGAATGAACGGCGGGAGCCATTTCTGCTGCAAACACTGAACAGCCCTGGGAGCTCAGCCCTGGCTCAGCCACAGCCTCCCCTGCCCCAGGCATGGGCACCAGGCAGCCCAAACACACTGGAGGTGGATAATCATCAGGATGGGCCTGTGTGAACAGGGGATAAAGGGCATGGTGCCACTGCTCTCCCACCTGATCTGCTTCGTCCTCCCCAGCCCCTTTTGATGTTTGCTTTCATGGCCATTTCTTACAATGTGAAATTCATCCTGGGCTTAATGGTTTGGGGATGATGTGGGTTTTCAGATTAACAGAACAAGGATGTAGAGCTCTGAAAGATGTCTCTGCTCTTTATCAGCGATTTCTTTCAAGTACAAAATGCTTTTTCTTTCCCTTTTTGTTCTGCAAAGGTGGATTCTTCCCCTGCCCTGTTTACTAATTAAAATTTAGTTGGTAAAGAATAAGCATATTGTCCCTGCCAGGGTTTGATCTATTGTTATTAGGGCTCTGTGTTGTTACAGATGAGATCAAAGAATTTAATTTATGATGGGTGGATAGGTCAAGTTCAGTCGTCTGAAGCGAGTGCAGGGCAGAAAGCACAGTCAGACAATGATGTCTTAAGCAGCAGCCCAGGCAATAAGTTCTTCCTTGTAATACTGCCCCACTTTCTCCAGTTTTGACTCAAGAAAGTCAAGCTGTCCCCTGGATATAAATATTTGAGGACAGCTGGATGCAGTATTAGAAGCCCCCTCTGCCTTCTCTCAGTACAATATCAACACCACCCAAGGAATCCGTGGTTTAAGGTAAAGGGAAATCCTGGGACCATGACCATGAGTGTTTCAGCCATCCCAGCCCACAGGTTTGCATTGTGTCTGAGTGCCTGCTGCAGCTCCCTATGATATTTTTAATGTGATTTTAAAATATCCCTTGAGCTCGCAGCAAGAATCTCTAATTAAGACCTAAAGTTGATGCTGCAAAGTCTTAGTCACACCCTAATAACAAAAGGGGAATGGGGTGGGAGGTGAACAAATTTATTGGGTCTGCTTATGGTCTCTAGCTGCAATATTTTCCTTGAACTGTGCTCAAAGAGGAATGGGTTGGATTATTTCCATTTCATCTTTATTTATTGCACATCAGTGTGCAGTGCTGTTGTGAAACCAAGCAAGACACCCACCTCTCCCCTATGCCTATGGAAACCATGAGGACTGGCCTGGGATGAGTGGCTGGGGAGCAGTTTCTGGGCTCTGTTATTGGGACATGTCTGTGAGTGCAGCTCACAGAGCTGGATACGTGGGGTGTGCTCTCCCTGTGTTCTGCCCAGCTGGAGCTGGAAACTGTTTTGGGTGGGAACAACATCTCCCTGTGTCTGTCTGGAGAGCACTCAGCACACCAGGGGCTGGTGGAAGAGGCAGGACAGCTCGGGGCTCTGGCTCTGCCTGGAATGGAGCAACAGGAGGTTCCCTGTCAGCTCCAGCCCTGGGCTTTGCCTCTCTGTGCTCATCTCTCTGTCCCACCAAGTTCTTTGGCTTCTCTGGGCCAGGCAAACAAGGCAGCAAAGCTGAGGCCTTTGTGTGAGAGCCAAATGCAAAATGTCACCAGTTTGAAACAACAAAATCCCTTTCCTTGACCTGCTTCATGGAATATGAGGAAACAATGTCAGGGCTCCATGGAGGGGTTTCTGTGGGTGAGCACCTCCCTGCCCTGATGTGGTCTCTCTCTCGAAGGGTCCATGCTTTCCCTGCTCAAGCAGATTTGGGTTTTACAAATGTCCCCATCTAAAGCCCCCAGGGTGCCTTCTCCCTCACAGGGGACCTTGCTGCTCCAGGTCCCAGTGCCTTGGCTGCTGTTTCCTGTTCTGTTTGGTGGTAGTTTGAGGCCACGAACAGGGAACTGATCTGGCACTATAACAACAAAACAGTGGGATTTTCTCATAAATGGGGATTGGTTTATTTGGTTATTTTGAGGTGAGGGCAGTTCCTCAGGCTGGCTCAGAGTGCAGTCACACACAGAGCAGGGGATGCTCAGGGGGTACCTGCATCTCAGCCATTGGCAGTGGCATTTCAGCTGTAGCAACACAACTGGGATCTATTCAGATCCTGGTGACACCCTTGGATCATGATTTGCCCTTTTTAGTGACTTTTTCTTTCTTTGACACTAAGAGGTCAAGCTCTGTGAGGTGTAACTGCAGCTGCACAAGCCCAAACTGCTGCTTTGGTTTGGAAAGGTTTGGTCAGGGCTGTTCTCCTGTTGCCTTCCATTTTCTCATTCCTCCATTCCATGACTGATATTCCACAGCTGTAACAGGGCAATATTGGAAGAGATGATGCTCTCAGGGCATTCTTTTACCCCAGTGAGAAGCTGTAAATATGTGATACCTCAGCATGCCCCTGTAAATCTTGCAGCCCAGGGCTGGATCCAAGGAGCTCCCACAGTCTGGAGCAGCCTCAGGGACGCTCACACACATCGTGTGGCTCATCCAAACCCAAACCCCAACACTCTTAAAATTTTCCCATTATGGCTCTGACTTCCAGTCAGCTTGGAAGCTTTAAAAGGGGAACTGGTGGGTGGTACAGTGTCTGTCTTAGTGTCTTCCTTGCATTTACTGCCTTTTCCTTTCTGGAATAAAAGCTTCAGTTTTATTTCTCATGACTTTACAATGCATCATCTTGGAAATCAATCTTCCCCTTCAATTTTCTTAATAATGCTGTCAAAAGTCATCAGCTAGAAAGCATTTGGTGGGGAATGCAAGAAAACTTTTCAAATCTCTCCATGATGAGCGAAAGGGACAAAGAAAATCTTTTACAACTTAGTTCCTCTGTCTCAGTAAAATAAAAACAGCCCCCAGAGAGGCATTAGTAACTGTTGAGAACCAATATTTACATGTAGTAATTTATCTTCATGTTTATAGAAACCACAATTAAATATTATTTTTTTTTAATCTTCAGAAAATTAAAATTAGTGGCCAAATTTTTTGGGGAGGGAGTTAAAAATTATTTTTCCAAAAAGACTTTAATGTCTAGGGATTTGTGTTTGTTTCTGTTGACTAATCTAAAAAGTAAACTGCCCAGGCCCTGAGGTGACTCACGGGCTGTGCAGATGGTGAGATTTGCTCTGGGCTCTCCACGTTCCTCCAGGAGGAGGAAGAGCTGGTTCCACCTCCTCATCCCCTGCTGCAAAGCCAGAGGGTGTGTGAAAACCCCTCCTGGAGATCCAGCTGTGGGAATCCTGGGCTTTCCAGGCAATTACATTTTTGGGAAGCTTGTGCTGTGACCCAATGTGAATGAAATGGGATGAGCTGGGGGCTTCTGGAGGCTGCCAAGGTGGGAGCCAAGGGAGGATGTGGCTGTGGGGGAGCAGAGCAGCTCCTGGAGGACAGAGTTGGTTCTTCTCAGTCTCATTTCTCACTTAACTTGCATTGCCCAGAAAGACATGGAGGTGCTGGAGCGTGTCCAGGGAAGGGAACGGAGCTGGGAAGGGTCTGGAGCAGCTGAGGGAGCTCAGCCTGGAGCAAAGGAGGCTCAGGAGGGACCTTGTGGTTCCCTGTGTCCCCCCTGACAGGAGGGAACAGCCGGGGGGGTCGGGCTGTGCCCCAGGGAACAGGGACAGGAGGAGAGGGAATGGCCTCAAATTGCACATGGGGAGGTTTAGGTTGGATATCAGGGAAATATTCTTCACCAGAAGGGTTGTCCAGCACTGGAGCAGGCTGCCTAGGGCAGTGTGGAATCACTGTCCCTGCAGGGATTTAAGAGCTGTATGGATGTGGCACTTGGGGACAGGGGTTAGTGGTGGCCTTGGCCATGGTTGGACTCAATAACCTTAAAGAATTTTTCCAACCTTAACAAGTCTGTGACAACTTCTTGACAACAACTTCTCCAACCTAAATCTGATTCTTGTGGGCAGGCCAAGGGGAGCTGTGCTCTGTCTCAGTAATGAACTCTGACTGTCCAGGAAAGCATTTATTTTTGCCAAATTAGAAAGAGGGAGAGGTGGGGGAAATCAATGGATCTGTTTATGGGTGTATAAAAAAGACAGAAAAGTTAATGCTAACATGTGTTTATTCACTTTCCCAGAGCAAAAACATTTGCAGGACAGTAGTCCAGAGCACAGGTGGTAAGTGATCAATACCTTTATTTACATTTTTAAAGAATGTCAGGACATGGAGGAGGTGAATGCGTAGAACCCCTATAAACACATTATATTCATGTGTGAATGCTGTGGGCATTGTATTGCAAAGACTTCAGGAGTCCAACTCTGCAAGTCAGGTAAATATGATGGGTTTCTTTTTTTCTGTACACAAACAGAGCATTAGACTGGACACAAGACAGCAAAACTCAGGAGTTTTCTCCATTTTCCCCAAACTGGTAACAGAGATGAACTTTTTTGTAGCCTAAATAGCAGAGTCCCCCCCTGCCATACACAAGGTCAGCCCCCATCCAAACCCACGCTGTGTCACACCCATCCAAATGCCACCTGAAAATCAGCTTGAGCAAATCTGTCTTGGTCTGTGTGTAGTGAAAAGCTTTGGGCAGAATCATTCCAAAATGCAAAGGATTTCCTGTTGTTTTTACTGACAATATCTGCCTTAAGATGGAGTGAGCTCTGGTGTGGGTCTCTCCCTGTTGCAGCTGCAGGGTTATGGCACAAGGCACAGCCCCAGGTGGGAACACTGAAGGAGTGCTTTGATGGGAGCACAGGGGTGGCCTGGCAGTGGGTGATACCACAGGGAGGAGTGGTTGGGCCAGGGAAGGCTCTGAATGTTTCAACTACAAATATGTTTAATGTTCTGTGCCTTGGAGAGAATTTCCTAGGATTTTCATTCATCAGTTTGCCTGGTTTTTAGTGGGAATGAGGGTGGTTACCTCACTGATCTGGGCTCAGATGGAGGACACTGGGTGAAGATCAATCACTGCTGTGGTTGAGGCTTCACCAATAATCTCTGCCTGGAGCTGGAGGAAGCTACAAACACTGCCTGGTCTTCTGAGATGGGCAAATGCTTTATTTTCCCTCTGTTTTATGAATTTCCTTAATGCATGTTGATGCTATATGTTATTAAAATCGATTACCTCCTTCACTTATTTCCTCTGCTCTGGACTCAATTACTTTGCATCTTTTTTTTTTTTTTTTAAGTAGGTTGAAGCTGATATGAGAGAAATAATATCCAATCTCTATTTCTAAAGATACAGGACCAGTCTGTCAGGCTGTTGGCACCAAACAACATTTGTTTTATTGTGGGGTAAGTAAATAAGAACAAGAAGTCTTAAGTATTGGCATATGTTGATACTTGGCCAAAAAGGTCTCTAAACAATACATTTTCTATTCATTCCAGAAACCTCATACTCTGTTATTTCTCATTTAATGCTGTTGGCAAATACCCATGTCACCATCTAATTTTGACTGTAGTTCAACTTTTTTAGTGCAAAGCTAATCCTCATTATAGCTGTAAACATGTGTTTCATTTGGCCTTGTGTTCATGTGCTAAAGTGACAAAGGCACTCGAGGCTTTCCATCAGGAATGGAGATGTACAGGTAAATGTTTTGTTCAATCTGCTTCATCTTTCACACAGTGACAATCAGCCCAGTTGCTTAATAGGGAAGAATGTTTTTATAAGCCTCTCTGTGCTCTCTGTTTCCTGCTCTGCATCTTTTTTCAGATAAGTAGGACAGACCAGGGAGAAAAAGAACAAGTGAATGTAAATAATCACAAAAGCCATCAGGATCTGGTGCAGCAGCTCTGTGTGTGTCTCCTACATCTTTATTTGCTCTTCAGACACTGATATGTTTTAACTCTTATTTTTCATGGAATATTTTGGGTTGAAAGGGATCTCAAAGATCATCTTGTTCCAGCTGCCTGTCACAGAAAGGGACACTTCCACTAGACCAAGTTGCTCCAAGCCCTGTCCAACCTGCCCTTGAAAATTTCCAGGGATGGGGAAGCCACAGCTGCTCTGTCCAGCCTGGAGAGTGACTTTTCAAATGTGGTTATTTCAACATGCCTCAGTTTTCATGGAGATTTACAAATTTAGTTCTTATTGAGACCCTACTCAAAGTGACTCTGCTCTAAAATAAGACCTCTTGTAAGGGGGATCACAAACCAGCAGCCCTGAAGTCAAAATTCACTTTCAGGTAATTTTATTTAGTAGTTTTTCCCTGCCCCCAACAGAGCACATGACAAACTGTTTATCAAAATAATCTGACTCATGGAAGCCTGGCTGTGACTGCCACTGAGGTTTAAGTGTTGTCACCAAACTCCTTCAAATGCAGCATCATAAAAACAGCAGAAACCCCTGAGCCTTCAGACCTGAGTCAAGTAGGACCAGACTTGGTTTCTCTAGTTTCTTTCATTAGGATAGAGTAGAGTAGGGTGGAGTAGGGTGGAGTAGAATATTTTTAGTTGAATGGGACTACAATCATCTACTCCAGCTGCATCATCTAGGCCAACAATTCAAATTATTCCGCTGAAGCTCCTGGTTGAAGTGTAGCTTTGTGTTGGCTCTATTAAAGTACTGCCAAGTTAAAGCTCCTGGGAACAGGTCAAACAGAGGGAGGAGTTTGGGGGCCCAAGGTGGAGGCAGAGATTTTCTTTATTCCTGGCTGTGGGCTGCAGTGGGATGGGTTCTGCTTGGTGGAGGCAGAGGGTTCCCAACCTGCAGCAGCAGTGCCCACGTAAGAAATCTCCTGAGGGAGTCCCAGTCAGGCAGAGCCCATCTGCTTGGAGTGGGGTGAGCACCACAGCTCCAGCAGCTGGCAGCTCGCTCAGAGTTTGTCTGTGCTAAAAGAAATACAGTTTGCCACAAGATACTTTTCTATATTCAAACGCAAACTTGAGCCACAAATGTTTCTCTGTGCTTGCCTACACCAACGAGTCACAAATTGTCCTCTTGTATTTAAATAGAGCCCAAATTCAATCCATATATTCCCAGTCATTATCACCCCATTATCCTTTCTCCTTTTTGCTATTTTTCTCACCAAGCAGTGGTAAACCCCAGGCCCTTTCTCAAACATGTGGTTGATATAAGAGGAGAGGAAAGTTCTTTTCAAATATTAAAATGTTTTTAAATACTGTTTTATAGCAATCATGGTCATCTGCAAGAAATCAGTTTTCAAAGAAGTGTTTGATGGACTGACAATCATTTGAGCCCAGGATGAGATGAAATGGTCCAATTCAAGCTGGATTGGGACTAACTTTT